>NC_071616.1:33784942-34087972 GCF_014839835.1 Dryobates pubescens
GCTGGTTTTAAGTCACATGTGTGTCCTTTTTGTTGTAGCTTGGGTTTTGTTTTTTGATTGGGTGTTGTTTTATTTGTTTGGATGGATTTTGGGTTTTGTTTTGTTTGATTTTTTTTTTTTTCCCCCTAAATGTTCTAGAGAATTTCTTAAATCTGTTAATTTCGGTTGCTTATCTTTCCCACCTGAAACCAATATACTTTAAGTCACCTGTTTAGGGCTTTCAAGGCCCAGAAATGTTTTCTTCATTTTTCTCTGCAGTGTTCCCGTGAATCCCATTAAGCCCACACAATTCTAGAAATTAAAAATATCAAATCTTTCTTGCAGATATACTTCCTTGCAGATATACATTTAGTATTTGGTCTTGAAATGAAGTGATAGTTCTAGATTTTCTGATTCCAAATTATTTCAGTAATGGAAAAGTTGCATAAATGCTGCTCTTCCTAGGATGATGTAAGCTGATGTGTGTAGCAGATTTGAAATGCAGAGTTCTATTTACTGTTTTTAAAACACTTATACTTCTACATCACTGCAATACATGTTTTGCATGTTCAAATAAGTGATGGCACTTAATATAACTCAAATGTAAAACTTAAGTGGAATTATATTTCCATAGTAGTGTTCCATGGATTCAAAACTCCACACTCTGGGAATGTTTAAGGTAACTGTATGGTGACTTTGAAATTGTTGTTTTCCATTACCATCAGGTTGAACTCATAGAAGAGAAGAACAAAGTCAAGGCTCAAGGTAGACAACTGGAGAAGATAAAAATTGAGTGTGATAAATTGACAGAAGAATTAACCCAAAATGAAGAAGAAAACATGAAACTCAGGCGGAAGTGTGAGTTTGCAAAGCAAGAGCTTGAGAAAAAGGTAATCTTAAGTAGTTGCAACAATGATTGATCAGTCTCTCTGCTCACAAATACCAAAAATAAATGATGAATTACAGAAATAGATGATAAACTTAAAAAAAAATACATTAAAGAATATACACAGACATACTGCAGTACACAGTTTCTATATAAATCAAAGAAGGCAGAAGTTCTTTGGCTGAGTCATGAGCTGTATCCCTCCAAAGATTTGCTAATGCTATTTAGTAGAAACAGAAGACCTATTGCCTGCCCTGTTTCTAGTGCAGGTAACTAACAAATGTTTAACCAAACACTTCTAGTTTTCTTCATACTTTCTTTAAGTTGCAGTGAACAATTTAGAGCTAATTTGTAGTAAATAAGTACCAAGCATGGTAGTAGACATTGTAACTAACTCAAATTATTTTCTACTTGACTATTTAAAGCAAGGGTAGTTTTTGAAGACATTCACATCCATTTCTTGTACTGGCATATTCCTAGAAAGTTGTCAGGTGTTCTTTTCAAAAATCTAGTGATAGATATCGAGTTGCTAAAGAATTTTCTTCTGTAACGTCTCTTTCTGCTTTCCTGAGTTGTACCT
The DNA here is from genome assembly GCF_014839835.1 of Dryobates pubescens. Taxonomy (NCBI): domain Eukaryota; kingdom Metazoa; phylum Chordata; class Aves; order Piciformes; family Picidae; genus Dryobates; species Dryobates pubescens. Next base: position 33,786,388 of record NC_071616.1, read on the forward strand.
TTTTCCTGTGATTGGTTCCCCAGCATTGTTTGTCATGTTTTTCTTACCATGAAGGTATTTTACATTGTACTGGCTTTATGTTTTTATTTTCTCTTCCTGCAACACTGTGGTAGATAAACTTCTACTTTCTCCAAATGAAAACACTTTTTTTTTTTTTCTAGATTGGGATTTTAGCATTGTGATATCTGTTATTAAGGAAATGTATTTTCAGGAGTATACATAATATTCTGAAGTCAGCTGTAAACCAGCTTCAACCTTGCTTAATAATGCAAACATACAGCTCTTAGATAATCTTTTATCTCTAAACTGAAAAACAGTGAAGCCTTTAAGCACAGTCCTGTGATCTCAGCTGCAGAGGGACAGTTCCACTTGATTGTGTCGATTGTTAACCTAATTGAGTATTTGCTTTTGTGGTTTTATTGTGGATGTTAAGATGGGGGAAATGATAATGCCTCTTTGGAAATCTGATGCTAGCTGTCATATGTTGCATTACAGAAGCCTATTGTGTTCAAGAATTACCGCTTTTCATTTTCAACACTTTTTATACTTGTAGTATAGTTCTGTCCTTAGAGCAAATACCAAGTCAAAGAAGCATAAGCCTTATAGATAGCTTGGAATTTAGTTTCTTTTTTTAATGTGTCATTAGTGATGACACATCCTCTTGTAGGCCTTACATGTATAATGCTTAGGAGTATTGTCACACTGAGAAACAGAGCAGATTTAAAAAAAAACAAAGGAAAATATATTGAGTTATATATTCTCTTTCAGCCATGGTCTTTGGGAGTGAACTTTGACTTATGGTGGAGTCTATTCAGTGATTAATCATAGAATGGGTTGAATTGGAAAGGACCTTTAAAGGTCATCCAGTCCAATGTTGCTACAATGAGCAGGAGTATCTTTTAACTAGATCATGTTGCTCGGTGTCGTGTCTAACCTAGCCCTGAATGATTCCAGTGATGGAGCTTCTACCACCTCTCTGGGCAACCTGTGCCAGTGTTTTCCTACTCTCATTGTAAAAAGTGCCTTAGTTGTCAAGTTTAAATCTACCCTCCTTTACTTTAAAACCATTATGCCTTTTCCTATCACAACAGGCCCTGGTAAAGATTGTCTCTATCTTTCTTATAAGACTGCTTTAATTGTTGAAAGGCCACAATAAATTCTTCCTGGAGCCTTTCTTTGTCCAGGCTGAACAATTCCAACTCTCTCACTCTGTGCTTGTGGGAGAGGTGTTCCATCCCTCTGATCCTATTTGTGGCATTCCTCTGGACTTGTTCCTACAGGTCCATCCCTGTCTTGTGCTGAGCGCTTCAGAGTTGAGCAGAGTACTCTAGGCTGGGTCTCATTAGAGTGGAGTAGATAGGGAGAATCCTGCCCACTTGACCTACTGGCCATGCCTCTTTTGATGCAGTTAACAATACAGTTGGCTTTCTGGGCTGTGGGCGTGTGCTGCTAGCTCATGTCCAGCTTTTCATCCCACAGTACCCCTAAGTCTTTCTCTGCAGGCTTGCTCTCAATTTCTTCATTTCCCTGTTGAGATAATATACAATACTGACACTGAAATATAATATATAATATAATATACTACTACTACTAATAACAACAACAATAATAATAATAAATCATATCATATCATAATATAATGCAATCTTACTACCTTCAGAATACTGATCTAGATCAGAACTGGTATTTCATTTCCTATATGGGTAGTGCAGAAATATTAGAACCTGTGCACATTAAAAATTCTTCTGATTCCTTGAGTTTGAAATTGCTACTGTCCAACTCAGGTATTTTTGTGTTAAATAAATCATGTTGCTTATCAGATATGTTTTTTTCATATTTGAAACACATTTGGCAGGAAAATAAGGAGCATCAAGAGAAACGTGCGTATGAGTAGAAGGTGTTATTTTGCATGGGAAGGAACTGAACTCAGTACAAGAGTACAGTGTGATGGTAAGATTGGAAGATATATTCCTAATGATGTGTATTATTAACTCAATGTTTTTTCTTTGTTTCCTTTTTCCTCTTTCACTGCAGGATAAACAAATCAGCAATGAAGAAGATCATTTGAGGAGGATGGATGAGGCCAGACTGAGGTTTAAGGATCAGCTGCATCACTTAGAAATGGAGCAGGAATCCATTCTTTCCATGATAGGGAGTGAAATTGATGCTGCTTGTGAAATTTTTTCTCGGGACTCCATGGAGAAGTTCAAAGTAATTCTAGGTTTTAAGTATGCTGTGTACCTGGTTATTTTCTTAATGAGTATTTGTACTGGTATTTGTATACATTATTGCCACCTATCACTTAACTGGTGTAGATAATTTATGCACAACAGGATTATGGATGTATGTTTAACTGGTGCAGATGTACATTAGTAGGTGTTAGAACTGGGTACTATGAATATCTGCTCATGTGTTAATCATTACTGGATTTTTTTGGTGAGAAATAGTTTTCCCTTCTCTTTTTTTTTCCCACATATATGAAAGGACCGTACATCAGCCACAATTTAAGGTAGTTTTTCCTAGGCTACCTCCTTAGTGGTGGGAAATCCCCAAGTAAGACCTAAAAGGCTATTAAAATCAGGAAAAAGTGAAAGAAAGATTTTATTAAAAGTTAATTTGGATGTTTTGGTTTATTAAGTAGATGAGTAAATGCTGGAAGTGGAAAGACTTTATAACCTCCTTGTTCTGTGAAGCAGGTCCTTGCATGCAGAAAACTCAGACTCAGAGTTTCAAGAAAAATGTATCTTGCTGTAACTTTTTTTTTGGTTGGTTGTTTTTTTTTTTCTTCTCCCACATCCCTTGTCTTCCATTAGCTTTTCTTTTTCCTGAGCATTCACATTTCTTATGCCTATCAAATATTCAAAGCAAGCAAGTTGTGTTTCCCATTAAAAAATTAAGACAATCATGGTGAAACGTCATTTAAAGATTTTGGAAGGTTGTCTTCTTTTACTTCTTGAAGATATTTGTCATGCTGGACATATCAATATATCTATCACCAAACTTTTAGCCTTCTTAACAGTTCAATGACTAACAACAGCTCTACTTCTGATTTATGGGCAGCCACTGTTCTGCAGAATGGAGGGGAAAAATCAGTTGAATGACTTTGAAGCTGCCTTTCTCTTACAAAAGTAATATTTAAATGGTCTGATTGCATTATTTCCAAAACAGGACATGCAGTATCAGGCTGAAAATATATACCTTGATTCAGACGTGTTCTGGCTGTGCTCAAAATGCATCAGATTCAGAATGCAACTTACTGTTGTTGCAATGTAAGTTGTGCCTTTAGAAGCAAATTATGCAAACTCACAAATTTTGTTTAAGCAAATTTGTGGTTAAATAGTTCTATTAAACCGCTTGCAAATATGTTTTCCAAGTTAGCAAAGAGTATTTATTTGATAAATTTCCAGTAAGGAGGAAAGACTTTCTCCTCTTTATGCCTCATTCTGACTTTTATACCTATTTATTTCTCTTCTTTATTCCATAGGCAATATCACTTTCACCAATGGTGCTGAATGATCCTCATCGCTGGATAGCAGAAACCAAGGTAATAATCATACCTCTTGAAATATTAATGAATAAGTTAATACCAAACATTTATATTTAGAATAGAATAGAATAAACCAGGTTGGATGAGACCTTCAAGATCATCGTGTCCAACCTATTATCCAACCCACCTAATCAACTAAACCATGCAACCAAGCACCCTATCAAGTCTCCTCTTGAACACCTCCAATGATGGTGGCTCTGTTCAAGTGAATGTGTGTTTGAAAAGGAGAAAAGGGAAACATAGAAAACCATTCCTTTGGCAACAATTCTGATATTCCCAGACTGTTATTTCAACTGATGGCATGGTTTTCCAAATATTGCTATCAGCAAGAAGCTGTTTCTATAGCAAAATAAATAGCAATCCTGTCTTTACAAAAGATGCACTGAAGTAGCTGCAGTGATAGCCTTTAGATATGGTCCGGTTATTCTCAGACAAGAGAAATGTGAGAATGTAGTCAGTAGGCTAAGTTTCTCTTACAAGGTTATAACAAGGCAGGCCCTTATTTTAAATAAAGCTGTTATATATTAAGCCTAAAAACTGTTAAATTGGATTCTTTGAATTATTTTCCTTTCCCCTTTGTTTGAAGCTTTTGAATCCTATAATGTGGGTGCATGCATAGAATCATAGAGTGGTCAACCCCTCTTTCCGTGGGAAGGGACATCTTTAGCACAATAATTCAGAGACATGACCCTTAGAACCTTTGTCTTTCATTTTGCAGTTTTCCCTCAGCTCTTGCAACTTGCACACAAACACTGTTCTTACCCAATATGTTTTAAAAAGGTGTAACTTTCTACACTTTGTCAGGATCTACTTTGATTTGGAGAAGACACGAATTTGTGATTGATTGGTTGGTTTGGTTTGGTTTTTACCTTCATGTAAAAAGGTCAAAGCCACAGCAGAACTGACTTAAGGAAAAATTGCAACTGTTTGCATGATGTGTGTAAGACTTCTTAAAAAAAGAAAGGCTGCTGTTATAGATAAGACCATTAGAATCAAACAAGAAATGTTATGTAGGAAGTATGTCTTCATTTTAAAAAGTGACACTAATAGGTTATTAAAAATACCTTTCACTTATGGTGTTTGCATACATTTCTCACCCAAGTTTCATTAGTTACTAGAGAGGAGTCTAGAAGGATTTTAAGTAATCATTCATTCTTTTTTTTTCTCTTTGTTTTTGAATAGGTGGTGTGAAAGTATTCTCTTCCTCTACTTCTAGGTTTATTATATTGACCATGACCTGCCATACCTATGAGATCCTTTTTTATTTTTTCATCAGGAACCTTAAATATTAACTTTTGTTGACCAGAATGGTCAAGTGCTTTAAATTCTATCAAGATAGACTAGAAAGTGAAAGGTATTCTGAAAGGAAGGGTATCTCTTGGTGTTTAGATACAGACTAATTCAATGAGAATTTCCAAATCTACCCTAGCAAATTCAGGCTCCTGATTTAAAGAAAAGAAAAAGATAGCACAAACCAAAAGCAAAACATAAACAAGCAAACAAAACCCAACCAACCAACCAAAGAAAACCCAACAAACCACCAAAAATACCGTCACTTTTAAAAAATCTATATATTACTTCTTCACATGCAGTTATCAGTGTAAATCTATGTCTTTTGAGACTCTTTGATGGTCAACCTTTGTTCTCTTAATATATCCCGGTTTATTATTTGTTGGTCAGTAGTAGGTACAAATGAGTAATCTGTGACTCTAAAGGTAATTTAATCACATTTATGTCCTATTACTTGCATTAGAATTCTTTACTTTTTGTTGTTGTGTGTGTCCCCCCCCTTTTTTTTTCTAATGTAGACTAAACTTCAGTGGCTGTGTGAGGAGGTGAAGGAGAGAGAAAGTAAGGAAAAAAGCCTGCGATGTAAGTTACTGCAGAGCCGAGAACAGCTCAAGCACTTTACACAGATGAAGGAGGCTGAACATCAATCTCTCTCTAAACAGATAAAAAAGCAAGAAAAACTTCTGGAAGAAGTTCACAGAGAAAAAAGAGGTATGTGGCTGGTTCCTCTTTTGTTAATAAAAGGTAGAAAGAATTTTAACATTCTACTACCTAATTCCTGTGGTACTTTCAGATGTGTTTTATCAAATAGTTATTACAAATTCTGATTTGGAAAGGTACTGTTGATAAGTAAGTAAAAAAAGGAAATTCTTTGTTTCTCCTTGCTGACAAAAATGCAAATGAAATCAACTGTATTCTATGTATTCTATGCTTTTCACCCCAGTCCAATGGCTGAATAATACATGAGGATGCAATACATAGTGGATATAGAAGTTATTTTTCAACTGTACCATCTGAGACATTCCACAACTTGGGGAAAGAGGAATTATACAGGTGTCTGAGGTAGCACTGGCAATGCTTCTTTTATCTGTTAAACAAAAAACCCCAAGCCACAAACCACCAAGGAACCCACAGCAATCCCAAGTACTGTGCAGTTACTCTCGTTTGTATAAATTGTATGTACAAAGAACTTTGACACATTTTCTTCTCATCCCTTCTATTGTATTGCAAAATAAAGTAAGACAAGCTTAGGTTGTAATTGAAATTAATGACATCATATATGGAACACCATGTAACCATAGTTTTCTCCCTCTCTTGGCATGTAATTCTTTCTCTGGAGTGCTGAATGCCAGGCTTGGTGCTAGCATTCATTCTATTTGTGCTTGTCATGAGGGGAAAATACTAATCAGAGTTTCCCAAGCAATGTCAGTGTTCTGGTAAGGATGGACTGCACCCAGCCAACAGCTGTTTTTCATCTCAACTCAGGTACTTGTAGACATTTTATAGTTTTTTGAAGACTGACTTTGAGCAGAATGCTTTCAAGAGCAGAGAAATATGCTTTCATCATGACATTATTCTGGAGTCTCAGGCAGACAGGAAGATCTCAGCTTTCCATTCTGCTTTTCATCTGTGTACAAGCTCACTTATGCTGTGTTACTTGTAAGCTTAATTGAACAAGTTATTTCAGTGAAGACTGTTTTTGTAGTAAAACCAGCACCACGTCTTTTTATTTTTGTCTTTAAAAACTGATATTGTTTCTGCTGACAGAAACTGCCTTTAATTTCCAAGAGGGTATTTTTATTAAGTGCTTGGAAAATTACTTAGAAATTGGGTACTGGATACTGACCCATATTTGATGGATCTGATCAAAAGCACAATTAAGTTATCAATGCCTATCTTTGACACAACATGGAGATAAGATTTTGATGGATTAACATTTTGGTGGATAAAGAATGGGCTGAGTGGTTGCATCCAGAGAGTGACTCAGTATCCAGATGGTATTTCTCAGGGGTCTGTTTAACAGCTTCATCAATGACGTGGGTAGTGGGATTTAGTGCACTCTGTGCAAATGTACCAATGACATCAATCTGAGTGATGTAGTTAATATACCTGAGGGACAAGGTGCCATCCAGAGGGGTCCAGACAAGCTCAAGAAGTGGGCCCATTTGAACCTCATGAGGTTCAACCAGGCCAAATGCAAGGTTCCAGGTTGGGGCAACCCCTGGTATCAATATAAATTGGAGGATTAAGGGATTGAGAAGAGTCCTGAAGGGAGAAGGACTTGGGGCTACTGAGGATGAAAAGATGGATGTGAGCCAGCACCATGCACTTGCAGCCCAGAAAGCCAATTGTGCCATGGGCTGCATCAGAAGAAACATGACCAGCAGTTCACACATGTAGAGATGACTGTTAAAATGAACTTTCTGGGAATAGAGATGAGGCTGACTAGCCTGTAGTTTTCTGGGTCCTGGTCCTTGCCCTTTTTGAAGATTGGAGTGACATTGTCTTTCCTTCAGTCTTCACACACCTCTCCTGTTCTCCATGACCTTTCAAAAATGAGGGAGAGTGGTTTAGCAGTAATCTTAGCTGGCTTCCTCAGTAGTAGTGGGTGCATCCCATAGGGGCCCATGGATTTGTGAGTGTCCATCTTGTCCAGGTGATCTCTAACCCAATCCTCCTTGACTATGGGAGGGTCTTTCCTCCAGACTTTCCATCTTGCCTCCAGGGACTGGGATTCGTGAGGACCAGTCTTAGCAGTAAAGACTGAAACAAAGAAGGGATTCTGGCCTTTATTCAGAACACAGTAGTGATAATGATATATCTGGTTGTATTTTGTCAGTGTGAGCAAGTATTCTCTTTAACAATTTTGTTAGTAGTCATTTTGTATTTAAATTGATACATACTCAGATTAGATGAGGGTCAACTTTTAAGGACATGTGGTTATAGCTCCTAGTATCTGACTGAAGCATTATTGATAATGTTTTTGAAATACTGTAACAAAAATAGTAGCAAAATAACAATAGCAGTAACAAATAAAAACATACTTTAAACTATTTTATTGAACAAAGCAGATCATTTGCTTTACAAGAATAGTAAGATCTGTCAAGAGGTGGTTCTTCCACTTATAAAGAACTTTGAAAGAGAACATGCTTTGATCTTTCAAGCTTGAATTTTTTATTGTTATTCTTCAATTGTTTAAAATGATAGTGCCAAGACCCTGCTTTAATACTAATAGTGTATTTAGTGTTCCTATATTTAAATAATTATCTGCTGACAGGATCTCCCTGAGGCCTTATTTGCCTTTGAAAAAAGTAATAGGACATAAATCATGTACCTCATTTGGTTTTGTGGAAAAATTCACAGCCTGCATTTAAATTTCAAAGTTCTGCCAAAGTTGTGGGAAATTAAGCTGAAAAGAGTGATCAAGAGTAGTACTATTTACTGAGGATGAAAACCAGTATGTAATCTCATAGCTTCTATTTATAAAGGCCACTCCTTTGTTCCCTACAAATACTGTCAGTTCTTTTTGTTACTTCATATATATAATGTTAAATTCTTAGTAAATTCTGTTCTCTTTCATATGCTTCTGGTAGAGAATGCGGGGTAGGGGTAGGTAATAATAAGGAATCACAGAATATATCTGGTTGGAAGCAGCACCTCAATGTCTTTCTTGTATTGTGGTGCCCAAAACTGAACACAGCACTCTTGTGGCCTCACCAGTGTTGAGTACAGGGGAACAATCCCTTCCCTACTCCTGTTGGTCACACTGTTTCTGATACAAGCCAGGACACCATTGGCTTTCTTGGCCACCTGGGCACACTACTGGCTCATAGTCAGCTGCCTGTTGATTAGAATCCTCAAGTCCCTTTCTTCCAGACAACTTCCCAGCTACGCTTCTCCAAGTTTATAGCATGGCATAAGGCTTTATGACCCAAGTGCAGGACCCAACACTTGGCCTTGTTGAAGCACATGCCATTGACCTTGGCTCATTGATCCATCTGTCTTAAGTCTCTCTGTAGAGCCTCCCTGCCCTCAAGCAGATCAACATGCCCACCTAATATGGTGTCATCTGCAAATTTACTATTGGTATATTCTAACTGCTCATGAAGATCACTGATAAACATCTTAACTAGAAGAGATACTTATACTGAGCCCTGAGGAACACCACTGGATTTAACTCCATTGACCACCACTCTTTGGGCCTGGCTATCCAGCCAGTGTTCTATCCAGCATTGCATATGCTCATCCAAACCATGTCCATCTTTCTTTCTTTTTTCATGAGAATTCCATAGGAAACAGTGTCAAAGTCACAGTATCACAGTACCACTAAGGTTGAAAGAGGCCTCAAAATCAAGTCCAACCTGTCACCATAGAACTCATGACTAGACCATGGCACCAAGTGCCACATCCAATCCCCTCTTGAACACCTCCAGGGCCGGTGACCCCACCAGCTCCCTGGGCAGCCCATTCCAATGACAAATGACTCTCTCAGTGAAGAACTTTCTCCTCACCTCGAGCCTAAACTTCCCCTGGCACAGCTTGAGACTGTGTCCCCTTGTTCTGGTGCTGGTTGCTAGAGAGAAGAAACCAACCCCTTTCTGGCTACAACCACCTTTCAGGTAGTTGTAGAGGGCAATGAGGTCACCCCTGAGCCTCCTCTTCTCCAGGCTAAACAATCCCAGCATCCTCCGCCTCTCCTCATGGACTTGTGCTCAAGGCCTCTCACCAGCCTTGTTGCCCTTCTCTGGACATGTTCAAGTGTCTCAATGTTCTTCTTAAACTGAGGGGCCCAGAACTGGACACAGGACTCAAGGTGTGGCCTAACCAATGCAGAGTACAGGGGCACAATGACTTCCCTGCTCCTGCTGGCCACACTATTCCTAGTGCAGGCCAGGATGCTGTTGGCCTTCTTGGCCACCTGGGCACACTGCTGCCTCATGTTTAGGCGGCTGTCAATCAGCACCCCCAGGTCCCGCTCTGTTTGGGAGTTCTCCAGCCACTCCGACCCCAGCCTGTAGTGCTGCATGGGGTTGCCGTGGCCATTCAGTCTTTACTGAAGGAACTGTGGAATGTCCATAGGTATCAAGCACCTTATTAGCTCTTTACCTTTTTCTAATGAGATGTGATATGAAACTTGGTCATGTTACTTATTGGGAGTTTGGCTTCGGGGGGATTTTATTTTTTCTTTCTTTTTTTTTTTTTTTTTTTTTTGGCTTATGCCATGAAAATAGTGTTGGAGGCAAGAAGTAGATCACAGAATCACAGAGGTTGGAAGGGACCTCCAGAGACTGATTCCAGCCCATACTTCCATTTACAAAGCCAATTAATTTGTACACAGTTAAGAATAGTCTTCATATGTGCAAATTTATTGTTTACTTCATTGTATTCTAATTTTATTACATATGAGAGTCACAGATTTTGTTGGTACAGATATCATGCACCAGTATGTTTATTTAGCTTTAGTTGATTTGGTGTTAACAGGCCTTCCAGAAGTAGGTCCTGTACTCTTAATAGCATTCAAGACTTTAGAAGGAACATTTATTGAATTTATAATTAGACACAGGGAAATAAAACACAACAAGATTTACCACAGGTAATCTGAGCTCAACTTCCCGGCATTTTGTTCATGTAATAACATAGGTATTTCCAAATAACTGATACATGTAAGACAACACACAGTATGGATGTCATCTATATAGTATTCAACATGGGAATATGAAGGAAATTGCTGGTGTAGACATGATGATTAAATACAAGAAATATAAATTAGACTAGGGAATGTACTCCTCTGACAAAGGGGTAATTATTGAAATGGATAATTAGTACTATTTTGTAGATATTGGTCTATAAACTTGCTTTTTTTGTGAGTTAACCTTTTCTGAAGAACAAGGATATGATAACAAATCTTGGAGCCTGAGAAAATTTGTTGGTTTTGTTGTTACACAGACGATGTGCAATAACATCATTTGATTTCATTGACCTAATGCCAGGGAAGGAAATTTTATGTATGATTTATTTCTACCACTTTTGTATACTAAATTGGATTTGAAGCTTGAATAACAAATGAATAATCACTTTCAGAAATGCTGAACAAATTTTTGAGATCTTTTTGCTACCGCACGGAGAGGTAGGCACAGGTTGACTTGGTATTCAATACCAATTTATTCTGCTACTGAATTAATGGCTGCAAATGTGGCAGTGTATACAAAAATAATGAATTTACAGTCTACCTCTGAATTTAATTGGTTGGTTTCACAGTTGTGTCAAGATGTTCTTTTTAACTTGAAAACTTTGACCTTCCTTACACTAAATCATTTTTTTTTTCAGTAAGTTAGTAGAAGGAAGAGAATTGATACAATGCATGTCTGTTAATGTGAATTCTGAGTACTATTATTTATGAAGTGGTAATATTGGAATGTTTATAAATGGGTTTTCTAATTAAAAATATCACAATTGCAAGACAAGATGTGAGTATTTACATTTCTTGAGTAAGTACTTTTGCATACTGAGTCCAAAACTCAGGTTTAATTATGAGGCAGCTAGTAGAATGTAAACATCTAAAAAGCTACTTTCCTGAAGGAAAAAAAAATCCACAAAACATAGCTAATAGCATTAAGAAAAAAAAAGGCATTAAGCTGAAAGAAGACAACAATGTATCAAATTAATAGAAAATTGAAATTAAGAGGATGGAATGGTGATTAGCTTTCATTACTTATCAAAAGTGGAAGAAATACTTACAGAATACTAAGACACGTGGTCATGAAATTATGGGCAAAACCCAGGTGCAGGGATAAAGGAAATGAAGGTAGAATGAATTTACTCTAATTGATAAAAAGGCTCTTCACTCTTTTATTTTTCTTATTCTTGACAGTATTGCTTAATAAAACAGATTTGCAGTCCAGTTTGGTGCAAACAGACGAAAATTATTTTACTGCATTTGAAATGATGTAGATTTTAGATGGAACATTCTCTGAGTATCCATGGATATGGCCAACTCTCCCCACCAACATAAACCACTTGTCTGAAGTACTTAATGAATTCTTGAAGTAGTTTTAGACTGTAAGTTTGCAGAAATTACGTATTGTAAGAAGATGATGGCGAAATTGTATTCTCAAGATACCTACTTGTTTCTTTTTGCTTCAACAGATCTGATACCATATCTTATTGTTTTGTTGTTGTGTTTGTTTTTGGTGGTTTGTTTTTTGGTGTTTTTTTGTTTGTTTGTTTGTTTTGTTTTGTTTTGTTTTTTGAGGGGGGGGTGAAGAATAAAAATAGAGATTTATGGTGGACATACCAAAAGTGGGCAGGATGCTGCTTTATTGAAGAACAGATTTCAGGATGTTTTGTGAGCTTAAATACACCTACTAAAACAGATGTGTAGTTTCTGTCTTTTCCCTTTTTCTTCACCAAAGCATTTGTAAAAGTATAGGATATTGTACAGAAATTTGTAATGAGGGTCCAAAAGCCTACAAGTGTTAACATCACAGTCCTACCTGTGACGATAACCTGGTTGTTTATGTGGTACAAATCTAACAAATACAAGTAAGTTAACAGAGATTCGTGAAAGAGACTAGTGAGTGAAGGAAAATGCAGCATAAAGTTTTAGGCCTGTGCATGGAGTAGCAGAAGTTTCAGAGCTCTCTGGTGATGTGTCAAGATGGGCTGTAGTATATAGTGTAGTTAGACTAGCCAATTAAAGGAAAAATCGACATTAAGCTGTAACAATCTCTGTTAATGCTTAAACCCTTTAAAAATATTACAAGTATGGTAATCTTGTCATAACTTTTCAATTTAAGGTATTTATTAGGAGTATGTAATTTTAGATAGATAAAGGATAATAGAGGCTTTAATATTTACCTTCTTTATAAAAGTACATATTTCTCTGTTGCATTAGTGGTCACTTAAACTCTTAAAATGAATACAGAGCTCAAACATTATAGATTCAGGAACATAGCTCTTCCAAAAAAATCTTTTTTGAATGTATTGAAATGTATGGAAGATAGACATGGTGTGGTATAGCAGTGAGGCATAAAGCATGCACAGTTCTTTTGTTGCAGGATAATACAGTTCTACTTCAGAGAAGACATGGGTAGTCAACAAAGAAATGTTTAGCAAAATAAGACCCAATGTATTAGTCAATGCCAAATCCATTCCTTTTGTACAAAGTCATGTTAGACTACAGTGATGCAAGAAGAGCAAATGCATTGCTCTGATATACAGACCTTACACTGATTTAACTCAGAGACACAATATTCGGCAAACACTGTTTTACATAAAAGTCCCAGGTGATGCAAGCCATATACTGCACCACCTAATCACACTTGAGGGAGCTGGATTTGTTCAGCCTGGAGAAGACTCCAAGGAGACTTAAGAGAAGCCTTCCAGTACCTGAAGGTGTCTACAAGAACACTAAACAGGGGCTGTTTACAAAGGCCTATAGTGACAGGGTGAGGGGGCAATGGTTTTAAATTAGAGAAGAGTAGATTTAGGTTGGATGTTAGGAGGAAGTTCTTTACCATTCGGGTAGTGGACACTGGAGGAGGTTGCCCAGGGATGTAGTTGAGGCCCCATCCTTGGAGATACTCAAGGTCAGGCTTGACAGGGCTCTGGGCAGGATGTCCCTGCTCACTGAAGGTGAAGATGCTCTTTGGAGGTCTCTTCCAAACCAACCCATTCTATGATGTATTACATTTTAAGAATTGTTCTGATGTAGATTATACTGCTAAGTAAGGCTCAAGAAGGCAAGGCTTAAGAAGGTAATGATCCTAGACCTGAGCTGCGATAGATTTTGGTAAGTGATCTCTGAAGCAAGCCATCCATCTATTTTAATTTGGGGGTTCATTTTCTTTATGTTCAGCTGGGATTATTTGTCATTGAACTGCTGTGGAAGATGCAGATACAAAGAACCTATTATATTAAAGTAGATTTGAGAATTGCTTAAGACTTTCACAAAATCTTATCTTCCAGAACCTGTAGAAGTTCAAAATACAGAGTCAATGCAGTACAATTGAGAAATTCCCTGCTGCTTAAACTGAGAAGGAAAGTAGAAAATAGGGAAACAGTGAAAATAAAATATTGCAGTTTTTTTTTTAAATTATGAAGTATTATGTTTAATTTACTCCTGAAGTACATACACTGTTTTGAATATTTACCCCTTAGTTCTATCCTTACAGCAGTGTTTCCTTTTTTCCTGTTTCTATTAATGTCACCTCATAGTGTCATCATATGGTGATGGTCCTTTCTGTGGCAGCAAGAAACATCACAAAATATTTTGCAGTTATCTCTTATTGAGCAGTGAATGGGAACATCACAGAGAGAAAATTCTTTTTAAGCATACATGAAAAAGGTAGCTGAAGGATTTCAGTGAAACTCTCCGTAATACTTGTTTTTGATGATGAGCTTCAAAATGCATAAAGTTGGAATATGATCACTATGCATAGAACTAATTTCTTCTTAATAGTGTTCTTGCCCTTTAAATGATGTTTGGGTTTTTTTAGTGTGATGGGGGAAGGAGGAGGGAGGACTTCTAAAATATTTTAAACTTTGCCAAAATGAACCTGCATTCAGAGTCTTAGAGGAATGGAGATAAGCCCAAATCATTTGGAAAGCTTACCTTCTGGTTTTGATTTTTCTTTTTGATTGGAAAACTGGATGTGTCACCTTAACTAGCATTTTATGCAACTGTTTGTGTTTGCTGCTATCTTTTTGTGCTCTCATAAAAATATGGCTGCCATTGTGAAAAAGAAAAGGTAAGAAATGGAATCAAACTTTTGAAAGATGTGTTTTTAGGACTCTTTGATTTGATTTTGTTTTTCTTTTCTTCTTAATCACATACTTTAAGTGCTTATCTGAGACTTCTGTAGAGATTTATAGTTTAGAAAGCTTGATGTGTCCTTCAAAAAGTAAATTGCTGAATTTGTAGTGCATACTAATAATAAGAGACTAAATTTGTTAGTTTTTCCTCATGATTTACCTACACATACTGGAAACTAAATGAAAATTATCAGGAGTCATCCAGGGGCTGGGGATTTAATGCACATTAATTATTTATTAAATAATTAGAATCTCTTGTTTAATATTTTCTTCCTCTTTTGAATTATGATATTTTTCTTCAAACCAAGCTGAAAAGCTGTTGTTCTAAGAACCAATGCATTTTGGATTCTTTGGGGTGTTTTTTATAATAGTTGAAATGATGGCATAGGAGTGTATATGTAAATCAGTTATACCTTAGCAATGCTTTAATGCTACATAATAAAGAGAATCTTGTAGGCATCTCTATAGCTTTGTCAGGGCTCCTTGACACATGGAAGGTATTGTGACACTTTCAGGTTACATAATGTTTCCATACTCAATCAGTGTAACCGATATACAACTATTAAAAACAAACAGTCAAACAAAAAAAGCCCTAACTTTCACTTGTGGTAGTTTCAGGCTTGTCTTGAATTATTTAGTATTTAGTGAGAAGTACATAGCAAAAATGTGCTGCTGGTCACCCAGTCTTCATGAGGTAGAAGTAGCTTTCCCAGAAAACTAATATCTGATAAGATGCCTGTTTAATTAAATAATGTGCTGTTTTACTGGAAATGAAACTGAACCAAGGACTCTATGGTTCTTCCACTGGTTGCCATAGTCAAAGTCTATTTAGTCTAAAATACAGATGAATCATGTTGGAAATTTGAGCAGAAATGAAAAGCAACTTTCTATCTGAGATGTTTTTAATATCACAGAACTCTTGAAATTATTTGAAATCTTGATATTGCTGTATTATTTATTTACTATTTTAAAAATAGAGCTAATATTGTTCTTGCCTAGGATTTGTCAGGCTGTGTTAGAATATGCATTTCAGTGTAATGCATTGATACATTAACAGCCTTTATATCCTTTTAGCTGGAATGCTGTTTGAAACTTTATTTTCCCCTAAAGTGAGTGCTAATGATGCTGTGTATTTAGAGAATTTAAATTTAAATTCTATTTCCCTGTCAAAACATTTTCACTTTGAGAAGAGCTTGGGTTACCAGTAAAACCAGCTCTTCATGACTATATGCAACAACATGATTTTAATTACTGAATGGCCATTGCAAGTGAATTCTTGAAAAAAGAGCAAGCAGCTGGTATTTTTGCCAGATAAACATTAAATTAACTGATTAACTCATCTGTTATCCTGGTTTTCTTTCTAGTGGTTTAAATATGATAAATTGATAGTTTCTAATCAATTTAATGAACATGTTACTCTGATTAGCATCTTCAAGGTAACAGCTGGGTGGATCTGAAATTCAGCTTTTGTTTCCTTTACTGTTTTGCCTAAGGATTTTTACCTTTTGAGTCGAGCCAGGTACACAGATTAACTGTATAATTCATATAGTGTCAGTGATTACAATAATAAGGTACAAAGTTTTTTTTCCAAATAAAAAATGTATCTCTAGTTTTTGAAAAATCTGCTTGTAATAATGGGCACTTAAATTTAAGTCTTCTTTATTGCAGGCACAGTATTTTTCTTGTCCAGGTAGATTATGTCTTTAGGATAAGTTCATAACTGTTTTGGGCATGATTTGCATACTTTTGCCTATTTTATAAAGGATGCCAGCAGCAGGTTTTTAAGCACTGTTATCAAACATTGGTGCTTTAAAAGTTTTCTTCTTGCTGGACAGACACAATACCTGAGTCGTGGAAAATGTGTGTGTTACTGGTTATATAAAAACCAACCCCAAGCTCCAGGCCCATTACTTCGTGTTAAGAATTACTGTGGCTTTCAAGGAGGTTGAGGTTTAATATTTTTCTTCTCCACATCTTGAGGCAGGACACTGTCAAGGAGGCAGTGTCACGGACAGTCACTCATACAGTTTGCAAACAACACAAAAGGTGAAGTTTGGCTCATTTCTTAGGGAAAGCACAGTGGGTTTATTTTAATTTTTAATTCTGTAGATTACCAGACAGAAAAGAAAATCTGGTCCTTTTGTTGACAAAAAGACCCTCTGAAATAAATATGCTGGCAGCGAAAGTTTAATGTTGCAGAAAAGTGAAATTATACTCAGTGAATGGGATAAAGATTATAGAATCCACAAAAAATAGTATAAAGTTTTGGGTAAGAGGCTTGAAACAGTTCCTGTAAAGCAAACCCAACTTTTCATTTTGTTGGGTTTTTTTTTTCTTGTTTTCTAAAAAATGTTTAGGACCATATTTTCACAGTGGAAAATATGAGAGATAGGGCTTAAACCTTTACTTTTAGGCTCAGGAGTTTTATTTACTGTCATTGTGTTTTGTCTTATGCAACATGAAAAACAAAAGGGAAGATAAATTTAGCCATTATTTAAGATTCCTAAAGCATATAAAGATCTTACATTTAGAATATAAATTTTTAAGACTGGGCATCCATTCTGAGATTAGATTTCTGCATGAATAGATCAATGAGAATTTTAAACTATGACCCTTGCAGGTCAAATCCACTGAAGAATGTTTACTATTTGCTTGGTAACTGTATTCCTGACACCACTGAGAATTCATTCTTTACATAGGAGATGATGTCCCAGCTGTTAAAAGCAATTTCTTGATTTCTGTTTGTCAGTATACTTCATATATCATAAAAATTATTTTGAACACCTTATCAGCTTTGCAGACTTCAGTTCTTTCCTAGCACTTTAAGGCTATAGGTATGTAACTATGCTGTAAATAGGTACAATTATTAGGTGTGAAGGATATACAATGTGTTCTTCATTTACAGTGGTATGTTGTGGGATTCTAATTTTGCTATTTCTTTACCAAATGTTGAGTATCTCTACCTGTAGAAATTATATAGTGTTGGGAGAACTGGCTAAGAAATTCTATAATAAACTTAACTCCTGTCCACCTTGTAATAAGATTTACAATGTGTGTGTGAAAACAATTTATGTTTATTATACTGCTCATACTGGGTATTAATTTTGCTGTGTAATCTCCATTCTGAGACTAATGCCCTCTTCCCTTTTTACTCAGTGAAAGCAGCAGTGTAAGTCTGATTTTGTTCTGTTTAGCCTCTAGGAATTAGATTAATCATAAATACAATGTCAAGTGTCAGTTCAAAATGACATATATACTCCTCTGCACAAGAGAATTACAAAGCTCTGGTGTTGCTATTCATTTTGGGGGGCGAGGGGGGAAATCAGTTAGTTTTTATCCCTTGTGCATGAGAAGGAATGTTTAAATTAAATATTATGTCCCTCAATATTATTTTCTCTTTTAAAGTATAGGAGATTTTTTTTTCCTCAAACCTATGCATTATATGTTTTTCTCTGAAAATTTTGCTAGAATTGTTACACTGTAGGTTTTTTGCACATGACTGTATGGAGAGAATAAGAAGTGTGCCATGGCATCAGAATTTTCATAATAGGGTGTTAGATACCAAGCAAAAGTGTTTGGCAGCTACGGTGGTAAGTCTCATTTGTATATCATCAGTTGCCTTGGGATAGTAGAACAGGATTGTTCCACCAAGGAAAAATCTCAATCTAACTACAGTTGAGAAAATTAGGAATAAGAGCTACTATTAGGGCTTTCTTCAGTTTCTTGTTTTTTGCCCCTTCCTTTAAAGCACATGTGGGGAGATGGGATATTATATAACAGCTAGTTGTCTTCTATGGTGGCTTCTAATAGAAGAAAGAAAAGGAAAGAAGGAACTTTTGCAAATGTAGGGAAGTTCTCTGTTTTGCAGTGAGATGCACTGACCTCTGTGTGTCTGCATGGTTGGTTGAAGTATATGTTTTCTTAGAAGTTATTTGGGTCTTGCTGTTACATATGGCCAGCTAGTAGAAGCTTTCTTACAGAATTTATCAAGGACTGAATCCCACAGAGTGATAATATTTTTGTGTGCCTTACTCTTCTGACAGTTTATTAAAATGCCCAAGCTTCTAAAAGATCCCTTTTTTCCAGAGACTGGTAGGGAAACTCAATTTTAGGACCAATATCTCTCAGCTTCCTATCTCATCTGCTGCCCTTTGCTGTGAACATTGCAAATGGATTCTTCAGCTGCAATTTTCAGACAGCCCAATTAGGAAATGCACTTGTAAGCTCCAAAGTAGTACTCACATAACAAAGTGGTCCTAAGCTATAAAAGCTTTCTGGTTTGCAGCTAAGGACCTCTTTACCTCCTTCAGTTAGCCCAGCTACTTGAAATTATTTGTACTAACTGCTTTAAAAAACTCTATATCCTTAATCTTTGACCCTTGCTTAGCTTTTAGGTCCAAAATGGGTTCTGTGTACCTTTGCATTAAAATATGCAGCTGCCATTCAGATATAGCTAGAAGGAAATTTGCTGATATGCATAAATATGGTTGAGATGATAAACATAAAAAAAAAGAAAAGCCTAAGATATTAAGACAGAGAACTCGCTGAATAAAGTGACATTCAATTTCCTGTATTGCCATTTATATATGCCATACCATAATTTTTATGTAGCTGCTATGCCCATAAACATATCAACATAATTTTCTCAAACAAGAAATGACAAATTATCTTTTCAAGCTTGCACTTGGTGGATGAAAACAAATTAAGTTTCAATTTCTTTCTGTGTACTCCTGGGAGATTTTATTCATCATCGGAAAGGAAATGTTTCTCTATTCAGGAGAGAATTGTAACAATTATGTATCATACGCAATGACAAAACAGAATGTTCAACTCTATTTTCTGTTTAAAATGTCAGCTATTCTGAAGACCTCACTTTGAGGACATTTCTTACTATGTTTTGTTTTATATGACATGGATTTGTTGGTTGCTGTTTTTTTTTCTTTAATAGAGTTGGGTTTTTTTGCTTTAATAGGATTTCTAATCAAAACTATGGGAGAAAAAGCCAGTGGCCAGTTAGTTTGGGTAGGTTTGTGCCACAGAGATGTGATTACAGCTCTCTCATACAAATGCATTATAATAATGAGTTTTTGGGTCAGACTGCAGCTTCCCATTCAGTGGAGCCACTTAATGTTGCTGCAGACAAAAGGCCAAAATTTCTCTTCTGTTTCACACCTGCTGTACTGCTTGCTCCTTCTCATGTTTCATGTCTGCTCCTCATTGGACCCTTCTGTAAACATATTTACTCACTATTGGCCACATAGGACTACCTGTGATTTTTGCCACTATACTCTGTTCTCATGCTAATCAACTCAGTTGACCCTTATGGAGGTCCAAGGTCCATGCCTTTAAGCAAATTCAATCTATGATGCAATCTGACTACATCTGGTGGAGCTGGAATACTCAGTCCTAGCACCATTTGATCTGGGGCTGTACTTGTTTCTGTGGGATGTGAAGTAATTCCACAGTCATTAGTACTTTAGCTTAGTTAAAGCTAGCTCCTTTAAGTAAAGAACTTACTGAAAGAAGCTAGTGCAGAGCCACAATGAGGAAAGACCAAGGGAGCTGGTTCTCTTTAGCTTAAAGAAACTTGAGGGGTGACCTCATTAATATTTATAAACACATGAAGGGTGAGTGTTGCAAGGATGGAGCCAGGCTTTTCTCAGTGATGTCTGATGATAAGACAAGGGGCAATGGGTGCAAGTTGGAGCATAGGAGGTTCCACATGAAAAATTTCTATAGGTATATTACTGGTAAAAGGAAAACTAGGGAAGGTGTGGGCCCCCTCAGAAAGGAAACAGGTGAGCTGGTGATGAGTGACAAGAATGCTGAGGTTCTCAATGACTTCTTTACCTCAGTCTTCACTGGCAAGGGCTCCAGCCACACTCCCAGAATAATGAAAAATAATGGCAGGGACTGGAAGAAGGAGCTGCCCATGGTGAGTGAAGATCAGGTTCATGACCATCTGAAGAACCTGGAAGTGTTCAAGTCCATGGGACCCAATGGGTACACCCATGGGTGCTGAAGGAACTTGCAGATGAGGTTGCTAGGCTGCTCTCCATCATATTCCAAAAATCTTGGCAGTCCCAGGAAGTCCTCACTGACTGGAAAAGGGGAGACATAACTCCCATTTTCAAGAAGGGAAAGAGGGATGACCCAGGGAACTATAGGCCATCAATCCCACCTCTGTGCCCTGTAAGATCATGGAGCAGATCCTCCTGGAGGTACTGCTGAGGCAAAAGAATAATGAAGAGGTGATTGGGCACATTCAGTGTGGCTTCACCTCGTGGCTTCACGAGGGCAAATCCTGCATGACAAACCTGGGGGCCTTCTATGACAAGGTTACAACATTAATAGATGAAGGCTGAGAAACTGTTGTCACTTAGCTGGATCTGAGCAAAGCCTTTGACACTGTCCTGCACCACATCCTGGTCTCCAAGCTGGTGCAGTATGGGTTTGATGGATGGACCATTCAGTAGATAAAGAACTGGCTTGATGGCTGCACCCAAAGGGTGGCTGTCAATGGGTCCATGTCCAAGTGGAGGCCAGTGATGAGTGGAGTCCCTCAGGCATCAGCCCTGGGACCAGTCTTGTTTAACATCTTTGTTGGTGACATGGACAGTGGCACTGAGTGCACCCTCAGCAAGTTTGCTGATGACACCAAGCTGTGTGGTGCAGCAGACACACTGGAGGGAAGGGATGCCATCCAGAGAGACCTTGACAGGCTGGAGAGGTGGGCCCATGACAACCTCATGAGGTTCAACAAGCTCCTGCATCTGGATTGGGGCAATCCAATATAGGCTGGGCAGTGATTGGCTTGAGAGCAGCCCTGTAGAAAAGGACCTGGGGGTGCTGGTGGATGAGAAGCTCAACATGAGCCACCAGTGTGCACTTGCAGCCCAGAAAGCCAATCACATCCTGGGCTGCAACAAGAGAAGCATAGCCAGCAGGTCGAGGGAGGTGATTCTCTCCTTCTACTCCGCTCTGGTGAGACCCCACCTGGAGTACTGTGTCCAGTTCTGGAGCCCCTATTACAGGAAGGAGCTGGACATGCTGGAATGTGACCAGAGAAGGGCCACGAGGATGATCAGAGGGCTGGAGCACCTCTCCTACGAGGACAGACTGAGGGAGTTGGGGCTATACAGTCTGGAGAAGAGAAGGCTCTGAGGAGACCTTATTGTGGCCTTTCAGTATCTGAAGGGGCCCTACAAGAAAGCTGGGGAGGGACTTTTTAGCTTGTCAGGTGGCAATAGAATTAGGGGTAATGGAACAAAGCTAGAAATGGGTACATTCAGATTGGATGTTAGAACAAAGTTCTTCCTCATGAGGGTAGTGAGACACTGGAACAGGTTGGCCAGGGAGGTGGTAGAAGCCCCATCCCTGCAGGTTTTTAAGGCCAGGCTGGATGTGGCTCTGAGCAACCTGATCTAGTGTGAGGTATCCCAGCCCATGGCAGGGGGATTGGAACTAGATGATTCTTGAGGTCCCTTCTAGCCCGAACAATTCTGTGATTAACGTAAGGCAAAACATTTTCACTGTGAGGGTGGCAGAGCACTGGAAAAGGCTGCCCAGAGAGGTTGTAGAATCTCCTTTACTGAAGACATTCAAACCCCAGCTGGATGCATTTTTGTGTGACCTGCTCTTAGATGGTCATGCTCCAGCAGGGGAACCGGTCTAGATGATCTTTCAAGGTCCCTTCCAACCCCTAACATCCTGTGATTTTGTGATTTACTGTACTATATTAGACTGTTAGGTAAATGTTTGCTGGCTTCTCTGAATCTTGTAAAATTTGAAGGTTTTATTCACTACTATTGTAGTTTAGATTATCTAAATAAAAAACTAAAAAAAAAAATCTGTTCTCAAGATTTGTTTATACCAGGAACATTTTTTATCTGCATTCTGGCACTAGCTGGCAAGGTTACTGCTGCATGAGTAATCAACACGAGTGATTTGCGGGTCAACAGCAGGTTTCTGAATGGAAAGGCAAATACTTAACATGAATTTATTCATATCACCTGGTCTGGACCTTTGTGTGGTATGTGTTAGGTTATGTTTGCCCTATCAGAGATGACAGAATTCTGTACAAACTGTGATTTTTAACAAGACTGGCTACACCTACTCAAAGAGAAGCTTGAAATCATTGTGATTGATGCACTTCACCATAGTACCAAACCCAAGTATAAGATACGGACTTTCTTCAAAGTGCTGCAGTTTGTCTTGACTGGTATTTTTCATGTAGAGCACATTCTGCTTCTTACATGCTTTCAAATTCACAGTCATGCAAACTTGTAAAAGAAAAGCAGTTACTTAGACTATCTTAGAGATGTTGTCAATATTGTTTCTAATAACAATTTACTAATAGGATTTATTGTATCTTCAGCTAGCACACTTATGAAACAATGAAAATAACTTTTTTTAAACCTTTGCAGGGGTAGAAATAGTGAGTGAGATCAAATTGAAAGCAAATGTGTGCTGACCCAAAAAAGCATTATGTTTTTTAAAGGCCACAAAGCCCAAAAGGAGCAATAGCTGGTGATTATTACTACTACAAGTTACTGTTTTCTGTCCTATCCAGTAAACCAGGTAGACCAGTGGTCAAAGGGCACTCTTCCAGCACAAATGTTCTGTTCAGCTTTTTGTTCAATTATTTGAGCCAATTACTTTGTGCATTTCATCCCCTAACTGCAATTTACTGAGTAGATGGTTGCAAAAAGCCAGTGAAGCAGGTTGTTTCCTACAGGAAGGCTGGAGAGGGACTTTTAATGTGTGTATGTAGCAGTAGGACAGGAGGAAATGGTTTCAAGCTGAGGGAGAGCAGGTTTAGACTGCATCTTAGGAAGTTCTTCAGTACAAGGGTGGTGAGATGCTGGAATAGGTTGCCCAGGGAGGTTGTGGATGCCTCTTCCCTGGGGGTGTTCAAGGCCAGGTTGGATGAGGCCTTGAGCAGCTGAGTCTAGTTGAGAGGTATCTCTGCCCATGGTGGGGGGGGTTGGAGTAGATGATCTTTGAGATCCTTTCCAGCCTAAATCATTCTGCAATTCTATTAAACTCAACATTTTAATTATGACTTGTGTTCTCTTTGAGTTTTTTGAGTGTCAAAATAATTTCTAAATTCAGTGGATCTCAATTATCTTTATTTTTAGGAGTTTTAATCTTATTAATTCCTTATATTTTATTAATTCCATATAGGAATGTCTACATACTTACAACTGAAAAGACACTTCTGTGATTGTAGTCAAGCCATGGCAATGTAAGGATAGTATAGAAGATGACTTGGAATCTTTATGTTTTGATATATGTTTCAGTAAATAGTAGCCCCAAACCAAGCATTGCAACATACTCCAAATCAGGTGTCTGCCTTTCAGTTAGACTTTTGCTTTGCTAGATCAATTCTCCATGTTTTCATTTAGTTGTTTGGTTTTTTTTTCACTGTACCAGTCTTGGCATCTGTAGTTCTTGTTTCCAAACAAGGAATTTAAAAAATTGTTAATGTATTGTGAAATATATCTATATTAAAATAAAATTTCAAGAAATTATTTACTGGAAGCATAAAGAGAATGTAGGCCATAGTGTTTTTTCTTTCTGTCAGTAGAGTCATGGTTTAGTAAAGGTTTCAGATCAAAGAAACTGCCCTGGAGTCATTCTGCAGCAGATGACTCATATTAAAGTCTGTATTGCAAGGACCCCCTCTCACACAGGAGATTTAATACTTCCTGCTGAGGAAAAGTGGCTGCTTCAGATCAAGACAGGCTGACTGATTAAGGAGGCTATCAAAAACTGAAATACAGGTAGTCTGACTTTTTCCTAGAGAGAGTTAAATACGTGTAGAGTTGAGCAAATAACATTTTGCAAACAGATTTTCTGTAGCTCTACAGGTCATCAACTTCCCAGTGCTTCTGTGAGTTAATAGCTATATGCTGCTGACCCAGCAGTGTTGGGTTTTATGTACCATCTCAGTAGATTCTAGAGGCGACATTTAATTCTGTTCTGGCCAGAATTCAGCTTGCTATTTGGATGCTTCTTCAGAGAACAAAAAAATACCTGGGGCACCACCTCTGAATTTGTGACAGTGGCAGCTGTTGAGAGAAGATGTTTGTAGCTCTGGATGACCAACCTCCATAAAGGTTGACATTGACATACAGACAATTCCTCTTTGGAATGTTTGGCACTCCGTATAATGATCAACAGACATACTGAAGTTCTGTGCTGTTACCACCTTTTGCATTTGGCTGGTCAGATGGGCAGAATCCAACGGCATGAGGTTTAACACATCCAAGTGCCAGGTTCTGCACATTGGCCACAACAACCCCATGCAGAGCTACAAGCTGGGGTCAGAGTGGCTAGAGAGCAGTCAGGCAGAGAGGGACCTGGGGGTGCTGGTTGATGGTAGACTGAACATGAGCCTGCAGTGTGCCCAGGCAGCTAAGAGGGCCAATGGCATCCTGGCCTGCATCAGGAACAGTGTGGCCAGCAGGAGCAGGGAGGTCATTCTGCCCCTGTACACTGCACTGGTTAGGCCGCACCTCGAGTACTGTGTCCAGTTCTGGGCCCCTCAGTTTAGGAAGGATGTTGACTTGCTGGAACGAGTCCAGAGAAGAGCAACAAAGTTGGTGAGGGGTTTGGAACATAAGCCCTACGAGGAGAGGCTGAGGGAGCTGGGGTTGCTTAGCCTGGAGAAGAGGAGACTCAGGGGTGACCTTATTACTCTCTACAACTACCTGAAGGGAGGTTGTAGACAGACGGATGTTGGTCTCTTCTCCCAGGCAGCCAGTACCAGAACAAGAGGACACAGTCTCAGGCTGTACCAGGGGAAGTTCAGGCTAGATGTTAGGAAAAAGTTCTATACAGAAACAGTATTGCCCATTGGAATGGGCTGCCTGGGGAGGTGGTGGAGTCACCATCATTGGAGGTTTTCAGGAGAAGACTTGACAGGGTGCTTGGTGCCGTGGGTTAGTTGCTTGGGTGGTGTTGGATTGGTTGATGGGTTGGACGCGATGATCTTGAAGGTCTCTTCCAACCTGGTTTATTCTATGTATGTATGTATTCATAAGAATAACTTCTGTGTGGATTTCAGTGTGCTTTAAGCATCATACCATGGCTGTGAAAGTAGGGAAATTTTTATTTTTTTTAAAAGATGTTTTTAAAGGAAGCACAGAAAATTCCCCAGGGAGATAATAACACAAGTGACAGGGCCTGGAATAGAACTAATAAGTCTTATGTAAGCATAAAAAAAACAAATTCTCCCTCTTTTGATAAATGTCTTTTTTAAAAAATGCATAAGCAGCATATTGGAACCTATAAATGTTTGTGTGGTAATCTTGTAGTATAGTTTTCTGCATGTATTTAATCTCATAGTCAGACAAACTATTTCAGCACAAGCATTATGTGGCCTGTAGAAAGGGTTGTAGCCACTCAGCATTGTATTTTGTATTCTTAAATATACATATGTCTGGTCTTGTCCTTTTGAATTCAGTGTAAGGCAGGCGCTGTGATAGGTCAGGTAATGTTAGGTTCACAGGGGTTATAGAGCTGATGAGAAGACTTAGGATAGCTTCTTGATGGGGTGTTTGGTGCCTTGATTTAGTTGATTAGATGGTGCTGGATGATGGGTTGGATGCGATGATCTTGAAGGTCTCTTCCAACCTGGTCTGGTCTGGTCTGGTCTATTCTATTCTATATGAAAACTTGGAAGAGATTTTCTAATTGAAATGTGGGAGATAATTCACTTCTGCATGTCTGCATCAAATACAAATCAAAGTGAAAAGGAAATATTAAAGAGAACTAGCAATATGAAACATAGGAATTACTGAAGGAAGTAAATTAGAAGCAACATTTATATACATAATGTTTGATAGTCCAGACATCATGGTTAAAACAAAAGGAAGCTTTTTATTTTTATGCAGTACATGCTTCAATTGTAGAAATTCATTGTTGCAACATGTTCTGGCATCCAAAACAATAGATTCAATGAAGAAATAGTCAAGTTCATGGAGGTCAGATAGATTATGTATTGTTCAGATGCAGTTTGTAAGAATTTTTTCAGACGCTCGTTGTTGGAAGCTGTCATTGGAATAAATAACATAACCTTTTTCTTTTTATCCTCCTGTCTTAATATCCACTTGTGCTTACTGTTCAAAGCATGAGGTAGGCTACGTGATTTTAGACATCACTGATTCCTCAAAGTCATGAGTATGGCTTGATGAGAAAATTATCTGAGAATCTTAAGTTGCACCCGTCTTGTCCCCCCACCCCCAAATTGTTGCATTTCCCTTCTATATATTATCTGTTTCTTTTTCCAAAAGCAATTAGCATCTTTGCATATAAGGAGGTACAGACTAGACCAGCACTGGAGATGTGAACATTTAAAAGATGTGCTGCTAAACCTCAGGAAACAGCAGGAAAACACAGTATGTTCAATTTTCTGCATAGTAATAAGTATCTTAGGGAATCTGAACAGTGTTTCCTTCTCTCTCAGCTTCAGGTGCCTTTTTTCTGTTATCTGTTATGATCATGAGTGCTGCTTCAGGTGAATTGAGACAAATGTACCACTATAGGTTTAAGAATATGCTTTGAAGGTCCACAGCAAAAATAAAACTGTATACCTAAAAAGTATCAAAAGAATGAATTATTTTTTAAAAGTCATGTGAAGTATATTCTTTTGGAATCTCAATGATGTTACTGAAGACTACAGTAGCTAATAAATGGGTAGAATTTATTAAGGCAAAGGCTATGGCCAAAAGGAATCCCTCTGAGTTTGGAGGTCTTTTTACAGGTGGGTGAGAAAACTTGATTTGGATACAGGTAAACAGCTGTTTCAGTCTTGGCAGTGATAAGCACTGCATTGAGTGGTGGCAACTGAATTGTAATCTTTAAATATAGTGGACTATGCATAGTTGTCGTAGTTTGGGCTGGGTGCCCTCTGCTACACGGGTGTTTCCTGTGTCCAGAAGTCCATCCCAGTGGGTGGACTCAGGAAATTAGGTATTTCTACCATAATCCCTTGCACCACTATAAATTTTGCAGTGGGGTCTGGCACTTCCTCTTTCCTTCCCTCTCCGAGACTTGGTAACTGGGGGAGAGATCTCCCGGCCATGGGCCTGATTGGGCCCAAGGCCACAGGGGGATGGGCAGTCTCAGGCCTGGCCAGCTGAGACTAGCCCAGCAGAGGGAGGGGGAAGAAGGAGCCCTGGGGGTTTTGGATGCACCCTCAGGTGGGGTTTGGAGTCTTTCTGGGTTTACTTTGGTTCCTTTCTTGTCACCATGTTTCCTTTTGTGCACACTCACTGTTCTCTATTTAAACTCTCCACTACTTTTGCAATCAGTTTGTCTGAGTCGTTATTTCTGCCTGTGGTGGGGAGGGGGTCTGCCCCAACCCATTACAATAGTGTTCATAAAACAGTTTGCTAATGGACGAGAAAACTCTAATTATTAAAAATCACTTGAGTCTTTTTGTATCTAGCAGAAATTACAAAATAAAAAATGCAGTGACCACTGAATTTGACTGTGGAACCTATTAAATGAAACCAAGTAGATGAAAGTCTGTTCCTCAGTGTGCAAGCTTGGGGGCTAATGATGCCTCTTCAATTATACTTAATTAGTCACCAATTCTACTTGTGAATTGTCCTGAAATTGACCAATCATTACTGGCTATGTGCATGAAATTATTTAATGACTAGCTAGTGTAAACATGCATGAGCCAGTTAGCTGCTGTTGAAATCAGTGGTTTCCATCTGACTTCTCTTTTAGTTAGGGGAAACATAGCTAGGTTTGCATCAGAGATTTGTGTCCTCTTTTCCCATCTGTCATTAGTGTTTCAGACCTATAAATCATTATTTATGCTTTTCATCTGGAACAAGTTACAACAATTTTTGCTACCTTACTTGATTCTCAAATCTGTGCAGTGAGCTGTCAGGAAGGTTGTATATAATTCATGAGGAGTCCTCAGGAAGCCTGGCAGAAAAGAAGATGGTGGGACAAGGGGCATTGAGTACAAACTACAACAAAGGAGGTTTCACTTTACCTTATGGAAAAACTACTTTGATGGTGACTGAGCCTCTGGACCAGGCTGCCCAGAGAGGATGTGGAGCCTCCTTCTCTGGAGGCATTCAAAACCCACCTGGACATATTCCTGTGCAATTTGATCTAGGTGAACCTGCATTAGCAGAGCAGTTGGACTAGATGATCTCCAGATGTCCCTTCCAACTCCTACCATTCTATGTTTCTATTAAAAAAAAATAACCACAAAGAAACAATAACACCAAACAAAACCATTTTTGAGTATTCTCACAGCTTATTTTCATTAAACCTGTGAATGCAGTGGGGATGAAACTAGCAGAGTAGAAATAGTCTGTATCTTGGAGATACTGTATTTTGCATTGAAGCCAAACAGTATCACACTTGACTCCAGAGAATTTTATTTAGTTTTTAAAAATCTTGATTAGGATTCTGAAATGCTCATAATTTATGGACCTTGTTCTACAGTAGCAAAAATTAAGGTTTTTAAGAAATACCTGTTTCTCTAGAACACTTTTAATATATCTTGTTTATGTGGATATTTCCTTAATGGCTTACATGCATGACAAATACTGTTTCAATTAGAGTACTTTGAAGCAAGTCCCAGTACTATTTTACATCTCATTTGCTTTTGTGCCAGGGTGGGTTTTCTGGCCTGACTGCACAAAGTCCAGCCTCATTGAAATGTCTTTTAGTACTGAGTGTTTCTGAACCATGACCGTTGTCACAGTGAGGCCGTTCTCCAGAATCATGCTAACACAGGTACAGTGTGAAATTGCATTGCTCTGTCTCTACTAGCCATGAATATATCTGTTCTGAAACATTTTGCTTAAGCTGGTTCAGTTAGAAACTGCTTAATCCCCTCTTCCTCCAAATAGGACTTTCATGTCAGCTTCGTTGTATGAAGGGAAAAACCTTTTGTTATAATATGTGATTAAACTTTGCTGTGTAGACACGTGCAAGATACGGAATTTCTAGCTGAGAGGAGCTAGTTTATTCAGCTGCTTGAAAATTCCTTCAGACTTGATGGAAACTTGCTTGGCTGCCTTGTGTATCTACAGGAATGCTGCAGTATCCGTTCAGCAACTTTGTGGGAAACATATCCAAATGGTGATTGAAAGCCATGGGTCGCATATTTGAAGTGAGAATGATAGGAGAGACTTGAAATAAATACACTGCAATTTTTGATCAAAACAGATGTAAGGGTGTAAGGTTAAAATATGTCTAATGAAGTGATTTCTTAAGAGTTTGACTTATGTTTGTGTAATGTAAAACCTAAATTTATAGGGTCACAAACTCTGAGAAAGCAAAAGTAGTTTTACTAGTAGGTGACTGAAAGCCCTAACTTGTGTTTTGGAGAAGGACTGTTCTTAGCTTGACGATGCACAAATATGTTGACACTTTTCTCCAAATGGCCATTCTTTTAGTGACCTGGATTTTTTTGTTTTAATGCCACATAGTAACAGTATTTTTTGTGTGATATGACTTGCTGTGTGTTTTCCTGTGTGACCTGCAGTTGCTTCAGAGGGTTGAGAACCTTGAGTCAGATCTGCTGGCACCTTGCACCTTGGATAGTTTGCCACATATTAGCTGTGTATGCAGAACTGAAAAGAAGTACAAAAGTCAAATTCAGAGGAATCTGAATTACATTTTAGGATTTTTGACTGTATCACTGTATCTGTGGATGTAGGAACTGATTTTTGTGTATAGCCCTGTACCTGTGTGTTTCCCTTTGCTAAAACAAGTTGTGAATTAACAGGTACCAAATGTAAATTCTTAGTGGTGAACATACAAACCCAGTATTGGTCCAGTTTGCTAACTTTTCTCTGGTACTTAAATCTTCACAAAGAATGTGAAGCAGAATGTGGTCTACCACTGCCTTCGGTTTCATAAAATAGGCAATCATGCAGCATTAAAAATCTAGTACCCACTTAACAATGACTGAAGGCTCTTCAGTTTTTGCTGAAATAAATCTTTGATATTTAATTCAAATTCTTATGAAGTTTCTTATTCCAGATAATATAAAGTCAATGTCCTATTTCACAGCTTTGTTACTTACCACCACCGGAACTGCATTTTAACATTCTAGAGTTACTTATTGGCACATTAGTGGCTCAGCTGGGATACGTAAGAAAGAACAGCTCTATTTTACTCATTCCACTCAATAAATACCTGCTCCTAAATCTTTTTTTTCTGATACTTCTCACCAGCAGTGAAAATTTAAGCTGATGGATGGGTATGAAAAAAAGATGTCTGAATAACTGCATACCTTATTTTCCTCACTTACCTGACTGTTATGATGTAATGTAAAATCTTCATCTCCAGGTGGTTCTTTGCAGTATTTTGCAACATACTATGTTGTTTCAGTGTCAGGTAACCTGCAAAATATAATGATTCTTGTGGAATATTTTAAATCATAACCTAAATATTCCCTGGAAGTTTGATCAGACAAGGTTACAGTGCTGTGGTAAACTGCAGGGACACTTAATTGGTATTCATTGACACATAAATAAATGAGGTAGAAACTTTCAGTGATTTGAAGTTCAACCACTCTAAATAAATTATCTTTGCAAAACTACCTAAAAGTATGATCTCTAGTTCTGGAGACAGTTTCTTAGATTTAGTGTTGATTTTTAGGGGTATTAAACAACTGAAACATGCTTGATATTTATTTTTTTTAATTGATTTTTTAAAAATAGTTTTGGCTTACAGGAATATATTGATGAATATATATATTTTTTTAAAGTGATTTTTCATGTTGTCTTTTCCCCATGTATTATTCATCATTTGGGAAGAACTGTAATGCATTCGGTTGCCTTTGTAATGCTTTTTCGCTAATGCCAGTTCTTCTAGGCAATCTATAAATTGCTTTGTTCTGTGTCCTCTGAGGATAATGATATGTTGCTTTGAAAGAAGCAAGAACTCAGTGGCTACATTAGGCCTTGAAAGAAGATCGTAGCAGGGCTGTTCACAAATGTAGAAAGTCAAGCCACTGTGCAGCTTCACAGAATCACAGAAACATTCTGGTTGGAATGACCCTCGGGATCACCAATATCCAATATCATAACTTCCTTTTGGAAGGAACATTATGATCAGAGAAATGCAGAGACTGATCACAGGATGAAGAAAAGGAACCTGCACTAGGGTCGTGACTGTCTTTGCAGTATTACAGACACAGCGCATTCTCCATCTTAAGTTTATTGTAACATTGTTTTCTGGCACTAAGTGTATAAAGCATGTTTGCGCAAGAACTTAAATATGGTAAGTGTTTTCCTAATTACAAAACAAATCATCAGCACTGTCCAGATAAACTAAACTAATGATTTTCTGTTATTATGATTTGCAGTGTTCAAAAGAACGGTACAATGCGCTGTATTTTCATGACACTTTTTCATATAGCTATTTAATATCTATTGCTTTCATTTTCTTGGGTTTGCTTTAGCTTTGAAGAAAACATGCTATTTTAGATGGAGTACTAAGTGGGGTCATCACTTTCAATGGAGAACATGGTTCTTAAATACATTGTCATAAAGGACAACTCTGCAAAGTAGGTATATGTTGTCAGTTAAATAACACCACTTCAATACCAACCTGCCCATCTGGGGACAGAGTTTTCTGAAGTATCCCGCAGAACAGCCAATTTGGGCAGTGTTACAATTAAGTAAATGGATTCTAGCTATCTGTAATTTCAGATGCAGAACTTTCTTTTTAGAGACTGCCAGCAGAAATTATCTCAATTTACCTTATGCTTATAAAAGGCCTTTGAAAAGAACCTTGTAATAATAATCACGCCTGTACAACAGAATCTCAAAATATTGCATCAGAATTAAGGTAAACCAAAGTGCAGTCAGATGGAACATAGAGAAAAATCTGTCATTTCCCATCCCTTTCTCATAGACCTGTTCCTTCCTCATAATTTTTTTTTTTGAAAGCTAGTGTTACAATACTATTTTTTTACCAACTCAGTTACAACACTGGAATATACCCAAGGAAAACATACAGGGCAGCCACTTCCCAAAGTCACATACTTGCAATAACTAATGTTGATGGCAGCACATTTAGCTACAGTAATTTATATGGCAGTTAATTCACTGTACTAGAAAGCATACCAAAGAATAATCCAGAAAAACTTGAATATGCCAATAGAAAGTAAAGAAACAATCTTTTTTATTAGTTTTAAGAAAGAATTTGAAAAAAAACCTTCATGGAAACTAGGAATTAAAAACAGCCAGGCAATTTCTCTGCTTGTGGAAGAGATAACTGAAATTTTGTATATATTAACATTACTTTTAAAGGACTAGTGCCTGAAAATAAATCTCAAATAAGCTGTGTGCAGTTAGAAATGAAAAATTAGTTATGAAAAAAGAGGCAGTGGATTAGGGCACTCACATGAGGCTTCATAACAAGAGAAAGAACAGTGAAAGATTAGAGAAATAAAGGAAAGTTTTGAGTTTGTGTCAGTAGAATATTTTAGGTGGTTTTTATTGTAAAGCATTTAAGCTAATCTTTGAAGTATGCAGTTATCAGTACCCTGTATTTCTTAAGGGTATACTTCTTAAGGAAGTATATATACTTCTTAAGGAAGTATACACAAGTACTTTTAGTTAGCTGTTCTGTACTTGGATGCCGCGGGAGTTAGCAATCAGAACTGAGTCCTATGAGATTGTCAAGGCAATTTCCTAATCTCATAACTCCTAATTGCAAGCAAACGAGGACATATCTTGATTCAGAGTTGGTCTCTGGCTTAGTTAAAGCAGTGCTTTTGTCATGCAAAACTCATGAGCGAACTTAGGATACTTAAACGGTTATGAGCTTTCTGCATGTGTATTTGTTTTTCCTTCTTTCCCTGAGGTTATAAATTTAGAGTTTCCCCGGATTCTAAATGTGATGCACTTGATCAAAACCACACTTTTAAGCATAAATATGTCTAAATTAAATATAAAAGCAACTCGTGGCATATCCCACAAAATTTAAATAAATTAACTTCTATTGTAATGTTACATATGGGGATGTATATGACAATGTGTAGAATGGTTAGGAATGAATACAAGATAGTAGGATTTTATGGTGTAAAGACTGTAAACAGACTTTTCTAATATGTTTGTTACAGTGAACTGGCTATTTTGATTATCAGAATTGTTCCATTTCAGTGTGACATGGTAATTATTTTGATAACGGTCAAAACTGACTCCACTCATTTCCGCAGGGGTTGCTACTTGGTTGTTAAAAAAGTAACCTGGAGTCATATGCAGTGGCATGACTTTGATCTGCTTCTGTTTTAATCAGTTTTCAGAATTAATGTCTTTTTTTTTTTTTTTTTCCCCCCATTGAATTTCAAAAATACACCAAAGGACTGATTTAAGCACAGACAAGTTTTTCTATGAATTTGAATGCTTTCCCCCCTTCCCCACCCCCAGCAAGACTGTCTTTCCATGGCTGTTTTTCTGTGTTCATAACAGCCTGTGTTTGGAAGCAATCATACCACTCACACATTTAATCAATTAGTTTGATCAACTGAAAAGGAATGTTGTGAAATCTGTAAAGCAAAAAACTTGCTGATTGTTTTATACAATAGTTTTCCTGTCAGCCACAAGACAGGAAGTTGAATTTACAAGTTCTGGTTTTCATTTTGCAGAGCTGCTAGAGAAGACCCTCAGAAGAGAGGAAGAAATAATTGCTCTCCAGGTATACTTTCTATGTAATTAACTAGCTACACTTTTTGTCACCCTTCAAACTACTAAATTGTTTTACAACATTATGATTATTTGTGCTCCCTTGTATCTTAAATGCAACTTTTGGAAATATATATGCAACCAAATACAAACCTGATAGCTAGTAATGCTTAGTGCTGAGTTTCTGCCCACCAATTTAATTGAATATTGGGGAAGAGTAAAGTAGACAGCATTCTTATATGAGTCTATAAATCTAGTCCATCAGTGAAAAAAAAAATGGTGCTTTTATATCACACTCTATACAGAAGTTGCTCTGTTATATTATACTGCTGACTTCACTGAAACTGTACATGAATAGAGGCAGTGCAAATCCTCGTTCAGAAATGAAAAAATACTTTATATTCTACTTCAGCAGTTGGATTATGTTTTCTGAACTGTGTTGCTTTCTTCTGTATCTCCCTATAAAAATGAGAGATTTTAAGTAAGATTTTAAATCTCTGAAATATTAAATGTCCCTAATCACCTTCCTGAGGAAGAAAGGAGATGAGTCAACGTGTGCTAGGATTTGATACAATGTAGTAAATTCTCATTGTATGGCCTCTAGCAGCAAAGCTGCCTGTGCTAAGCACTTTAAATTTGTGCTCAGAAAGTAAGATTTACCCTAGGCTCAGCTTTGGAATAGTATTTAAGCATTACAGTCAAAGAAAACATATTCCTTTGAAAGGAAAATGGCTAGGAAAGCAAAATCAAGCTGGTGTGTCTAAATTGTGCGGCTCAGGAGTTAGGGAGGGTAGTGTATGTATTCTTCAGAAAAGAGAAGGTAAAGAAGAAAATTTTAGCAACAAATTACAGCAAACAGTATCCAGTATGAATAATAATAGTAAAAAGCCTAGGTATGTTATAAGGAATGTATCAATAAAGCACTGTTTTAGAGGTATGCTGGAAGCAGAATGTTAATGAGAGAATTAATGAAGATAAGGCTGTTAAGGAAAATGAAATTCTGTATTGACTTGAGTTTTGACCATAGGAGTTTGTTTGAAGATAAACCTTCTCTTACCATGTAATAAATAGAAGGCATTTTGAGGGCTAAAGGTACCAGAGTAATTGTAGAAACAGTTTGATCCAGTAAGAAGTGAAGTTGCAAGACCCAAAAGTTACACAACACACCAATCCAGCTGTTTCCTGTTCAAACAAAAATTTTGGCCTAGCTTTCTGGCAGCTCAAGTTCAACAAAGCCAAGAGCTTGTCTGCGCAAGCAGTTTACACAGGTGCATATCTAGTTACATCAATGTAAAAAGATCTCCTTTCATGTGAAGCAATTCTGCATCTGCTTTCATGTGAAGCTCTATGGTTGACAAATTGTTCTAATTATGTTACTTCTAGTTGAATAAGGATTAACTTTATACTGCAGAAAGTTGCATCATAATAGTGTCTTGTGTGTGTATCTATCCTTGATGGTATTTCTGACGGTCTGTCAAGTTGCTGATCAAATTGCTTCCCTAACTGGTAGTTCTGGTCAAGTGTGTGACTTGTGCTGCTCTGACTGCACAATATTCTTGTATTCAAATGCTTGTCAGTGTTTTCTACTCCTTCAGATGCCTATGCTTTTACAGTCACGTATTCAACAAAAACATCTTTTATTTTTCTAGATAATATGTTGATCATAGCCAGTGTGATTCAAAATTTTCTCTGCCTGGGGTCCTCTGGTCAAGTGATACTGTATTCAAAACTTTCTGTGGCTGAATATGTGTGGCTTTATGTGCAAGCAGTCATAAAAGCTAATTCACGTTATCATGTTTGAATCTCCCCAAACTGTTGTATCTCCATTTATAAAGCATAGGAAGTAAGAAGAAAGTGAGATTTTTTTCAAATATGCCATTTCCCTGAGCTTTAGTTGATGCTTGTATCCTTTTGTTAGGCAGGTGATCATAGAATCACAGAATTGTTAGTGTTGGAACGGACCTCAAGGATCATCCAGTTCCAACCCCCTGCCATGGGCAGGGACACCTCACACTAGGTAAGGTTGCTCAGAGCCACATCCAGCCTGGCCTTAAAAACCTCCAGGGATGGGGCTTCTACCACCTCCCTGGCCAACCTGTTCCAGTGTCTCACCACCCTCCTGGTGAAGAACTTCTTCCTAATATCCAATTTACATCTACCCATTTCTAATTTTTTCCCATTCCCCCTAGACCTATCATAACCTCACGCCATAAAAAGTCCCTCCCCAGCTTTCATGTAGGCCTCCATAAGATACTGAAAGGCCAAAATAAGGTCTCCTCAGAGCCTTCTCTTCTCCAGACTGAATAGTCCCAACTCTCTCAGTCTGTCCTCGTAGGAGAGGTGCTCCAGCCCTCTAATCATCCTCATGGCCCTTCTCTGGACATGCTCCATCACGTCCAGATCCTTCCTGTAGTAGGGGCTCCAGAACTGGACACAGTGGTGCAGAATATTTGTTTCTTATGAGCCTCAGTTCATCAAAGCATGCATATAGCTGGTTAATGCATGGATGTTTTCATTGAAGAAGATTGCTGGAAGATAATTGTTAAATGAAGGACCACTACCAAATGAAAGTTCTCTTTACCCCTGAAACCTACAGTCCTTGAGTAGGATTCACCTGGCATTTGATCCTGCTCAGTTCTTGGTAGACAATAGGTCATGTTGCTTGTTGTTGTCTACAGTTCTTGGAGGCCTCTCTGGAGAGGTATCTTACACAGAGAATGTATAGTAAGTTGGTCCGTGATGCATTTTGTTTGCAGTTTAAACGGGTCATAAATGTAATGTCCAGGAAACAAGGTGGACAGAAAAGGTGTATGTTTGGAGTATGGACAAACAGTTGGAAGCAGTCAGATTATCATGCCTTTAGGAGTTATTTCTTACTTGAGCTGTGAATGCTGACCATAGTCTTAAAACAAAACTAGGGACATGAGGAAATCTGTCAGAAATCAATGTATTGCCATGGGCAAGTTATGACTAGGAATATCATCAGGTTCTTTGCCATGCCTCAGCATCAAGTAAAAAGGCTATTCCCAAGAGCTAAGGATCTTTGGTTTTTTATGGTTTTAGTTTGCTTGTGTTTTTTTTAGGGGAGACAAAGAGCACGTTTTGTTAAAAATAATTTGGATTATGTACAGTTATTGCTTCTACAATGCCATCTGCTGAAAATAACAAAGGATAGAAAGGAAAAAAGCAGGTTTATGAGGATTGTTCCTGGAAATATTGGACCACCAATTTTCATGCATTCCTTTAGTTGGGGCCTATGTTGGACTGCAACTAACATGACAAATACAAATAACACTTCATTAAGACAGTTGCAATCGTTGTAGCTACATCTTTCTTCATAAACATGACTCATATATGATGTGTCATGATAAAAACTGTATGCAATATATGGGATTCTTTGATACAGAGTTTTTTGGGAGCTAGAAGGATGATGCTTTGAATGACATTGCTGTATTCTTGGACTTCCATTTTGAACTTGTTGCATACTTCTGACTAGAGTTTGTGTTATACATGAAGTATTTATGTGAGAGTTTTGATAGTTATAAATGAGGGTTTATATGTTCTAGATAATATCTTTTTTTCTCATTAAGCATATCACAGAATCACAGAATGTTAAGGGTTGGAAGGGACTTCTACAGATCATTGAGTCCAACCTCTTGCCAAAGCAGGCTGCACAGGAATGCATCCAGGCAGGTTTTGAAAGCCTCCATAGAAGGAGACTCCACAACCTCTCTGGGCAGCCTGTTCCAGTGCTCTGTCACCCTCACCATAAAGAAGTGTCTCTTTATGTTGAGGTGGAATCTTCTGTGTTCTATCTTGTACCCATTGTTCCTTGTCCTATCACTGGGCACCACTGAAAATAGACTATCACCTTCATCTTGACTTCCACCTCTCAGATATTTATAGACATTGATAAGATCTCCTCTCAGCCTTCTCAAGACTAAAAAACCCCAGGTCTCTCTGTCTGTCCTCCTAGGAGAAGTGTTCAAGTCCTGCAATTGTCCTGCTCTCCAGCAGGTCCCTGTCTCTCTTGAATTGGGGATCCCGAAACTTGGACACAGTATTCCAGATATGGTTTCACAAGGGCAGAGTAGAGGGGGAGGAGAACCTCCCTAAACCTGCTGCTCGCTGTTGTTACATGTGCGATCATGTTCATCTAGTACAATATTTAGTTTGCCAGAAGTCTACATTGCTTTCTACATTATTGCTGATAGCCACTCCAAGAAGACTAAAAGGCTCTGATTGTATGGTCTTCACCTTCCTTTTTTTCTGAAAGCCATTACATGGTACAAAAAAGAATATACTATGCAGGATAATTGCACTATTCAACTGTAGAAGAAATTTATATCTGAATTGCTCTTAACTATCATCACAAATTTGTTTGGGTTTTGTTGCAGAACCTTTAAATAAATATTAGTATTTGTAACAGTCACTGCAGTTTTCTGAAGGAACAGTCATCTGAAAAGAAATATTTCTGAGTTTTTCACATAATATTTTTTACCATGTTTGTTCTAACATGCTGAAATTTTCAGCCTGTATCTCAGACTTGCTTCCAAGAAGGAATAAGGACCTTAGTACTTAATACACTGCTATTTCTAAGAAAGAGTTTTAGTGAAATTCTGTAAGCTTTTTCTTAGGCAATGTTGTAGTTGGAATCTCCAACTAACATGCATTGTAATGGCCACTGAGCAAATATTTCTTAACAGACACGTCAGCTTTCCAGAACCTCATATTATTCTATTTTTGCTGTTAAGAAACTAAAAAGTGAAATAAATCTATAGGAAACCTGAGAAATTTATCTTGAGTATTTTGATTTAGCTTTTAGGGGTAAGGTCATCCTCCATTTTGTTTTAAAATAAATAAATAAAATTTAAAAGTTTATTTTTTTGTCTTTTTTTAATCTGTCACTTGGAAAGAGTCCTGTATCTGCAAGTGAGAAGTGCTCTTTCTTTTTTCCCTCTCTCCGTACATTTGGTTTGTTATTTGTCATTGGTTTATGTACAGGGAGTTTCAAATCACTGTGTTATGCAGTTACAACATCAGCTAGTTCAGTGGCATCCACTGCTGGCAAAATGTTAGCACTTCTTTAAAAACAGTTGTATTTTGATTCTGTATTAGATTTCCATCAAACTTGTTTATGCGTGCATTCCTCTTTTCCCTTCAGATATTTCCATGCACTTACTTTCCTGAGCAGTCTTGCTTGGTTCTTTGTACCTCTTCAAAGCCAATTAGTGTTTTCCAGATGCTTTTTTGGTTCTTTTTCTGTTCCAGCCTCACTTGACCTGGTTGTTTTTCCTGAAGTATATTGTCTCAATTTCTGCCTGTGGTTTAGAATTTTAATCAAGGGTGCAACTACTGTAAGCAACTGGTAAAAACAGATATAACTTACATGTGAGTGAACTTCAAGCATTTCACTAGGGTGAACTGTGTCTTTCTTCAAAAGATTATAAGAATGAAAGCTCTTCAGTAATTCAAGAGACACTGGTTTCACACAAATAGGTAAATACACAATATGTAAATCACAGAATCACCAAGGTTGGAAGAGACCTCAAGATCATCAAGTCCAACCTGTCACCACTGACCTCATGACTAAACCATGGCACCAAGTGCCATGTCCAATCCCCTCTTGAACACCTCCAGGGATGGTGACTCCACCACCTCCCTGGGCAGTCCATTCCAATGGCTAACAACTCTCTCAGTGAAGAGAGTAATAGCTCCAGAACAGTCTTTGTAGCTGATTTCCACTTAGTCTTAGACAAAAGAAAAATATTTATGTATTCTTGCAAATGGCAGAAACTGTTTCTGACTCCCAAATTCTTCAGCTGGTCTCAGAAATTTTTGTTGTACCAGTGACTTCCAAGCTCATGAAGTTAGTTCAGATTTGTCTGGTTTTAGATATTGCAGGAATAAATCCAGATTATTACAATAAGTTTTACCTGTTAGGGAAGGATACAACAGGAAAAAGTGTAAGAATTCTTAGCCTGATCTGCCTAGGAAAAAAAAAAGTTAGTAAAAAATCTTCTGTACTTTCAAAAATGTAGTATTTGACCAAGGCAAGGGTTCCTGTAATGTCTTAACAGTGAGGAACTTGAAATAGGGGCTCTTGTAAACACCTGAATGCCTGTTATTTCAGATTACTTAAAAGTATCAGGACAGTGCCAGAGTACTTAATTTTACTAGCTTTATATTTTTCTTACAGATACTTTGAAATGGAAACAATGTTAAAATACATACAGTAAATTTATAAATTCTGGGTTCTCTATATTTTGTGCTGGATTAAAGCTGACACAAGTTTATTTTATCTGCAATTCATGTTTGTCTGACATTAGACATTGACTAACGTCATCTCGTTATTCATAAGACATTCTTCAGAGCTATTTCTGGATACCGGAATAATTATATGGAATTTACTTTTTAGTTTTCTAAGGAAGTGCCTAAATGAAAACTAAACCAGATGCTAACATGAAATGAACTCCAAAACCATGCTAGATTTACAGTCACAGATGATCAAAGAGGGAAAACAAACTGTGAGACACATAAGAGTAAATTCAACAGTTTTGAAAATCTAATGATATGAATTGGATAAAGAATACATCATAGGGCTTTTTTTCCCCCAAATTATTCATCTTGTTTCTGGGGAGTTTAACATCTTTATTGATGATCTGGATGAGGGCAATGAGTCCATCATCAATAAATTTGCTGACAACACCAAACTTGGGGCAGGAGGGTAGAGAGGCTTTACAGAGGGACCTCAATAGGCTGGACAGATGGGCAGAATCCAACGGCATGAGATTTAACACATCCAAGTGCCGGGTTCTGCACATCGGCCACAGCAACCCCATGCAGTGCTACAGGCTGGGGTCAGTGACTGGAGAGCAGTCAGGTGGAAAGGGACCTGGGGGTGCTGGCCGATGGTAGGCTGAACATGAGCCTGCAGTGTGCCCAGGCAGCCAAGAGGGCCAATGGCATCCTGGCCTGCATCAGGAACAGTGTGGCCAGCAAGAACAGGGAGGTCATTCTGCCCCTGCACACTGCACTGGTTGGGCTGCACCTCGAGTACTATGTCCAGTTCTGGGCCCCTCAGTTTAGGAAGGATGTTGACTTGCTGGAGCGTGTCCAGAGAAGGGCAACAAAGTTGGTGAGGGGCTTGGAACACAAGCCCTATGAGGAGAGGCTGAGGGAGCTGGGGTTGCTTAGCCTGGAGAAGAGGAGTCTCAGGGGTGACCTTATTGCTCTCTACAACTACCTGAAGGGGGGTTGTAGACAGGCAGAGGTTGGTCTCTTCTCCCAGGCAACCAGTACTAGAACAAGGGGACACAGTCTCAGGCTGCATCAGGGGAGGTTTAGGCTGGAGGTTAGGAGGAAGTTTTAGACAGAGAGAGTGATTGCCCATTGGAATGGGCTGCCCGAGCAGGTGGTGGAGTCACCATCACTGGAGGTGTTCAGGAGGAGACTTGACAGGGTGCTTGGTTGCATGGATTAGTTGGTTGGGTGGTGTTGGATGATAGGTTGGATGCGATGATCTTGAAGGTCTCTTCCAACCTGGTCTGGTCTGGTCTGGTCTATTCTATTCTATTCTATTCTATTCTATATTCTATTCTGTTCTTTGGAACAAATTTCTAAGTGAGATGGTATGGTAAGTGGGTCAGAGGCCCAGTTAAGTATAGGGGTTCCTATTCAGTGAGATTGTATACAAAATGCCATACATATGAACAGCAAAATACCAAAATTAATCCTTTTCATCACTGTTCAACTTATGTTACATTTACATTCCTTATTTTCTAATGGCATCTTGTACTTTATTTTTAGGAACGTATTATGGCCTTGGAAGTGGTAAGTTTCTTGAATTGATTTCCAAGCCAATCACACTTACATTGCTCATAGTTTTCTAAATTATTAACAATACTATTTTCAAATATATAAAAAATAATATTTAATTCTACAATTTTTTTTATCTGTCATTTTAATTTTAGGAGAAGATGTGGTAATTTTACGCTTCACCTTTCTGTGTAGGTTTTTACTACAGGATTTGAGCAGCAGTTGTATGAAATGCAGTGTAATGTTGCAGTTTTTCTGTACAGTTGAGTCCTCGTTCCATCCCTGGGAAAAGAAATGCTGTAGATTTGAACCACACAAAGGATATTATTTTTCTGCCCATGATGCTTCTAATGGTTGAGGTCCATGTGATGGATCTGTTCATTTCAGTGACTGTGTGCTTTTTACATATTTATCCTAGGAAATGCAGTTAGAATCGGTTCATCTGCCTGCATCAACACTTCAACTAAAAGCATGAAGGGATAACCTTTTAATGATTAATTAATATAGTTTGTAAGATACTATGTTGGAAGGACAAAAGCATTTGTGCATGTACATGCCATGAATGCAGCAGGATTATCCAAAAGTCCCAAACTTATAAATCTATTAGGTGGAATATCTGGGATGGGTCTTGGCTTGCCCTAGCATTTCTGAACCATGCTTCTTTCCAGTTAGATGTCACACAGCAATATATGTTGGACTTGTAGTTTATTTTCATTGGACATGCAAAAAATTTCATGTGAAGAAACCTCTACTGAAACAGTATCAAGACTGCAAATATAACCTTTTAAAATTTTCTTCTCTCTCTCTCTTTTTTTTTCCTGGAGCCTTTTACTCTTTATGCTTTTAATCTCCTCTACTTCAAGAAGGAAGATTTGTAAGTTATTGTTCAAATAGAAGAGGCAGAGGATTATAATAATCAGTAAAATACAAACTTCTTTCTTAATGCAAGTTGGGAGGTAACACCTGAATGCAAATTTGTGATGTTAAATCCTAAAGTTTGAAATTGGTTTCTACTTTTATTGTTGCTGACATTGGAAGATGTGTGATGTTAAGCCCTGAAACTTCAGGCAAGTAAAGTATGGTTATCACTAAGGCTGTCGAATGCTCCCAGGGCACTCATTTTACTTTTGCTTCTGCTGTGATACCAAGCAAATAACTTAGACTAAATTTTTCACAGACTGTTAATTACTTTGTGTTCCTCATTTTCTGGGTATCTGACTTTGAGAGTTTTGAGGTCTGCATTTTTAGAAATGCAGTTTTAGTAACAGCTGAATTTAGTGGAGCTTTAGCTATGTACATTGCTAAGTATACTCAAATTCATATGTTAGCTGATATTGAGTATTTTAAGAAGTGTTTTTGACTTCTTTATCTCTGTTTGGGTTTTGAGGCTCATTGCTGACCTTAAAGAAAAAAAAAAGACACATGGTTTCAT
Organism: Dryobates pubescens; assembly: GCF_014839835.1. Classification (NCBI taxonomy): domain Eukaryota; kingdom Metazoa; phylum Chordata; class Aves; order Piciformes; family Picidae; genus Dryobates; species Dryobates pubescens. Next base: position 33,829,970 of record NC_071616.1, read on the forward strand.
AGTCTGTGATGGGATGAGCTATGATAGAAAAGCCCTTGAGCAAAGGAATGAATAAGTTTTGCTGTTTAAGAGATCATTAAGAATCCTTATATTTATAGAGTGTATGTCTGCATAGCTATATGCCTACATAGCATTTACAATGAGTACATAATTGTTACGGTACTCATGTATTTGTATGATTTTCTTACTGTTTGTTATTGGAGTGCTCAGTGTGACATTAAAAAAATACAATCACATATTTTGTGATTTGATTCAGGTTATAGGGAATGGAAATGGAATAGAGACATAAGATATTAAATTCAAATTCAAACAGAATCCTTAGGGGAAAAAAATTGTTTCAGTTGTGTACAAAAAGCATTTTCTTGGGAGAAATTTGACAGAGAGGTGGCAGTTCATGAGACTCATAAAATGCAAGATAAAAAAAGAGTCAACAAAGGGAAAAGCCAGAACACCCACATATACAACCTATACAAAATGCATAGGAAGGCATTGACTTTCCAGAGCTGTTTTCAAACTCTGAGGCCATGGGATGGCTAGATTAGGAATCTTATCTGCATTTTCTGCCACAGCATCCCCCTTTCTCCCTAATACCAGGAAGATATTGCTCTGCACAGGAATAGGTGAAGTTTAGTCTTGAGGTGAGACAAAGAAGTGTGAAGCCTCTTGCACCCACTTCTTAAAATGTTTCTACCTTTTAAGCAACAGACGTGTACCTCTAACTGTAAATGCATGTTAAAATTCTTTAGATTAAAATTTTAACCTAAAAAAGATGTTTTACACAATGACCTGAAAACTCTGTATGTGTACATATTTTGAGAGGTATATTTGGCAGCCCATTCTCCCATTCCTGACAGTCTGCTCATTTCTGCCTCCTGTACTTTTCAGTAAAATTGTTGTAGTAGCCATGTGAAGAACTAAGCAATTTAGGCAGGAGGAAAACAAAAGAAAAAGGGAAGGGAAAGTAATGTGACAGGAACGTGGCAGATTTGTTTCAGAGCTCTAGGTGAACAAACTCAGTGAGTTTTGTGAGTTGCAGCAAACAGATGATGCCCTGTCCCTTGCATCAGCACTGAGCCCTGTCAGCCTCTTCTCTCAGCAGTCTGAGCTGGAAACTCCATCTCATACCCACAACTCATCCTGTCTGCTGTACCAAACGGCTTCTTAGATCTTTTTCCTTAGCCAACTCTCTAGGTCCCCAGGGAAAGTGCTGTTACTAACATCACACATCAGCACATGACACTTGATGTCGTCACCCCTGTAACGAACCTGAGAACAAATAATACCCATCACAAAAATATTTTAGATTTTTTTGTCTCTTTTTTTTCAATCAGATCAATTCTACAGTATGATACACAGATAGGTATACTACTTCTTGCTGCAGCAGAGTGCACAGGACAGGAACAGAGTTGGGAAGTTAAGGAGGGACAGTGATACTTGAACAGACTCACTAGTGAATACAAAAGGAGCTGAAATAACCCTTCAGCGTGTGAGAAGTGCCAAGGAAGTAATAAGTACAGGCAAAGTGAGATTTTGAGTATCTAGACATTATGGTCTTTGTTTGGTTCTTTTTTGTTTTGGTTTGCGTTTTTTTTTTTTGGTGTTTTTTTGTTTGTTTGTTTGTTTTTAAATACTGTTTAATAAAGTGAATTTAATTATGACATAGCTGTTAGCAAGTAATTTTCCTGATTACTTTAATAATCAATTCTGTAGTCTGATGTTTTTCCAGATTTTATCTCTAACTAAGGTGATTTAGTTTTATCTTGAGTGTAGATTGCTTTGTGCACGTAGCATTTGGCTCTATATTATTTATAGATGGATGTATACAGTTTTCTTGGGTAAAGTCTATAATCATTCTCTGAAGTAGCCACATTGGGAATCTACTTCTCTCATAAAGATGTCAGTGTGTATTTTGTAGGTGCATGCTGCTATTACGCTGTGCGTATGACTTTAGTGTGTTTCTGTAAACTACATCATGTTCTTTGTGAGCATAAGTTGCAAGTCAGATTCCTCTGCCTTTGTAGCACTAGTCTGGGAAATTCAGTTTGAAATCAACCAAGTCCTGAAACTAGTCCACTGAATGTATGCATTTTGTATCCTTTGGTCAGTATGACAGCTTACTGCTTGTAGCAGAGAACCTAATCAGACTTTTCTGGACATGATTCAACTATTTGTTTCAATGTTATAAACTTAGGTTTTATCCTGTAAGTATTCTGCAAAATTGTTATTTAATAGGGATTTCTTTTTCAGTATGAACATTTTGTTGTAACTCTTATTTTACGTTCATGGAAGTAAGGTTTTGAATACCAGTAAAACAAATTTCTGTCTGCACACACTCAACAATGTAGAAGCTATTGGATTCTTCTACTGTAGTAGCAGGCTCAAATTTGCATCAGTTTTCTGATTTATCACCCATTATAAAAGAAAAATTGGAAGAGTGACAATGCCCAATGCTTTATACAGGGAGATTATGTGACTGCCAGATACTATCCATATTAGGGTGCACTCTGTGTCTCTCGATGTGCAAATCTCAATAAGCAAATCTTGCTGTTAGCTCTTGTGACTAGTTTATGCTTGTTTATGAATGTTTAGGAAATCTTGAATCTGAGGGTTAATACTTTTTTCTCCCCTTCTCTAGTGTCTTGCCAAAACTACCATTACATCAAAGGCCTTCTAGTCTTCCCAGAATACAGCCATTCTTTGATCTTATAAAAATGACCGGGAGAGGAGTCTGAGATCCTCTGTCCTGCCTGCCTCGCCCTTTCCTTTCTTTTCATTGACGAGCCAGTGTGTCCCTTCCCGTTGCTAGGGGTGGAAAACTTTCCCAAGGTTCCCTGAGTCCTTCCTCTGTGCACTCCCACTAAGTAACTTATGCTGCCTGATGGTGCTTGCCAGACACCTGTTTCTTTTCTCCTGAGGCTCACCTTCCTCCTCCCTTCTTTCTTGATGTCATTTTCTCCCCTAACCTATCTATTGCTCTTGTTGAATATACTGCTACTTCTCCACCCTCTTCCTCTTACTCTTTGGTACTGTACTTGTTCTAGTGTTTTTGTGTTACAGCTACCTCTAGTTTTCTGCTGTTATGTTGATATTTTTTTGCTGTAAAATATTTTATTGTACTACTAGAGTGTGATTTAGTTTAGTTTAGAGTGTGATTTAGTTTAGTTTAGTTTAGCCTTTCTCTCCAATTCATTCCTACTTCTCACTTTCTGTCTAAACGTGAGAGAGTGGGGACCAAAATGCTGAAATAAATTGATTTGTATGATTCTGCAGAGGTTTTCCAATTTATAGATTTCATTTAAGGCTATGTACTTGCACAAAGTTCAGAAACTAAACATAGATAGATAGATTTGTTTTTAATGTCACCACTCTAATCCCCCTTCCCTCAAAAACTGATCTATAGCATTATTTTAAAGTTATTCTATATTAAAAATGTTCTTCACTATTTTGTGAAAAATATTTACTTAATGTAAGAAATAGAATAAGATATTGTTAGAAAAATAAATATTCTTGCATTGAGACTTTAAATGCTGTAGTTGCAGGTAAGTGTAATCAAGAATATCATTGCATATTTATCAAAGAATGAAGTAGTAGACAAAGGATTTATTGCTAAATTGACTGTAAGAGGCAAGTTACAAAATGCAAGCAACTCTATAAACTTCATTAAACTATTCTTTGTTTGGCAGCAAATATTTACTCACAGGAAACTAATCATGGTGCATAGCTAACAACTTGATCTCATAACTTCATTGTTTCTCCAGTGGTGATATTGGCAATATACATGACAGAATCACAAGATGGCTGAGTTTGGAAGGGGCTTCTGGAGGTCATGAGGTCTGATCCCCTTACTCAGGAAGCTGGTTGCCTAGGACCATGTCCAGATGGTTTTTTGAATATTCCCAAAGTTGGAGATTTTCCACAACCTCCCCAGGCAACTTGTGGCAGTGCTTGGAACTTCAGACAGAACATCCTGTGCTTCAGCTTGGGCATTGCCTCTTGTCACTGTGCACTGCTGAAATGAGTCCAGATTCCTCTTCTTTGCACTCTCCCTGCTGATATTTGTACACCTTAATGAGATCTCCCTGAATCTTCTCTTCTCCAGGCTAAATGATCCCATCTTTCTCAGCCTTTTCTCATGTTAGTTCATCTTTGCTGGATTGTTTTCAGTATGTTTCTGTGGTATTGGGGACCGAGCAATTCAGATATGTCTCGCCAGGCCTGACAAGAGGAGAAGGCTCACCTCCCTTGACCTGCTGGCAACACTCCCCTTAATGCAAGCCTTACATTCTCTAAGTAGAAAGATATTGCAAAGATGGGTTCCATATTGCAAGTATTGAACATTTTTGCCAGCTTTTAATAAAGCAAAATCCTCTCCTTTTTCCACTAGAGAAAGTAAAAATCTCGGGATAAATCTTTATTACAGAAGACTGTAATTCTTTTAGATCAGTTATTTCTCTTAGTTTAACTACAAGTAGAAATGTGCAGTGACTTTTTTTTTTTTTTTAACATGGTATCAATATGTCTATAAATATAATTTTAAAGAGAGACCCTATGTATTCTGTCCACAGGATTCTCTTTAGAAAGGTTGGCCATTCCTCTGTGGAATGTGTATCTATGAGTTCCATCACAGAGTATAGGATGCTTATAATTTTTTAAGTAAGGCACATGTTGTGTATCATAAAACAAGTTAAAATTTTGTTTGACAGTGAACTGCTGGCTAAAATGTTACAAATGTGCTGCTAGGTCCTTCATTTTTTATTTAAATGCTTTAAGTTTCATCAACCTTATGAACACAGACATCAGTTACCTCTAGTCATTAAAATGGAGAAATCTATAAGCCAAATGCCTAATTTATTCTCCTACCCTGAAACTGATTTGCTGTGAATCCTTGGTTAAATCACTTCCCTGTATTTCACTTTTTCTCAACTGTAAAACTGAATGATATTCCTTCTTTCCCATAAAGGCTGTGCTAACTGAATTTTTGTAATGTTTTCTGGAAGGCTTGGTGAAATACTGTTAGCATAGAAAACATTAACATAGTTTACACGTAAAGATTTTTAGCTTGCAAAACTCCAGAAAGTTGAGGATAGCATCTTTGAATGAATGACAAGGAAGTACTTAAGAATGTGTGCCCACTAACATTGCTTTATATTACACACTCTGCTTCTTGTATTTCTTTTCATTTCCAGTAATTTTATCTGGATGTCTTTGATCAAAGTCTTAGTGAATAAAAAGGAAAATATTCTCCAAAACTAGTCCTGCAGACCCCCAATAGTATTCAGAGCACTAGCTGATGATTCACAGAGAGCTGGCTTGCCAAAAGACCACACTGCCTCCTCCACATTTCCAGCTGCTAGTATGCATCAAACAGCTAAAAATTCATGAAATACTTTCCTAGTATTTTTTTCTTGTAAACAATTCCTGTAGTTACCACAGAGATGTTATAGGCTTATGAATGGGAGATGGTCCATGTCATTGCAAACAGGAAAGAAAGCATCCATGAAGCTCTCTTAATTAAAATGTGGTTTGCCCTGTGCCAAAACATCTGGAGTCTAAATTAAAAGTTCGGTTAGTTTGACTTTTGCAATGCATTGTTAACAAAGTTGTTTTGTTGTTTTTTGTTAGTATGAGTTCAGTTTTTGTTTTTAAAAAAGTCTGCTAGTTAAAATGTTGATGAAACAATGTAGTCTAGGGGAGAAAAAAGAGCCAGTTGTATCTGCATGTTGTGTAAATTCATAGAATCATAGAAAGGCTTAGGTTGGAAGTGACCTCAGAGATCATCTACTCCAACTTCCCTGTCATGGGCAGGGATACTTCTGAACTAAACTCAGATGCTCATGGTCTCATCCAGCCTAGCCTTGAACACCCACTGGGAGGAGGCATCCATAGCCTCCCTGGGCAACCTATTTCAGAGTCTTACAACCCTTGTACTGAAAAACTTCTTCCTAAGATCCAGTCTAAACCTACTCTCCCTCAGCTTGAAACCATTCTCCTTTATCTTATTGCTAGACACACTTGTGAAAAGTCCCTTTCCAGCCTTCCTGTAGGACCCCTTCAGGTGTGGAAGGCAGCTATAAGGTTCCTCTGGAGTGAGTCTTCTCTGGGATGAACCACCCCAGCTCCCTCAGCCTATTCTTACAGCAGAGGTGTTCTAGCCTTTGGATCATCTTTGTGCACTCCTCTGGACTTGCTCCAACATCTCTGTGTCCTTCTTGTGATGGGGACACCAGAACTGGACACAGTTGATAAAATATATATGTGTTGCCTATCTTGATGTGCTGAAATAATGAAAGCAATGGTATGCATGCAATGTAAGATACAAAACACCTTTTTTGTTTTTCTTAAAGTTCCCTCTATACATATGATGTACTATATCACAAAATGTCCTAGCTGTCACAGAATTTGCCTATCATGTGAAAGTCAGCAGAGAACCTCATGCCTTTTAAGTAGAACCATACTCTAAAAGAAGAGTGTAAGTTGTATTAGTCTAGCACTGGAGATAGAAGCTGGCAATGAATGGGTTTACAGATGTTAACACTGAGAGCAAAGGATACCTTTATATATGCTGTCTGCATTCTGTTCTTGCTATTTAAGTATTCAACATGATAAGGCCATTTAAAAATAAGTCATTGTAGGTCACCTTTAACATTACATCTTTCATCTGAGTTGTAACCGCCTGCTGACATGCATTGCAGACAGTTAAAATTACAGTCCCTTTTAATCTTTTTATGGATGTTCTTTGGGGGATTAGCTAACTGCTATTTAAGTCAGCTCTAATTTTCAGAAATATTTGTTCAATACAGATAGCCATTTAGTTTTACCTACCTCTGAAAAGAAAGGAGCGGTCTACTTGAAAGTCAGTCAAGTTTGGTCTCTGGTTTATATGTTTTCAATCAACCATAAAGGCAAACTGTAGGCGGACTGTATACAAACCGACTTTGATTTACATGCATTTAGCATTGCAGCCTTGAGACTAGGAATAAAATGTGAATCTGATTTTGATTTTGATCTGTCCCTTGAGACAGTGGGAGACTATCACAAAGAACACATCAGTGTGGGAGGATTAACTGTTCACATGCAATTTAAACATCAAATGTTTGTACGAAGTCACGGAAAGCAAGTAATATGGTTTATCATTCTCAGTGAAAACAGAACACACCTTTTCAAAGTAAATAATCTTCATTTTAAATGCAGAAATGTTGATAACATTTACTGTATGGAAGAGACTGCTGTTAATTAGAAGGCTATTAATACTGCTTCAAATGAGGACGATTGGTGATTTTTCCTCTTATCGGTACCATCAGTGTACTGTATCAGTACCTTCTGTTCCCTGTTAAACAATGAGTAGACAGATGTGATTACTGTCTTTAGGATTATTTGTATGCATTATGGCATACAGCTTTCCCAGATTTCTGGGAAAAAAGTTAACAGTACTTAATTACCCTCTATGTCAGGTGCTTCTGACATCCTTTTTTTGCATTTTATCTGTGCAGCTAAATCCACCTCTTCTAATAGAATAGAGTGTTGTCATTAATGATATGAGTATGGCATTTGATCTTCACTGAGGATGTTGCTGTACATTTCCTTAAATTACCACGCTGATTCTGCGAGCCAGTTAAGAGCTCTTTCACCACCTTTCCCTTCCACTCTTCAACATATCCTTCTGTTGCCACCACCTTTATTGAATTTCTCCTACCAAACTTAGCTTTTTTTCTTTTTCTGTTTGCACACCACTGCTGTTCTTTTAATTGGTTTTATGAAAAAGTTATGAATTTCTGTCCCTGAAAATGTTACTGTGTGAGTTACCCTGTTCAAATAACCAAACTACTCAGAAATCTGAGAATTTTAAAACATAATAGGAGCCCTTCTGGTTAAAATGAAAAAATACTTAGGGAAGAGTGTATGAACAGGACTAATGTATATTTTATTTCCCATATATTCATTCTGATTCCAGCAATTCAAAGCTCAGAAGACTTCCAGACACAGATGTAGTTTTTACAAATGTGGGACCCTCCCATGATCTTATTCATGAACTTTTCCAGTTTTCTGCTTAAACCCATACAGAATTTTCTCTTTTTATGTGACTTCTGATGTTGTGCAAATTGGTTAATTCTTCCCTCAAGCATCTGTCTTCCTGGAGGAAGACTCCTGCTTTTTCCCTGTTTCTGTCCTGAAATAGAGGTCCACAGCTGCACTCAGTAGTCAAGATGCAAGCACACTGTGGATTCACACTTGGAAATAATTTTATCTGACTTTTTTTTTCCTTTTCCTGATTATATCCATTGTTTATTTGGCTTTTCTGGTTGATATTGAGTACTGAATTAACAAATTCTTGGAAATATGTATTGTTACCCCATGGTCTACTTCCTGAGCAGTAGTGGTTATCTTAGAGCCCATCATTTTGTGTGTCCAGTTAGGTTTAAAATTTGAGGAATTTAAAAAACCTTTTAGAAGTCCAAGTAGCCAATATTATCCTGGGTGAAACTGAGAAACTGGACTGAGTATGTATAATAACCTCAAAGGTGGTCATCTTCTTTCAAGATTAGATTTATTGTTGTAGCTGATGGGGTCTAGCAGAGTCACAACTAATGATTTTATTTTTTTCCCCACAAAAACCATGTGAAACAGAGGGAATATATTTAGGAGATACTTGGGGACAACAGATGATGAGCATCTTCCTTAAGTCCTTTTACAGAGAGTGGGGGCCTGTCATTGAATTTAGAGAAAGAATTAAAAAATGGGATGGCTTGAGGCATGGGCTTACACTTAGGGCCTGAGTTCCTTTTATGCTGAGAACAAATCACAGGTGGCCTTTATTAAAATAGGGGAAAAGGCAAAAATCTCTGTACTTGGGGAAAAAAAACCCCACCTGCTATAAACTGAATATACTTCATAACATACTGAGGAAACACTGCATCAAATGTTTCCTGTGTCCCTAGAAACTTTATTTCAACTTTGTGTGACATCTCAAAGGTGTATTTTTCTGCAGCTTATAAGTAAAATATGTTAGGAAGACGTGTCAGGTAATATGTTCTGTAAAGTTAAAATATTTATGGTTTAATTTGGTGTTGGACTGTCACAGATGAATATGTTTGTCAGTTTTGATTTATCAGCAATTCAAGATTTATTAGCAAAATGAAATAAATCAAAGACTGATTTTAGCAGCACTTGTAACAAGTGATTTAGTAAAACAGTGACTTCATTACAAGTTCAAGGATGACAAGAATCACACTAAGTTACTACCAGGTATTTCCAATGTGATGATGTGTACATGCATAAACAGAAAACATACAGACACAATGGCAAGTGAAATATGGAGACACCCACAGCCATAAAAGTGAATATGTAAAGTCAAATACTTAAATAGGCAGAGAGGTAGATAAAAGAGGCTAGCCTGTAACCAAAACTTTCTCCTTTCAGTTTAGAGTAAATATTCACTATGTTTCAGCATTTCTCAGTAGGCAGGAGTTGAGTCTTAGGGAGATGGTCTTGCTCAGGTCTGGTGTTGACTTCACCATCAGACAGCCCTGAGAGGCGTTGCACTGTGATCCAGGAGAGCTCCAAGAGGCTCATTTTGGATTGCTGTTTATAAGAGCAATTGACTTTTGTTGAGTAATTTTCTATTTCAATCTAGCGTGATTACTTGTAACATTCTGCTTTGTGCAATGGTCTGTCTGTTGCATGAGGTATGCATCCTTTCTGTCTCCAGAGAACAGGGGAGACAGGAGAGAGGTACCTTATGGGGGGGTTGCCTTAATGCTTTTTACACTGCTTTTTACACTGCTTTTTACAATTGCTGTGTGGCCCAGGATGGGGAGTTGCAGCCCGTGAGTGGAGTGGGATGGTAGTACCACATGGGCTGTGAAGAGAGATTGAGGGGTGTTACAATTTTGCAGTTACTTCCCATGAGGAAGGATTTTATTTCTTTAAGGGAGTTTTTAGTTTTTAAAGTAAAAAAACTTTATGGGCATGTGTGCAAGAGATTTGTGTGATACTATGACAACTGTTAAAATCAGCAGTCATTATTTTGTTTCACATATAGTTAAGTTTGGATTGCTTAAGATCTGTTCTCTCATAGATTTCCTAGCCTTAGAAATGCACATGCAGACCAGTACCAGGGGGTACTCTGTGTAGAAGCAGCAAACATTGCATCTCATCATAAATTAATGGAATGGAAAATCAGTGCTTTGATGAACATAAGGCTGTTGTAAATGAAGCATGAAATATGAATGAATACTGCTTCACTGTGGTAAAAGTGAAATGGTTGATTCTTACAGGAGGGAAACATTAGAGATTGATGTATACCTCTAGGCAGTTTTACTTTCGGGTGGAGAGGCATAATACCGTTTGAAAATAAAAGGTATTTTATAGCTATAAAAACATTTCTACACTATAATCTGTGAAAAACACTTTAAACACTGTGTAGGCCTCTTGCCTGATTGCATGCTGAATATATGAAGAAGAATCCATTTTACATATTCATTATTAATATATAAATGCAAAGTCTGTAATTATGGTAAAGAACCAGATATGTTACAGGAGAAATAACTTTATTTTTCCCCCTCCTTATAAAACCTTCTTAGGTGAATTTTGCAAGTAAGAAACACTTGATGCAGATCAAGTTACATGGTAAAATACAAGGCTTCTTATGAATATAATACAATAAATTTTACATTTGGTTAGCTAGCTAGCTAGCTCATGGCTAGCTGAGTGTGAATCTAACTTTCTTTCTCATGTAGCAGATGAGAAAGAAGAAAGCCCTGTTTTCTTTCTTCATTCTGACTGAGTTTTGCAAAAGCGATGGCCCTACTTTATTCACTGAAGTCAGCACAAGTGTGCACCTCTCTGCCCTCCCAGACTTTTTCCAACATTAAGGACTTTTTTGTACAGTGTGTCCTCAGGGTTGACCATTTCAGGAAATGACTTACCTGTCTTTCAGATATAACTTCATCTATTTAGTCTTGTATAATTTGTGTACATTTTGTAAAAATCTGATGCAATTGATGTGTTAGTATAAAAAGAAAGGAAAAAAATACTCATTTTGGTTTGGGTTCATGCCTAAATTATCTCCACCTTATTTTCCCTGTCTCTGTTTTCTTGTTCTCTCTAAATGACTAAATAATTTTTCTACTCTGTTTCATCTTTGACAGGTCTGCCTGTACTTCTTAAAATTTGTCATTCCTTGCTAGTCAATCCTTTTATCCCATTTTATAGGCTTCTTATTCTTCCTATTGTTCTAGAAACAATACATCCAATTCTCTCAAATTCTCACAAATTTCCTTCCCCTTACCTAGAAGGGCAGCCTTTGAGAAGCTCCAGAGGTGTCTGGCTTGTGGGACATGACTACTGTTTACACATGTTCAAGCAACTTCACCTGTTCATCTTGCTATAAACTACATTTTTTGTGTGCCTTGGGTGTAGATATGGCATCTTGTGTCCAGCCCAAACTCTCCCTAGGGGGGTAATTAATCTTTCAGCAGTACATTCCATATGTCTACACCAAGTATATGATATCTGATTGTTCTATATTTAACTAAGTGCTAACTGCTGTATTTGTATTTGCAAAAAAAAAAGTGTATCCTTTTCTGCTCAATAAACTGATGGCTATTCATGGGGATTCAACTCCCCTTGATACAATAGTTAGTTTACCTTCCATAAGGAAACTGTTGTGTGCTTTATTTTGTACTTTTTCCTTACCAGGCTGTTCACTCTTCACCTGTTTAATTTACAGGAACACACGTACCTATAAACCTGTTTCCATAGATGTATTAGGCTTTTAATGTTTGAGACGGCTGAAAGAAGTGCTTACATTTTTATGTTTATCTTGTGTTCTCTTCTTTAGAGTACTCGAATAGCTTTAGACCATCTGGAGTCTGTTCCTGAGAAACTGAACTTGTTAGAAGATTTCAAAGATATTGGAGTGAGAAAAATTTTATGCTCTTTCAGTAGTTCTAAAATATTTTGGTTGATAAATGTTGTGTTCATATGTGTGGATAGATTGGTTAATAAGATGTCTAAAATTATATATGTACATATTATATAGACAAAAACATATAGAAATACACTTTCTTGTTTGTACAGATTTATTTTTTTGAGGTGACAATCTGAATTAGTAATGCTGCTTAGGTGCTATGGAATATGCAAAATACTGATAACTGGGCATAATTGGTCAAGCCCTAAAAGCTGTTTCAGATTTGTATTGAGTATTTAGTTCTGCTATTACCTGTTAAAAAATGAACGCTTTGTAATGAAAGAAATTATGCCAGTTATTTCAATATTTAAAGTAATGAATGAATGTAGGTAAGCTTTACAGCTTTTTGGTATGTTTGTTTTGTCTCAATGCCAACAACTGTCACTTATTTTCCCACTATCACAATCAAATCCAAGTGTTTGTTTGGAAAGAGTCTGGAGAAGTGAAGGCTTCTAGGTGACCTAATTGTGGCCTTCCAGTGTCTGAAGGGGGCCTACAAGAAGGCTGGGAAGGGACTTCTCAGGATATCAGGTAGTGATAGGACTAGGGGGAATGGAATGAAGCTGGAGGTGGGGAGATTCAGGCTGGACATGAGGAGGAAGTTCTTCACTATGAGAGTGGTGAAGCCCTGGAATGGGTTGTCCAGGGAGGTGGTTGGGGCCCCGTCCCTGGAGGTGTTTAAGACCAGGCTGGATGAGGCTCTGGCCGGCCTGGTCTGGTGTGGAGTGTCTCTGCCCGTGGCAGGGGGCTTGGAGCTAGATGATCCTTGTGGTCCCTTCCAACCCTGACTGATATTATGATACTATGATATTGACCTGACACCACAGCGGTGAAGTATTGTCAAGAGTGATAAGCATTAAATTAGATCTTCAGTGGCTAAACCATTGCGTTATTATTACTTTCCACATATGAAGCTGATGCTCTACTGAAAAAAGATTTGGAACCTCATTGCACAATATGAATTTTAAATCATATTAAATCACAGGTCAACAAACTCAGAATGATTAGCATTTTATTTGCTGTATAGAATATATGAGGTAGTCATAAACATTGCAAAACATACTTGTTTGGAACGTTGTTTATTCCAAGTGTTATTGCATGAGGTCATGTGTTAATAATTGCTGTCATCATCCACAGAGTTAGGAACACAAATGCCGATGGAAATGTTTGGATTTTTAAAATAAAAATATTGTTGAGATAACATCATTTTAATTTCACATTCCAGGCAACCCCAGATACAGTTTCCCATCTGTTTCTGAAGTTTTGCACTGCTAAAGGAAAAATTCTGCTCTCAGCTAGGCAAAGCAGACATTTGAATGCGGGTTTCTCCTCGCTCTTGCACTCTCTTGATTAACGTTACTGTGGAAATGATAGAATCATTTTGGTTGGAAGAGACCTCTAAGATCATCAAATCCAGCCGCTGACACACTGCCACTTCTGGTTTGCTGTAGTGATCACTTGGCCAGCATTCATTCATGAGATGGATTCTTTGGTATAATTTGAGCACTATCCCACTCCCTGATGCTTAGTTTTTAAAAACTGTTGTGTTAATGAGTCTCTACAAACAGCAGGCTGCTGCTTAATAAATAATCTATTATTCAAGAGAGCTAATAAGCTTTATGAATTATCTGTAGAGAATGATGTCAGGTTGGTGTTTCAGTAATTCTTTTATTTTAAAATAATACGTTTTTGTATAATACCGTGTTTTACTCTCAAGTGGTAGTCATGAATGAAGTATTTTGAAGCTGTTCATTGCTTTTCACTTCTAGCAAGTTTTTCTCTTAGTGTTGTCACAGGAAGGGGGACGGAATAATGCCTCAGAAGTTGTCTGGTAGTTGCATTCATTCAAGTGAATCATTAGTTCTGTGAGAAACTGTATTTTCTTATTTGAAAATACTGTTTAGTACATATCCTTGGAAGATTTTCTTCAAGTTCTTTGTTCTAATTAATTTTGTTACAATTACAGAATGTCTTTGTTAGAAGACATGATATTACTGAATTTGGGACAGAGTTGCAACAAGTCATTCACCAGTTAAGAATGAGGCTGTTCACATTTTAAACTATTCTCATTTTAACATTATTTTTCATGAGAAAACATGCTTTCATAAGGCTCCTGTATTTCATTCATTCTTGCTATGTTGAAAATCCTTGGTAGTAGCTCTGTTTACAATAGCCAGCCAACATTTATTAATTACTTTTAACCTTACAATGTGATTTAGGTCTTTCAATGCATTTCTAGGAGTCCCGTTGCCGAAGGGAGATGATTGAGAAGAGGTATATAAAGTATAAAGAGATAGTGAGTTCTCTACAGAAACAGCTGGAAGATTCAAAACAAAGAGTTCAGCAATTCAAGGTATGTGCATGCACTTCACTTTTGTTTCCCAATTACTTTCAGTCAGCAGTGTAAACTTATTTAGTCTGTACAGACACAGACTAAAATCACATGTGAACGTTTCTGGTTTATGTAGCTGCCGTAGTTGATGTAGAATCTGGTGACAGAAGTGTTGTCTTCACTATAGAGTTACATGAGTACTTTTGAAAAATCTTTGAATTTTCACAGAAAAGTGTGTCTTACTACTTTGAAGTGTTTACCACCTTTGTCAAATAGCTGTCTGCAGCAATTTTTTTGATCTGTGTTCAATTTTCCCTTGTCCTTTCATGCAAAAAATAAATACAGAAACCTGTTTCCTGCATTAAAAAGACAATTAATTTGTAGAACATATATAGTGATTTTTCATTAGCTCATCCATGTTTTCATTACAAAAGGTACTGAATGATATCTATTTCACATGTAAACACAATCCAAGGAAATGGAATGGAAGTGATTTGCTAAAGGTCACTCAGTGGGCTGTTAGCAGGGCTAAACATAATTTCCTAACTCCCTGCGATATAAATCCAGTGCACTTGTTTAGAAATAAGTTCACCTTTCCAACTGTTTACACTCTCTTTTTTTCTCTGCTTATTAGATCATTTATTCTCATATCACTTCTCACTGCATGTCATTGTGGCAGTAGCCTACTTTGGCAGAACTGAAATTCTCATGGTCAAAATAAGTGATCAGAACTGAAGAACTATGCTAGTGTTTCTGTTGCTTATCACACTCAAATCAAGATTGTTTGGCAGTGAGTCTTGCCAGTGTCTATAAGCAGTTAAGCTCAAAATCTGGGATCACATACCTTGTATCAAAAAACTTTAAGCTGTTTCTGTTTCCCACCTTTTCCATAGCAGTCTTCCCTCTGTAAAATGAGCAATGAGTAGGAAAGGGTAAAATAAATGCAGAGTATTTTTTCTTAGTTGCTGTAAGAAGGTGGTATTTAAGCTATTTGAAAAAGCCATCTTGCTCTTTTGTAAGAAAGAACTGAATGAAAGAAACAGGGCAGATTCGCTTTAAGTCTGTTACTAATGATGATCTTCAGTTTCTGGAATTTTTCTTGTCTTCACACAAGAGTTACTAATTCAGTAAGCCCTGAAATTTGGGAAACATTGGGAAATCTAAGTGGAATGCAATCAGCTGACAGTAGAATATAATATTGCACTAAGCTGACTGAGCTCACAGAGCTTGCATGATTTGAACGCTATATTCGCAATCCAGTATAAAGCTGATTCCAACACAATATTTCCTCTTTCTTTAGACAACAAGGAGCATTTAATGGCTTCCATTTAGTCAGACCTAATTGGGTTTTTGAGTGATATACAGTACTCTCCGCTGCCATGGCTGTTACAAATAGAACAGAATGTTCAAGAACAAGTAACAGAGGGTACTAATCTGATTTCAGTGATCAGGCTAGCTTAGTCTAAAAAAACACCCTTTTTAGTGCTTACCTTTCTTACCCTCCCTTGGAACTAACTCACATGTGGTTATTTTTGTGTGTGTGTTTTGCTTTAGGGTTTTTTGTTTGTTTGTTGATTTGTTTTGTTATTTTACAATTTGTCTTTTGGGAGTCTCTAAACTTGATTTGTGGAAAAATGTAGGCTTGCGGACATCAAAGTTCATTCTTTCTGCCACTTTTGATTCATGCTCCATACACAACATAGCGCTTCTGCTGTGCAAACTGGGCTGAGATTTGGTACATTTTAAGAAAATACTTATCTTGAAAAAAACAAAGGGAATTGTAAAGTCTTTGCTTTGTCTATTTTAGATAAGATTTTACTTGAGGAGTTAATAATTCTCTGCTGTTATGATCTTTCTAGCCTTTCCCTTAATATACTTCTTTCAGCTTATTTGCCGACATTAATCTCAGACAGGCATCATCTAATGCCCTGTCCTTCTTTCATTTTAAGGAGCAAAAATGAAGCAAAAGTTGCATGTTCCCCTAAAAGCAGTTGTTGTTCCTCTTTTCTTATGATATCATTGTTCCAAATCAATTTTCCCACTTCTCTGTACTCTTGTTAGATGTCTGTAAAGTACCTGTTGCTCAGAAGCCCAAGAAAATCATAATTGCTCTTTGTATGTGTTAAAAAGTAAGGTTTAGATGGTATTGGATGATGGGTTGGATGCGATGATCTCAAAGATCTCCTACAACCTGGTCTGGTCCTGTCCTATTCTATTCTATTCTATTCTATTCTATTCTATTCTATTCTATTTCCAGTAATAAAGTAGGCAGTTTCTCTGCCACAAACAACTGACCACCTAGCCAGACACAGTATATAGATGTAATTGTAAATGAAGCACATAAAATCAGGCATGTTATATAAATTCAGATTTCTGTACAGAGAAAGCCATTTGGCACTGCAGATGCTGGTAGAAACACTTTGCTTATTTATAATCTGTTTTCTGAAGTAGGATTTTTGGAAACAATGAAAAGACAAAAACATTTTTTCATTCTTTAAAAGTTGTTATTGTGTTATGTATGCTTTAGGTATTAAGTCTCTCATTAGCACATAAGGGGATTAATAAGTATAATTCCCATTTGTCTTAATAGGAGTAAATCTCTCTTCAGGGGTGGGACAAAAGCTCATTGTATCTCTAAATTAGTGCTGACTTTGGTTTTGTTTCTTTTTTTTTTTAGTTTTCAAATCTTAGTATCAGCATGAATGATAAATTGTAAGATGTTTTAACAAAATTCCCTGAGGCTGTTTATGATAAGAATTCAGTAGCAAAATTGAGTGGTTTATGAACTGATGCATTTGTGCATTAGTCTATCTTCTTGTATCAACAAACTGAATAATTTGAATACCGAGTCAAGCTCTTAATCTTATTTTGAAAGGTATTGCAACAGGGGACTACTTGCTGCAGTGCTAATGCCCTTTTGAAATTGATTTTTTTTTTTCTTTTTAAGCTTATAGACTAAATGACTTCACTCACTTAAAAAGCTATGCTGTATGGATCTAGCCATAAATAGTAAAAATGCACTTCGGATTTTATTTAGTGGTTTGACAGAAAAATGGAAAAGTGACTTTATGTATTTTACTATGAGAAATCAATGAAGTTTCAGTTTCCTCAGTGGCAAGGAAAACAGATGTAATTTTTATTGCTACTTACTTATGGAACTTTTGTGAGTTAATATGGGATATTCATTGATGAGGAATTTATTCTTCATTGACTTCATTGCTCTGCTTTTTCTTAAGCTGTGGATGTGATAGCAGCAGGAAAGAGAATTTTTGCAACTTAATGTGACAAAAACTTGCAGCGCTCCCAATACTTTTCTCAAGGCAAAGCATTTTTTTCAGAGGTTTTGTAATGATGAAATGAATGTGAAATTCATAAGCAAATTAATTCGATCCTAACTGCAATACTGAGAATTCAAACCGGTGTTTTCCAGCACATGTGAAAACATAGCATGTACCCATGTAGATGTCTGCTAATGTATGGTTTTTGTTAAAGTTTACAGCTGCTTGATATTTACAAATAAAACTTATTTTCATTTGGCTGTCATAGGATGTGAAAATGGATACCGAAATTTCTGGTATAGAAGCGACTACTCCCTATTCTAGTTGGCGAACTCAAAACAGCTTTATGTCCAGCTCATTGCTCTCAGATTCTGGTTGTAAGTATTGTTTTACAGAAAAAAAAGCTACAATTTTCCTGTTTCAAAACTGATTAACTTGAGAGAGTAATACACTCAACTTTTCAACAAGAAAATGCTAGAAACCATCTTAAGAGTCATCCTGTGTTTTAGCTCTGTGTGCTGACTGGATGCCTTTGTCTAAGAAGTACTTCACTGCATCCCACTGATAGATGTGGGATTTGTTTTCACTGGGATAGACAGCATACTCTCTTAATCATCCAACTCTACACCAGTAGAAAGGGCTGCACTTGGATTCTGAGTCTCTGCATGATGAATCATACTTGTGTAAACTTTGTAGCTTTTCAGGGACCAGAAAGACATCCTCAGCCAAGGATTTTTTGCAAGATTTTTCATTTGAACCAGTTATTCTGGTGCTTCTGTAGCAGTTTAACTTTGAAAATTGAATTCACTAATTCTGCTTATATTTCAGTAGTGATTTTTTTTTAATTTTTCTTCCTTATCTCCTAGTGCATATACAACCTCTGGTCATGAAAGGTCACAAGACCTCTGATACAGCTAGGAACTTCTCAGTAAAACATAGGACGCATCAAATCTTTAGTACAAGTACACCTTTGCATGAATGGCTAAAAAAAGGTTTTAAGGGTTGTGGGGTTTTAACATACCAGCACATGGATATCTGAATACTTCTCTTCAGAAGCATATCACCTTCCAATTCTTTTCAATACAGCCAGTTTATGTGTTGGGAACCTATTTGGTAAGTCACATTCTGTATAATGGAAAGCTCTATTTCAGGCTTCATTGCACTTTCAAACCTTTGCGTCTTAGAATGAGTGCTGCAATGCATTACTGCTCAACAGTAAGTCCTGAGCTAATCTGATGAGGTTAAAGATAATTGGTTTCTTTTCCTTTCAGAGTCTGTGGGTTGCAGAGCACACTGAATAACAATAGTGGGAATAAACCATAAGAGCAAATGCCTCCACCTCATCTGTACTTCAGGAACAGTTTCCCCTGACTCAAAGCTGCTTTCCTTTTTTTCCTAACCTCATCTCTGCCAAAGTCTTGCAAGTCAAAGTACAGCTCAGCCTGATTGGGGTATAGAAAAGAAACAGCCTGTACTTTGCAGACATCTTGGGCTAGATGACCTCTGGCAGTCCCTTCCACTCTGAACAACTCTGTGATTCCAGTTCCTGAAATTTAAAGATGCAGCATGAATGTTCCTAAAATATTACAATATCTTCACTAAACCTGAATGGATCTTTCTAGGACCTTATTAGTTTAGTACTTTTAAAACAATGTTAGGCACTTGCCAGAGAAATAAGGTCCACGTGATGTGAGCATCAGTCTGATGAGCCTGTTCTGGGTATTTATTATCTAATTCAGCTGAGATTTTCAAACAGTAAGCATTCTGGAGGTAAAAATAAGTGTAGAATGAAAAACAGTGGTGATACAGTGTTAATTGTTATGAAATATCTGCAAAGGCTTCAACATTTGAGGAAGCTTCTTTCAGAACCTTGTTCAGGAATGACTTTTTCTCTTGCTTAAATCTTCTAGGAAGGTGTTTTCCACATCACAAATTAAGCCTATTTTCATACTTAATATTTTCCAAATCCCAAAATGGTGCTGAGAGTGTTTTTTTAGTTTTATTCTTTTGCCCACGTGGTAAGGAACTATTTTTAAAATTATTTTTTTTGAAGCAAAAGAGTAACAGTGAAAGTGTTTCACTTTTTCCTATGTGTTTTTAAGGGAAAACTGGATACAAAAGTCTTTAGAGTTTTTTACCTGTGTGCTATAAAAATCCATTAGTGAGGTTTTATAAGGCTAAATCAGAGATGCAGGTATAAAATATTTTTCTGCCCTTGATTTTATTTGACTCTGATAGAATGAAGGTGGTGTTCTTAATTACTGACTTTGCTGATTCTGCTGCAGTGGTATTAACATAAAGGACCTTTTCTTGTAATTGTCAGTGCAATTTTTGCACCCAAGCCTCCTGTAGCTTTTAATACATCTACCTATAAATGTCATGACTTGTTTTCTGTGATTTGTCTCCTCACTTTTTCAGAAACAGAAGTATGGAGCTCTTTTTGTTTACTGTTTGGAGCAGTTTGCAAGCCTTTGTGATTTAATATTTCCTCACTTCATCTTTCTTAAGTTCATGAAATCTTAGAGATTATAAAGTCAATAAATAGTACTAGAAGCTCCTTTCTTAGTGTGGGTCTCTTATGACTGGCAGAGAACATTAGGGAGGAGAGCAGACATGTTTGATAGAATTTAATTTATCTGTGAGGGGGATCATTTAAGTTTAAAATTGATTGAAGAAAGAGGTACAAAAAATATGAAAAGATAAATTAGGGAACAGCAATCTGCCTCTATATATATGTTTAGCAAAAAAATTGCCAATGCAGTTGGCAGCTAAAAGGAAAAGTGATTAACATTAACATTCTGTTTTATCTCTCTTCCTCATGTTCCTGGTGTAATTTCCACAATTGTAACAGCTTTTCCATTACAAACTATTTTAAAGATGCTCTGGGAATGAGCTTTTATCTCTATAACCATTGCTTGGGAATGAGCTTTTATCTCTATAACCATTTTCTTAGGAAAGAAATATCTGAACTAAGAAAATAATTTGTTACAAGGAAGCATTCATTAGACGTGATTTGATGCCTGTATTACTATCAGACCACACCTGTGGGTCTACAAAGTCACTACTACTTGCTCAACAAATTGTTTTTCATGATCACTACATTTTTTCTTAAATTTGTATGACAAAGGTCCTTAGAGTTACACATGCTTTGCATTGGCTTTCTGAGTCAGGTCCTGCCTTTCTCTTTGTAAATTTCACTACTTCAGTATTTTATCCTGGATAGTCATAGAGCTTTCAAGCTTTCTGTTGCTGTTTGGAATTTATGTTCCAGGGCATCATAAGCTGTGACTTTATGGAGAAGAAAATAGCCACCAGTTTTCCCAGTTTCTATAGCTGGGATCACAGTCTTTTCTGACCCTTTGGCTCTGGTGAGACACAACACTCTTGTGTCAGTGTGACATATAGTAGGAATGATATCATGGTTGAGTAAAACCAGTTGTCCTGACTGTTGGTCATATTGTCATAATACTTCTGCAATGTGTGTTGCTGTTTTTAACTCTGTGTGTACTTTCCCGTAAGTTCTTAAAACTATTTGTGTTGACTTTTAAAAAGATATAACTTAATTTAAAAATCAAGACTTTATAATCTCATGATACTGCAAGACAGCATTATATATGCACCTTGCTATGAGAGTGTGTGCACAGCATGTCATCCTATGAATCAAAGAATCATAGAATGGTTTGTGTTGGAAGGGACCTCCAAAGAGCCCATGGCAGTGTGCAGGGACATCCTCCAGATTGCCTAGAGCCCTGTTGAACCTCACCTTGAACATCTCCAAGGATGGGGCTTCAACTGCCTCCCTGGACAACTTGTTCCAGTGTTCCACTTCCCTCATGATAAAAAACTTCCTCTTAAAATCCAACCTAAACCTACTCTTCTCTAATTTACAGCCACAGCCCTTCATCTTATCACTACAGGCCTTTGTAAACAGTCTCCTTCCAGCCTTCTTGTAGGCTCTGTTCGGGTACTAGAAGGCCAATATTAGGTCTTTGTAGGAGTCTTCTTTTGTCCAGGCTAAAGAACCCCAGTTCCTTCAGCCTGTCCTCTTAGGAGAGGTGTTCCAGGCCCTTGATCATTTTTGTGGCCCTCCTCTGGACCCTCTCCATCAGGTCCATGTCCATCTTGTGTCTGTGTCACTTGTTGATTTTACTCCATGCTATTGGTATATTTCTTCAGGATTTTTTCTGAGTGGTTTGTTTTCTCTTGTTTAAACAAAAAATTTGGAAAATGAAATGGGAAATAAATGATGGTAGATTTTTTTTTTAAAATGCAGTTTACATTTTTTTTTTGTATAAGAAAAGTCTTCACCATGCCTGAATTATATAGTATTAAAAACAACTTAGAAAAATAAGTCAGTTTCTCAATTCATAGCATTATGAATATTGAATACATGTTAATACTATATTACTTGCTGTGTACATTATATTTATATATAAATATAAACATATATTTATGTGTGTTTTGTGTCAGCAAAATGAAGATGTTTAATTAATTATCTTATCTGACTTATTTCTAGCACTCATGAGAAGAATGGTTCCTTTTGATAAAAGTACCACAAAGGAAGATTCCATTGCTGTTGCTGTCAGTGAAATGAAAACGCAAGCAGAAAGAGGGAATGAGTAGAATATTTTACAACAGACCAGTTTTCTTTATAGTAAATTCAGTTCCAGTTTTTTTCAGTCTTGAACAGTAGGGATTCCATCCACAATTGGATTGACGCACCCTTAAGGATTCACCTAGTGCCAATCAGTGAAAGAGCAGCAAGAGTGAGTCTAATGAACTCTTCTGATCATTAATGTAACTTCTGCACCAAAATTTTTCCTGGTATTATGCTTTTCTCTTGTATTTGTTTCTGCAGTCCTCCTGAACTTAATTTATTATATTCCTGAACTATTATGAAATGAAAGACCTGTAACATTAATCTTTGCTTTGAGTTTATTTATCTCTGTACAGGAATTGTTCTCAGGTGTGTTTTTTTATAACATTTAACAACTTGATTAACAACAACAACATTCAGAAATTGCCTTCATACTAATATTTGTTATGAGAGTCATTATCCAGTGTTGTGCAGACACATTTGTAATTTCAGGGTCTTTAGTTGAAACAATCGTTTGAGAAAGAATTTGTAAATATTAAACCAAACCAAATTTCCTCAAAAGCAGTGGAAATTTGAATCATAATTTCAGGTTTAGTACATATCTGTTATGAGCTGTTTAGAATTGTTTTTCTGACCAGAACAATATTCTCAGATGACCTCTGGCAAGACATTTAACAGCACCTGAATTTCACCCTTCTGAGAAAGCACGTTGTAATGTGAAAATTTTAATAGCAGAGTTTAATGATCATTTATTTATTCTCTCTTTGAAGAGACATGCCTTAATGATTTTAAAATGTTTTGGAAATACAATATTGCACAGTTGTAGAAGTTCAGATATCTCTATTCTAAACAAACTGGTCACGGTTTCTGTGTTACTCTCATCTCAAACGGCACATCACAGCAGAATTTTCTACTGTCAAAAGAAATGGAAGTATTCCTGATGGTTCTGTTTTTGTTACCTTCTCTAGTGATTCTAGCTGAATAACTACTGAGGTGCCCTAAAAAATTTGCCAAATCTGTCAGAGTACTGTAACAACATGAACACCATTGAAACCGTCATGTTTTGTCGTCTTCTTTTGGTGTTTCAGAGGAGTAGGCTTGCTAAGCATGTCTTTTTTTGGCACTGTAGATGTCTCAGATATGATTTGCAGGTCACTATGTGCCACTGGAAAACAAGACCTTGTTTTAAAAAGAAAATTTCTGAAGAAATCCTCTCCAGTTCCAGTGGGTTCTCTGGACACTACATTTATATGACAACCCCCTTTGTACTCAGCCTGTTTCAAACAGAACTTCTTGCTGAAAAAAAATCTAAATCAGACAAAGGAATAAGGAAAAAAAAAATTTCATTTTCATTTGTATTTTCCATACACTTAAATTACTTTAATTTATTTTTTTTCTTTTTTTTTTTTTTTTTATATAACTTGGTTGCAAAAGTTTTCTTTACCTTTTGTATGTGTATAATGCAACACGTTGTAGTGCTGGCACTGGTTTGTTTTTTCTTTTTTGTGAGCTTCTGGCACATCTACTCGTTCAGAAAGTCAAGAAAGCAAAACAGGCACATCTGTCTCTTCTGATCTCGACAGCAATGACAGGACCAAGAGAAAAACAGCATAAACAGGACAAATAGAAACCTGTCTGTGTTAGTCATGATCTTACAAAAAGAGTGTGGATGTCATGAAGCAGTGTTTAGCCCAAGCCACAGTTACCATAAATTAAACTTATTTTGAGTGTATCCAATATTTGTAATTTACTTTTTTAACGACGTCTGAGCGCAGCTGGAAATACAGTGTGTAAAATATTTTAGCTGCTCTATCTGGTGAGAGACATTAAAAACTGCAGACTTTATGGTACCTGAAATTATGGCTAACAATATGGAAAGGTCATTTTATAAATGTATTATAAATCAGTAAATCATCCTCTGAAAACATGTTGTAAATGAGATCTGCATGGATTGCTGATGGATAGTTGTATGCTCAACCCAGTTTACTGAACTTGAAATAATATTTGAGTTATAGTTCCTGTTATTGAACAAATAGGGCTTTAACAGTCCCAACTGAGAAGTAATACACAGAAAAATAAAGTCCTCTCTTTTTCCCAAGGAATTTGTAAAAATCTGGATATTGATCACACCATTTTATGTACTTATACAATTTTTAGGTCACTAGTAACTCAGAAATCTGAAGTATGTTTCCTTAAAACAGTATCACTACTGCTTTATAGCGTCAGACAAGTAATCAATCTGAACTTTCTCGTTGTTTCATCAAGTATCGAATCTGCATCGTACAATGCAGGACAGAAAGGACTACCAGATGAGTATTTTTGGCTTAAAGACTTTAAATATGCTCAGTGCTTAGTATATTTGTCATTGCCCTTTTGACTGGGTTTTCAGCAGAGTTTTGCATCCTTTTAAAATTTTTTCGGAAAGGGCTGGGGGAACAGAAGGGAAGAAGTCAAACCACAAAAAAAGAGGAATTTGTAATGAGTAGACATATTGACTCCAAAGCCAGGAAATTCTTTCTTAAATGTATTCTCTTGGCATGGCAGTCCAGATAGCATGTAATATTTGTCTCTCTTCCACCTTTGATAGAGTTTCGTATTACAAAGTGAATTTTGTTCCCTTTTTACTGAAAGCTAAAGTTCCATTCATGACATTATGTGAAAATGTCCCTTTGTGGTTTAGGAAATAATATTTTTTCCATATTGGCCTGAAATAATATTCCTCTGACCAGTCTCTGTTTTTAAAGTAGAAAACCAGATAATTTTAAAATAAAATATTTTGTATGTTTCAGATCTGAACAATTGCTGTCGCTTCTGCTAATCAGATCTTTTTAAATACTTTAACCTTTCAATGACCTCTTCCTCGATCCTTGCTCAAAATAGTAGTTTTCAATGATGAAAAAATGTGATATGTCACTATAAAATGCTGTTTTGTGGGGTTTTGGTTTGGTTTTTCTGTTCAGCATTTAGTAAATCAGACAAGTATATATATATAGGTATTAAGTACATACAGATTTTGCAAACTAATATCAGGCATTTATTTTTCTTAATGCTGTCCTGAAATAAGGTGGTTCAATATTGTGCTTTCAAATTCAGTAGCCCTTTATTTCAGCACTTGAATAACCTTTACATTTTATGCCCTAAAGTTCTTTATTGTTTTACAGCAGACTTAATAGTACCTCACTGTATTCACTTTTGAGATTATAGTTACTAGATGTTGAAAATAATTTGGTTTTATCATGTAATTTTGTCATCCTAGGAAGAAACATCAAAATAAAAATAAAACTTAGGCCAGGATTTAAAAAAAAATAAAAATCACTTTACAGTGTAAACCAAACCAATTTTCCTATATTTGCTTCTCAAATTTATGATGGAAGCCAGTCTTCAGTGATGGTGAAGGTACTCCTTGGATAATCAACCCCATAGAGGTTAGTCTCTTCTCCCAGGCAACCAGTACCAGAACAAGAGGACACAGTCTCAGGCTGCACCAGAGGAGGTTTAGGCTGGAGGTTAGGAGGAAGTTTTACACAGAGGGAGTGATTGCCCATTGGAATGGGCTGCCTGAGGAGGTGGTGGAGTCGCCGTCACTGGGGGTGTTCAGGGCGAGGCTTGACAGGATGCTTGGTGCCATGGTTTAGTTGATTAGGTGGTGTTGGATGATAGGTTGGACACAATGATCTTGAAGGTCTCTTCCAACCTGGTTTATTCTATTCTATTCTATTCTATTCTATTCTATTCTATTCTATTCTATTCTATTCTATTCACTACCTATCCCACCAGAGTAAATAAAGAGGATGTATGAAAATTTCTTTGAACAAAGAAAACTGTATTCTAAAATCCACCTTTGAGCTATGAAATGTACATATCAGTTCATCTCTGGCTTGCAAGACATAGTCTCTGCACTCTGCAGCACTAGATGGATTTTGCATGAGTGAAAATGCCAATATTACCTTGAATGTAACCAAGTAGGTATTTTTCTGTAACACTGATACCACTTTTATGGCTAAAAATGAATAGCATCAAACCTGAACATGTTCTCATGTCTACAACACTCAGAAGAATTTATTCACAAATTTATGTGAAACTGCTTGTTGCAAAGTTTACCATGACTGTTAAATTCTCCGTGTTTCAAGTGTGTTAGTAATATATTCCTGTAAGACCTGTCTTCGCACAAGTAGTTGATACCAAAGTTATTGTGAGCTGCAGGCCAGTATCTCAGGATGCAGCCTTGTCAAAAATGGATGTGCAGAAAGACATCACACAAATTCCTGTGGTTTTGATCCAATTGTAGAATTTAGAAGCAGATGTAGAGGAAAACAAGTAGTAGAAGGAATGGAAAGCAGCTCATGATTAAATTAAAATTTCATAATACTTTTGTTCTTGGTGTCTTAAATTAAAAACTGCTTTAGAGTTAGTATTTCCAACTAATTAAAAGTGGTCCCTAAATAAGATTCCATCTTGGATAATTTTTTTTTGTTTTGTTACTTTTTTACATACAAAACTATTTTCTACTCTAGCACAGCTCATCTCAGCTCTTTCTTGTAAGCATGTGTAGGCTGTTGTGAATATGAATTGTTTTGCTTTTCTGTGTAAACAGCTAAATTAGGTTTTAAATCCAAAGAATGCTTTAGTGCTTTATACAGAAGTATAGCAGAGCAGAATCTGATAACCTCAGTAATGCCTCTGGGAATGTTACTACTGTAATGAATGACATTTCTTTGTGTAAACTACAGCCACGTCCAGCATTTGTCATTTGTGCTAATAGCAATAGCTCTCATGTTCCCGAAGCTGAAGTGGCACATCTGCCATTTCTCATGCTGTAAGAACAAGGTTTTGTTTTCTCTTACCTTAACAGTGGCAAAATCTGTAATGTCATGAGCCTTGAGAAAGCATACAGTGATTATATTCTTTTTACATTTCTAATAATTTTATGTAGGTGCCTGCTGGGTGCTATTTGGAACGAAGTATTTTATGGAAAACATCTTAGCAATCAGGTTCCAGAAGTATTACATTTAAATAGAAGAACTACAGTAAGCTATGTCTTTTAGGATAATTCTGCTATCTTTACTTAGGGACTTACTAAGTGTTTTGCTTGAATAAGTACAGTAATTGCTCCTGAGTTTGTCTGTTATTTTCATCTGTCTTCAGACCAGAGGTGTTTTGGTCTTAGACTGCTTTTCTCATCTGCCATCTACAGTGCACTAATATGTCAGAAAACATACCATCATTTCTTCATTAACTTCAATAAATTTGGTAGTTGACAAGCCCAGGGAATGACATGAATTTGAAAGGTAGTTTCTTATAATCTCTTTTCTTATGAATTCTGTTATTTCTTTACTAAAGTAAAACCTACTTGGTAGACCTACTAACATAAGGGCAGAGCAATTCTATGATTCTATGCTGCCTAATTTTAAAGGTTTTCCCACAGACAAAAGTAAATGTGTCTTACTTGGTTTGTCTAGATTTTCTGAGTGCTACTATTCATTCTACTACCAGTTTCTAGAAGAAAATAATAAAGGATTGACTTTGCTGCACTAACCCTGAAACATTACCAATTCCAAGAGGAAAAAGAGGCTGTAACTAATTTAGGAGACCTGTCTAACTTAGTCTAGAACCTAAACCCTCTCATATTACAAAGTATATTTCTTCAATATCAAATTGCCCTTGGTAGAAGGAGTTGCTGATAGCTAATATATTCCTGAGAAACAATACCAACATTTGCTAAAGATGATCAGACAATGTCATTCTGCGAATGTGGATTTCTGTGTCACTCACAAGGTTAAACAAGCCATTGAACTGAGAAGCCAGCCCAATATATATGCTGGCATTAGACTCTTCAGAGAAACTACTAGTGGCCCAGTTTTGTTCTTAGTGTGGAAGACGATGAAGATGAACTGTGTTTTATTGCTGGTCAGATGAACAGTTTGCCGCTGTAGCATAATCTATTTTGTGTATGGAACTCAATGAGTTCACTGTTTTTTAATGAGATTTCACTGCTGGGTACAGCACTGGCAACACAATTCCATCCAAACAGCTGCAACCATATAGGTGACAGAATTACATGTTTTGACTAAAAATGTCAGTAAGTTCATCACAAATCATGAAGTTTTTTGTTTTGTCTTCACTGGACTGGTTTCCAGTGCAGTCATAAAGATAGAAAATGCAGAAACCTTAGTACGAGCTACATCACAGATGTGGCTCACTAGCCAAATGATGTGAATCTGTTGGCGTGTTGTGCATTGATTGATGAGGGATCTGTCTAAACTTCTTTAACAAGAAGACTAATCAACAAGATTTAAAAATGTAGGAGAAATTATTCAGATTTAGTAGATAAAAAATTTTCTGTGGAAATGGAGAAATCAAGTATCAAAATCAAGAAATGCCTCATTTTTTCCAGAGTGTAATTTATCAAACTTCACCAGAGTGACAGTCTTTTAAAGACTATCTTTGAAGCCCCTGAATATATTAATCAACAGACATCAATGGCACTTGATGTAATCTCTTATTGTGAAAGGCTTGCACACTTTGATTTAGACTTAATTATGTCCCATGCTTTACAAAATTCTGGTATGTACACCGTGCACTGAAGCTCACGCTTGTGATAAGTCTCTTGGTGATAGCTGATGTGCTGTGTATGGAGTGCTGGGTGATGCAGAGGATTTTAACAAATAGATCAAGTGTTCAAATTTCAGCCTTGGCATTAGATAACCAAAAGACAGTGACAAATACATAAACATCTAGACTGCAGGTAAGAGTGAACATTCGGTGTATTACAGTGTTTTTGAAGGCGAGTCAGTTTTGCAGCTGAAATGTCTAAATGCTGAATTTTATTTTTCTTCTTTCCTTGAATAATGAGAGAAAAAAATATATAAGTTACTTCTGAGTGCTGGAACATGTTTTGTCATTTTGTGCCGCCAGTTTCTATTTAATTTGGCAATAACTAAAAGCAGCTAGTTCTGATACCTCATTACAAGCATTTCTGATTAAGTTAGTTGCTGGATGAGTGATTTGCCTCCAGATCTTTTGTTTTCATTGAATTTCAATAAAATACAGTGGTTTTTACATTTACTATTCTAAAATGGAAACAAAATTAATCTTGTGAGCTAGTATTTAGTCTGGGAAATTCTAAACCTTAAGAGTGACCAGATTTCTGTCCCAAGTATACACGGGACACTGAACAAATTATATCACATTTCCTAGTTGATACTACCACTGCAGTGTGCTATAAAGTGACCTTAAAAATGCAGAATTTCAATGACTTACTTGGATGCAGGATGTCTCTGTACTTGTTTCAAGTCAGAAAGGTTGGTTTAGCACTGCTAAACTTTGATATGCCAGCTAATGTAATAGGGATATGCATGAAATTCCTCAACATGCAATTTTTCATGACAAAGTCCTTGAAAGACTTTTGCCAGTAGGTAAGCAAGGAGTCCAGCTCCTGACTTAATGTAAAATTCTCCCTAAACACTGCCATATAAGATCAACATTCAGCAGGGTATTGGGGAGATCTGTGGGGAAAACAAAACTGTATCTGTTGTTTCTTTGTTAAATGTTCATCCTAGTTATCCTTTCTTACGAGTTTCATTCTGTGTGTCTGTATAAACATGCTGCTACCCTACATTTATGTCAAATGCACCGGAGAAGGTAGCATGTTGAAGCTGACATTGCTGTAGTAACCAGAACTATGCAGCTTCCTTCAAACTTGATTTCTGAAATGTAAAGGTGGGATCAGACTTCTAATAACTATGTGGACGTCCTGTGCACTCCTGTTCACATAACTGCATATCTGTCTTATGGGCATAGACATGAACAAACATGTTCATGAGGTCAAAACTCATCTAGTCCGACCTCCCAGCTTTTACAATTTCTTGCTGAGTTAGAAAAGAGATGGGAGAAATATTTTCCCTATCTACTTCTTTGTTGCATTTTGGAGGTCTGAAAGCCTACAATATGTGTTGGTTTGGAGAGCAACAAATACCAACTGAAAAATCTGTGATCTTACAGAAATAATTTCATAGCAGGGTGCAAACATTTGGAGTAATTTGGCACTATCTTATTTTTCTACTTTAGATTATTTTTTTTCCCCAGAATTTGAGAAATGGGATTTTAAGTTAATTTAGGCTCTTGTATAAATTTTCATTTTGCAAGATTACAACAAATTCAGTTCTCTAATGAAAGCTGCTGGACTTCTAAATGCACCGTGGTCTCTTCTCATGGGTAATTAGCAATAGAACAAGATGGAATGGTCTCAAACTGCAACAGGGTAGGTTTAGACTGGACATCAGGAAAAAAATTTTCACAGGAACAGTGGTCAGACATTGGAATGGGCTGCCCAGGGAGGTGGTTCAGACACCATCCCTGGATGTGTTTAAACATTGCTTAGATGTAGTGCTTGGGAATATGGTGTAGGGGTGAACTTTGTAAAATAGGACCAGTTGTTGGACCTGATGACCCCAGGGGTCTTTTCCAACCTGAATGATTCTATGAGTCTATGTATAAAGCGTAAGTACCAAGCAGAGTACTAAGCGCTGAGATCACAGGATGTTAAGGGTTGGAAAGGACCTCTGAGATCTTCAACTCACCTGCCAGAGCAGGACCATATAATCTAGTGAAGGTCTCACAGAAATGCACGCAGATGGTTCTTGAAAGTCTCCAGAGAAGGAGACTCCACAGCTTCTCTGGGGAGCCTGTTTGAGTGCTCTGTGACCCTTGCAGTAAACTTCTTCCTCATGTTGAAGGGATCATGTTGAGAGATAAAGTACAAAGTAGAAGAAAGCTATCGTGCTATGACTGTGTTGCTGCAAATGGATAACTTGACACAGAATGTGCTGTTATTTTTAAGTTTGGTTAAGACTCTACCTGGAAAGCTTGTATGTCAATTTAATGTCAACATTTGTACCTACTTTATGCAATAAGATTATGAAATGTTAGCCAATAAGACAGTAACAAAAATATCAAACTTCATTATTTTTGCTGACCTGGGACTTTTTTCTAAGCTATTCCTGAAAGCAAGGTTGCGAGTGTTAATTGCATCTCAGGACATAATTAGTACCTTTGCAGGATCAAAGTTGCTAGCTGTACTCATAAAGTGTAACATGAAAAGTTGACATTTTTGGAAGCTAATAAAATAAATTATTTTTTGAAGCAATGCATAGCATCTGTATTTATTTGCCTGACACTGCCAAACTTCTGTAAAGCCCTGTTTTATGTAATTGATCTTTTTGTTGTTGTTTGTGAGAAACAGAGAGGTGATACAGATTTATGTTGTCTGATTTTGCCTTTCAACTTGGCTGAAAGAAAACAGCATGTTCTCACATTTGTTTCTTAGTTCTATTTTTTCCCTGCCCTGAAATATGGTTTTAAACTAGGATGCTAGTTTTGCAGTAAGAATTGGTAGTTTTCTTCAAAAGTGTGTGTTTATAATGTTATTTAAGTAAAATATTTGTGTACCATTATGGCCTCCCAAACATAAATCTGGCAACATAGTGTCACAATAGGGCTGGATCTTTACATTGGCTGCAAATCACTGTGTTTCTGCGTCCTTGAATGGAACAAAATGGCTGTGCCTATTGCCTTTTACAGAGTGTGAATGAGATTTGTTCAGCTGAACTTACTTTGGGACAGAATGCATACTTTTATCTAAATGAACGTGTTCTTGTAGTCAACAGAGTACCTGGACTCTGTGCCATCATTATTCTCCCCTCAAAGTAAACACCCAGGGGTTGATAAAATGAATAGCAGCAAACTGCTCTGTTGACTGCATCTCCATTTAGTAAAAAAGGGAACCTGGACTGCTAATTACATATGTATATTGCCTGCATTACAGGCACAAGTCAGGCAGCATTCACCAAGTCCACCCGCAGGGTGGAGGCTATAGACATGTTTTTCATCTGGATTCCTGGGTAAGTTCTTTATTACCTTAAATGAAAGATACCGCTGGAGTCACAGGGACAGGATGCAGTTAAGCATGCAAAGAGATTGAGCCATCAGAGTATTTAATGGTGCATCCTCAGCAAGTTTGCTGACGAGTTTTGTGGTGTGGCTGACATGCTGGAGGGAAGGGATGCCATCCAGAGGGGCCTTGACATGCTGGAGAGGTGAGCCCATGACAACCTCATGAGGGTCAGCAAGACCAAGTGCAGGGTCCTGCATCTGGGTCAGGGCAATTCCAGGCACCAATACAGGCTGGGCAGCGACCACCTTGAGAACAGCCCTGAAGAAAAGGACCTGATGGTGCTGGTGGATGAGAAGCTCAACATGAGCCTCCAGTGTATGCTTGCAGCCCAGAAAGCCAATCACATCCTGAGCTGCATCAAGAGAAGCATAGCCATCAGGTCAAGAGAGGTGATTCTTCTCTGCACTGTTCTTGTGAGACCCCCACCTGGAGTACTGTATCCAGTTCTGGAATCCCTGTTACAAGAAAGGTATGGATATGCTGGAACATGTCCAGAGAAGGGCCATGAGGATGATCAGAGGGCTGGAGCTCCTCCCCTATGAGGACAGGCTGAGAGACTTGGGGTTGTTCAATTTGGAGAAGAGAAGGCTCTGAGGAGACCTTATTGTGGCCTTCCAGTATATGAAGGGGGCCTACAAGAAAGCTGGGGAGGAACTTTTTAGGATATCAGGTTATGATAGGACTGGGGGAAATTGATCCAAGCTAGAGGAGGGCAGATTTAAATTATGCATTAGGAAGATGTTCTTCCCCATGAGGGTGGTGAGACAGGAACAGGTTGCCCAGGGAGGTGATGGAAACCCCATCCCTGGATGTTTTTAAGGCCAGGATGGATGTGGCTCTGGGCAATCTGATCTAGTGTGAGGTGTCCCTGCCTATGGTAGGGGTTTTGGAACTAGATGATCCTTGAGATCCTTTCCAACCCTGACAATTCTCTGGAAAGCCAATGTTCCTGGAAAGTGCCACAGAGCTACATTTCTATGGAAGCATTTAATGGAAAAGCGAAGCCTTGCATTGTATTTCAAAATACAAAGCAAAACAAAACATGTGTTGCATCGTTACATATAAAGAAGTTTCCTTTTTCTGGTTTCTCACAACATGGCCAAAGTACAGTTTCTTTATATTGTAAGAAATCACTCATTGAAAGCCTGTAATTATTTTCTTAATTCAGTTCTCCTCAATTACGTATTCCCTTTTGGGGGTTAAGAGGTTTTGTGTGTCTTTTACATAGTTTTGTCATCTGCAGGTTTTTTATGGCAAACAGCTTTTGCCTTTCTCAGATCCTTTTTTTTTTCCACTGACCTTGGTGTCCACAGAGTTGTTTCTCTCACATATTCTAACACCTCTCTTCTGGCTTCTGTTGTTGCACACCATTTCTTTTCCCCTTTCTTAAATATGTTATTACTGAGGCGCTACCACTGTCGCTGATGGACTCGGCCTTGTCCAGTTGCAGATCCAGCTTGGAGTCAGCAGGTGTTTGTGCTGTCAATCATGAGGGAAACTTCTGACAGCTTCTCACATAAGCCACCCCATGCCATGCAAGCCAAATATGCATCAGCATGTTGGTTCTAATTTCACCTGTAAAACTAAGGTCAGTAAGGCTGAAAAAGCAGCTGATGCTTGACAGCATCCTGTAGCTATGTCCTCATAAATCATAGAAGTTTTCATACACACGAGCAGTTCATGAATAGGAAACCGCACATAATCCCTCTGGTACGAGAGCTTCTTGACAATGCAGGGAAAGTTACATAGTCCAGCTCATTTGGGATCTTTCTGGTTAGATTCATGAAGGAAACCTTTTTTTGATCAGTTTCAGCTCTTCCACATGTTCCATCACTGCCACTGTGAAGCATCTTGATGCTATGGCTACAGCTGGCACTGGATGGCAGTAACCCCTGCTTTCGCCGTTTTCCATCATACCCTTATTGGCAAGATGAGAGCTCAGAGCAAACTGCCCAAGGCTCAAATACTCTGTTAGGAAAAGTACCTGAATGCAAAGTAAGGCAATAACTTCACAATGCTCTTTAGGGAACATAAACCTTGAGAGCAGTGATGAGAGCATAAAAAACCGCCAAAGCTCATCTAGTCTAGAATCCTGTCTCTGGATGTCCAGGACCAGTACTTAGAGTATTATTGTGTTTGGTTTTTAAGGGTATTTTCCTAGTATGTAACAATTTTTGTTTCATGGAGTTCCTGAACCTATGGTGATAATATTGTATTTAATAATAATCTCCAGGTTTCTCTTAGCTTGTATGAATTTGCACTGACACTTTTTGAACCTATATAACCTTCTAGCATCCATAAGATTCTTCAGCAAAGAATTCTGCTACTCAACCATGTGCTGTGGATATAGTCACCCTTTTGAGTGTACCTCCTGCAAGTTTCCAATTCAATTGACCTAATTCTTACTACAGTAAAAGAGAAGTTGTCTTCTGAAAATCTTTCATCATAAAATGCCTTTTGTCTGACATAAATATAAAATTTAAAACATTTAAGTACTTTCTTTTCTGTTCTGTGGCTTCCTGATACTGCTACAGGTGCTTCAGCTGCAAGGATCCCACCTGGATAGGATTTTTTTCCCATAGAATTGTAGCATTGTCTTGGTTTGGAAGAGACCTCTATGGTCATTGAATCCAACCATCATCCTAACGCCACCATGGTCATTAAACCATGTCCCAAAGTGTCATGTGTACATGTTTTTTGATCACCTCCAGGGATGCTGAATCTGCCGCCTCCCTGGGCAGCCTATTCCAATGCCTGACTGGAAAGAAAGATTTATTGGAATTGTTGGTTACTGCAGAGAGGTTGGACCCTTCTGGCTTTTTTTCTGTGCCACTTGGAAGACAAGGTGTGAACTGGAGATCGCATGAACTCTGATGGAGGATGGAGGATCTCTCCATTAGATATATCCTAGTCTCAAGACAATACCATTTATTTCTGAGGAACCAGATCTGTTCTCCTGAAGAGGTAAGATTGACTAATAAAAAGAAAGAAGTCTAACTTGTTTAGATTCATCAAGGGAATTAACAGAGAGAAGAGACCCAGGGCCTGGCAAAACTGCTTTCTTCAAAGTGAAGTTTCTGAATAAAGCTGGGGAGGAACAATGTTCCCTCAGGTAGCCAAGACTAACCAGGTATGTAACTGCAACTGTCTTTTTACCAAAGAGTAGAAGATTGCTGTTACAAATTGGATTGTTTTATACTGGAATTCAAAACCCATATAATCTTTATACTGGTCTCAACAGAATGCTTTAACATGGAAAGAATTACCCTTTTGTGAGATCCTGCAGTATGCAGGCAAGCACATCAACCCACCATACGTCAAATACCTACAATACATCCACAATTTGGTTCAATCATACACTACATTTAATCTGCAGAATACCAGCTGCTGTTGCACACAAATGAGCC
The DNA here is from genome assembly GCF_014839835.1 of Dryobates pubescens. Lineage (NCBI taxonomy): Eukaryota > Metazoa > Chordata > Aves > Piciformes > Picidae > Dryobates > Dryobates pubescens. Next base: position 33,865,504 of record NC_071616.1, read on the forward strand.
CTTAAGTCAGCCTTCATCTCTGCCTTTCTGGGAGTGTTTTCCTTGTCTGATCTTGAAGAGTCCAAGTGTTTTTCAAATGTATTAATTCTGGAGGAAATCTGTTGTTTTGTGGAATAGAGATGTGTTTTTCCTTAACAATTCCTATGACTGCTATCTTGGCCTACCGCTAGCAGTGTCTATGCTACAGGCAGTCGGGGTATTGCAGGGAGGAGCTGTTCTTCACTAAAGTCAGTGATGACAGCAGTGTCCTCCATGGTGCCAGAAGGACTGATGTGGCTGATTCAAGAAGGGTTGTTCTTCCATCTGTTTCAGACCAAAACAATGTCCCAGCAGGATGCTGGAAGCTATACAGGGGATGAGATGTAAAAGCCTTCTTTTCAATGCTCCATTACTCTGTTTAGTGTTTGCTTGTCCTCTCTATTGTGCATTTGGTGAAGTTTTAATTACTTGTTATATTTTTTGTGCTACATGCCAAATACTGTGGATGTGATGAAGATGGTTGATAAAACAATCAGTATTATGCACAAGAATAATTTTATAAAAATTGGCTGCTCACATAAAGAGTAACCTCAGTGAGCTGTTACTTCTGTAGTGTTTTAGTATTCATACTGTTTCTGTAGCTTATCTCCCTTAGCTACAGGCAAGCCTGTAATTAAATATTGTTTCTCATGATAGGTAAGGATTGATAATCTACTTTTCATTTTTGTCTTAATTTCCAGGTATAAAGTGCCTTGGACAATGTAAATGTGCAAGCTTGTGATTAAACCAGAAAGAATCCCAGTCCCAGCTGTTGCTTTTAACTGCAAGACTGTGCTAATCTGCACAAGGTATTTATAGGTAGAATTCTTTATCTGCACTCAAAATGGCATTAAATTGTCCAACAACTTGCCTTTGTTATTACGCTAAGCAGAAAGAAAGAGTGTGGTGGCACCTTTTTCATCAGAAAATGTAAGATAGTACTGTCCAGTTCTGGATTTTTTTAAGAGAACTGTCAAGAGGCTTGAATTACCTCTGTAGATTTTGCATTGCTAATTTTAAGTCCTTATAAGTGAGCAATTGGGGAGCACAGGCATTGCAAGCACAGTGGAGAATTAGATATTAGTTAGGGGAATTGGGAGTAAATCAACACAAGAAGACCTTGAAAGAAAGTGCACAAGTCACAGAAGGAAAAAATTACTTCAAAAGACAGAAGTCTGTGACTGGTTACAGCTGTTAGGAAACATCAATCCTGCTTTAATTTTAATTATATAAAATAACATGCTAGCCAAGTTGATCATACCAGGACCTACCTTGTATCTAACGTTTCACATAATTTTCTTCCTGCCCTGGCTGGGAGCGCCCGTGCATGGCTGTCATGTGAACTGTAGCTCCCCAAGGCTCTGGGATTATTCTGGTTATGTGCTGGAACACACTGTTCCTCTTGCTTTAAACCTGATTAATGAATCAGAAGTTGAGTTAATATAGTACTACAGGTACTAGCATAGAATTAGTGGTTGTAAAAACTTTCTCAGATCCTATTGCCTGATTCTTTCCATTATCTTCAAAGAAATGTGGAGAAGAGCTGTAGGTTAAATTTCAATATAACTTTGCTTTCGTTAAGGTTTGAAATCCCAGGTGCTAATGAGAGCTATGAATATCATGTGTTAGAGCAGGTACATTAAGCTGCAAAGACATGCAAAATTGTTTCTAAGTTTTGTTTACCCTCCAGCTAGGAAAATCTTCTCTCCCCACTTAACAGCAAAAAAGGAACCACCGAGTCTGCCCCACTAAGAGCAAACACCCTCCTTTGTGCTGCCTGGCATGACAGAAATCTGGTGTCTTGCTACTCTGGAGGGAGTTCAGAGCAGAATCCGCAGTACAGCCTGGGAACAGGAAGGGGATCTGGGAAGGCAGCATGCCCCTGCTGCAATGCCAAAGCACCACGATCCCTACTGTGTTTGCTGTGCCCCCAGCACAAAGAGAAAGTTTTGTTTCATGTGTTCTGACTTCACAGTTCGCCTTCTAAGCTGGTGAAACTGTGCATCTCACAAGGATGATGCAAGAAAAACTTAAACCAGTGCTGCCCTTTGGATAGAAGCAACACGTAAGGTAAAACCAGTGATCAAAGATGAAACATTGCTCCAAGAGCACCCAAACTGTGCCATTGGTATAAATTACCAAGAAATTCATCTGCCTTCTCTTGGTAAAACTGTCCAGACCTAAATTTACCCTACAGTGATGGATTCAAGGACAAGGAAGTACTAAACTATTCCTCTGGAAATCAAATATGCTTTTCTAACCCTTTCCTCCCTTGATTCTCCCTGTTAATAAAAGGAAAAAGCAATGGATTGTAAAGTTAATTGTGATACAAACCAGTAAACTGGCTATATGTATATTAATGGGGCAGGTTCTATTTTGAAATTTCCAGAATAATGCTATGGGTTTTAGAGTGTCAGGTTATTCACAGCACAGTATTAATATGTTCTGAATCTTGGGTTTGTCATACAGATTTAGTACATCTCCTGGGCGGAAATCACACTAACTAAACAAACCCAAATAATCCCAGGGGTTTATGTAGGACGCTGTCTCAGCTTCAGATATTTTGAACTTTTGAGGGTTCATTTCCTTTAGTGCTTGTCTCCAAAGGTCTGCAGTTCAAAGGGGGAAAAAAAGCTAAGCATTTGTGCTTAAATAACACCACGTACTGTTTATTCTGTTAGTGATGGTGATCCAGGCTCTTGTATCATTCTTTATATCAGACTTTGACACTTGGATGTCTATTGTTGGATTGGCTGTTAGTTACAAAAGGCTATTGCTTGAAATGCTGGAATGGAGCCTGGACCTCTTGGACATTTTAAGTAACTGGTTTATTTGTCTTTCCAAAGCAATTTATCTTAAGAGGCCAACACAATCAAATTACATGGGATTCTAAATACATTCCACTGCCCAGTCTGACATCTTAATTAGAACTTTAAAAAAATAATTATTACCTTTCAGCTCCCAACATTTCACAAACCTTTCTTAAAAATTGGCCAGTGGATATCACTAACAGCCACACAAAGTTTGGTGTTTTGTTGTTTCTTTTTTTGTTTTTAAGTTGATCAGACTTTCCACTGGCACATGGCCTGGCAAAAAACAAGCTCCAAGACAGAATACAAGTTCTGCTGGTTCAAAAACACAAAAGCAGAGAATCTCTGATTGTTCCAGTTATGATCTTTATCTTGCATAAGACTTTTTTTATTCACCTTTGTCTAAAATAGTGCCTTATAAAAACATTTATTTCCCACTAGAGTGTAACCTAATGGGGTTACACAACGTTGGGAGTAATTTAAAATGCTGTGATGATTGCATACTGCTTCCAACTGAACTTTCTTTCTCAAGGGACTGTATAAGAGGAGCTGTTGCTGTTGTCACACTGACTTTTCCAGTATTGACATATAAATTGCCTGATGTGCCTCAAAGTGGATTGTCATCTGTGAAGGAGCAAGGATAGATATTCCATGCTTCTCAAAACCAGAAGGCTTTGAAGTGTGTGAAAGACAAAGAGGATCAGAGCTGAGGGATGAGGACTTAAAAAGATGCTAATGAGCATTACTACCAACATTCATTTTTCTGTGGGTTATTAAAGTGAAGGAAGTTTTAGACACTTTAAACACCTTCTCAGATGCACAGCCAACTGATTTACACTGATCTTTAAAAATAAAAACCTCAGCATTTCAGTATAAATGTCATCATTGCAAATGAATCTTTCTGTATTTTCTTCCAGATGTGCTTGTTTGAGAGTCTAGGTGCTGAGCTTGAAAGATGGGCATTTTCTTTTAAGTTGTATCTGACCACAACTTAAATCAAAATTCCATTGCTCAAGGTAGAGTGAGTACAATTCAATACAGTTTAAAAGGTATTAAGTACTAGCTTAGTTAGCAATTTTGGTGCATAAGAACAAAGTTCCATTCAGGGGAAATTAAATTAGAAGATTCACTCCAGCATGTCAAATGCACAGCAGCCCCTAAGAGACACCAGCACCAAGAACTGGGCCTTCAGGTAGCTTCCAGCTATGCTTATGACTGCTTTCATTCTAGGTGACCAAAATGAACCTGATCTGGCATGAAATGCTGAAAAGCTCACAGCTGAGATGTGGGAGTCTTAGAACCAATTGCTTTGATCTGCAGATCCTCTTGTATTGTTTGCTGATGTACACAAAGCCGTTGTGACTTTGGAAAGCTTCAGCCGCTCTGTTTGTGAGCAGTTCTCCATTTAAAGTAGTTGGCAGTATCTACCTTTTTACTGAATATTGCTTTCACCTTCACAGATATGTGATACTGCAAACTATCTGCATGAAGTTTGATGCTGTGTGTGTAGAGACTATAATACAAATCAATTCCTGTATTCCTTATCTGCTTGTTACAATTCTGTGCTCATACTTCTTTTATTGCTTTCATATTCATATTCAGTTTCCATTATCACAGCTAGAGTTATGCCCAGTATTTTCCATTAAAGTTTCAAATTATCTTACAGCATAAGACAGTATCATTTGGATCTTATGACAGATCAAATAATACACAGAAGGTCAGTACCACATATTTGTGGGATTTCTGCCTTGTAGTTTAGTTGGCCCTAAAAAAATAGGGCTAAAAAGCAGCTTTTCTAGCATAGCTGTCACTGGTTTTGGCTGGAATGTATTCTCATCCTGTCTTATTCAATAGTCTGTCTCATTTGCTTTTCTCTTTCTGTACAGAGAGACTAAAGGGCTTCTGCCAAAACCAAGGGAATCTGCCATCCTTAAATCATTACTTGTAAAATGTGAGCAAAAACTGATAATGGTAAGGGTGGATGGATTGATGGATGGAAGTCCAGCAAACAGCATAAAGCTATCAAACACTGAGGAATATGTATAGGAACCTGTATGAACTTTGAGGTCTCTTCCAACCTTGGTGATTCTGTGATTCTGTGAAATGGAACAGAAGGAATGGGAAGAGTCAGAGACTTGTGAACAGCAGAACTGTTGGGGAGATGACAGCAAAAGACTGGTTGAGGAGACTGAAATCAGAATTCATCAAATGGAGAGTGACAAAATGATGATCAATGAGGTAAGACAGAGAATGTGGAAGGACAGGGTTGCCACTGCAGAAGTTCATCTTGGTCACCTTGAGCAATGTCTGTTCTTCATAGACATGCCTTCTTGTGTTTGTGTAGTAGATCTAGTAGCTGTGCTGCTTGCTAAGGAAATAATAATCATTTGGCATCTCTAAGGAGAGAACTTTTGAGAGGAAACAATGACATCAAAGTGACAAATCCTAGTTCCAAGGACAGATACATGAGACAACAGCTAGAAAAAAATTCACATCATCAGTGATGGAAGAAGAGTAAGAGTATCAGAGCTAAGAAAAATACCAGTGAAAACTGAAGTTGAAAAATATGCAGAGAAAAGAGGAGGAAGAGCCTTAAGGTATAACATATGATCCACAACAGCATTATCTCAGTCAAAGTCCAAATAGAGCATGCTTAAGGAAGAAATACTGATTTCATTAGGAAGAGAAAAAGAGCAATTAGATTCTGATTTGTCTTCCTATAGGGTTAAAGGACCCTAAGGTTGACATATAAAGAAACAGCACAAACATAATTTTGTTTACTGGCAAACAGGTAAGTGATAATGCAAGTTTATGACTAATAATTCAAAACAGTTTGCTGTACATGGAAAGCTTTGTGTGAACCCACTGAAGTGGTCCAAGGAAATTAAAACTTTGCTGTTGTGTATGTTAAAATACCTTCTCTCTTGCTCCTAAAACAAGTTAGCCTTCTTCAGATATACTCTAAATAAAAGAAAAAGACAGTGCTTTGCTGGCCTGCTTGACATGACTTTCAGTTTATGCCAAATATAGCCCATCAAGATCTCTATTTCCAAAGCAGGACTATCTCCTAAGCAGGCTAACTTAAAACTTGTCTGAGTTTCCTTTATGAGTAAGAAAGCCATACCCACGGCTACTGAGATGCTGGTAATTGCAACTTTTATTAACTGAATTGTTCATCTTAAATGGCACATATTGAAGAAAAAAATGAGTCTGGGTTGAAATCTCACTGCTAGGAGGAGCTTACCAGTTTCCACAACTGAGAATGTTACAACATGAAAACAGGATCCTTTCAAGCACCAACATTTATTTCTTTCTTTTTAACATTTTCTTTGGGAATGCCAAATACCTTTGAAAGTTTGTCAGCTTAATCTAAACTAGCAGTGGATGCTTGGGCAGACACTGAACGTTGCTGTGCTGGAGATCTATATGTTATGTTCAGACGCCTAAACACAAGCAGTTGCCAAGCTGACCCAAGTGCTGGTTTTCCAGCTGAGTGAACAAAACTTGATGTGCTTAGTTAAACCTGATTAAGCAGTGCTTGAGCGTGTACTTTTATGTGACTTCTTTATTAAGGTGATTCTGTTGGCAGACATGTTAAATACCCACTGGTTTGTTTCTGGGATGCTAGAAGACTTTTGAAAATAAAGAAGTCTAACAAATCTAGGGGAGAAGCAGAACTTCCACTCTTCAGCAAAATCCGATAGAAATGAGATATCATCCAACTTCATGCTCTGTAATGATGTGGCAGTTTAGGCTGGCTGCCTCCTGTTCCTGCTGCATAAGTTACACCTCCGGTGTCCAGAGGGTCCAACCCAGGAGGTGGATGCAGGAAGCTGTGAATTTCTACCCGTAATATCCTGTGCCAAATAAATCCATCTGCAGAGTCTTTCTCTTCCTAGTTCTTCCCTCTCTGCTCCTGGGAGAGATGCGCCCTATCGGGTAACGGTGGGGGAGTATCTCAAGGCCTCTTAGGCCTGGCTAGGCCTAATGCCAGGAGGAGAAGTGGGGGGACAGTCTCAGACCTGGCCAGCTGAGACCAGCCTAGCAGTGGGGGTTGGGAAGAGCGAGCCCTGGGGGTTTTGGGTATACCCTCAGGTGGGGAGAAGGGAAGTCCTGGGAAGCCTTTGGGTGTGCTGTCAGGGACTCTGTATGCTTTGGGATTCTTTTGTCCTTCTCAGGGGCAAGAGAGAACCTGCCTGGCCTCAAACCAGGACAAATCAAAAGGAAGGCAAGACATTAAATTTCAGTTTATGGATGACATCTCTAGATCATAGGTGAAATCTTATCCCAGTCAAGTACCCGGGAAAACTACTACTGATTGCAGAAAGGAAAATCAACTAGGATTCTCCTTCTTTATCTTGACTAGATCCCGTTTTCTTTTACTTTTGAGGAGTCTTTCACTGTCTAGTGTTTTGATTCATGGAAGCCAGTAAGAATGGAATCCTGACAGTGCTCGTGTGCATAATCTAGTGCATATGGTTCTGTCTTTGATCATGCAGGCAAAATTTTTGAAGTTCCAAAACAGTAACATGACATTCAATTTTTCATGCTATAACCTAGAAGGTATAGTCACATTTTAAGACTTTCAGCTCTTTTCAGATTTTGGCCATCTTAGACTTCACAATGCATGAATTTTAAGTGTCCTTCAATTCACCTGTTTCTGGGTCTTGCAAGTTGCTCTATAATATTGACACGTGAGTCTTGGTGGGGGTTTTTGTTTATTTGTTGTTTTTGTAAAATAAAACCCTGCCAAAAAAATCACAGCTCTAATGAGTTAATATCTGTAGTGGAGTAGGATTCATTCGTTGGGATGGTGGGCTCAGGTAGCAGAATTGGTATAGTTGCCTTTAGAAGCCTTTACATGAAAGTAGCAAAACTTTAATTTGTTACTTATAGCTTGAGGTATTCTGAATATTGTTATAAATTCTGGTTTGCATTTGTACCTTAGTATAAATGCCAGGGTTTATTTGCATAATGGAGTAGTTAGTTTTGAGGAGGAACTTGAAGGTGGTTGGAAAAAATGGCTGCATATGGTTTAAATCAGAAACATCCATCTGAAAGGAGAAATAATAAGCAAACCAGCCAGCCAACTAAACAACAGAATACAGTTCCTGCTAAGTCTTTGGCACAGAAGTACCCTCCTGGTGCCCCAAAGCATTTGGGAAATGAGTATGACATTCAAAGCCTGACAGATGGTGAGAGCATCCTGCCTGTACTCAGACTACGCCAACTGAGAATACCTGGTCTTTAACGGTCAGAATTGCACTTTAATGTGAAAAACTTTTTAATTATCCTAACACTAAGAGTGTCTAGATGAATGTAATGTCTAGTAAATCTTGTTTTCCTGGTTTTGATGTGAAGCAGTTCAATTATTTTGGTATTAGAGCAGAATTCCAGAGCCTTCAGAATGAAAATTGAAATCTCTCTGTGAAGCCAGATTGTTTTCAGATTCATACTCTTCCTGAAATTGTTTTAGGTTAGAAACTGAGTGTAAGTGAGAGATTAATTCTTTCCCAGACAGAATTTTAATGGAGGATTCTGCCAGTTCTGTTCCTTGTAGAGAGCAAACCAGAGCTCCCTCAGGGCAGGCAGCATTTAAGTGACATTCCAAGAAGTTTGGCTTCACAGAACACGGTTGAATAGGACAAACAATACATGTCTGCACTGAGCAGCCAGCCTTTCAGAGGACTGGCTTTGCACAAGGTAGGTAGTTCAAGAGGCATGTATTAGCCCTGGGGTTTGATCTGTAACAAGGAAGGATATTCACACAATGTCAGTTCATCGTGGCTCTACCCCTTGCTAGAAATTAAAGGAAAAATTAAGTTATGTCTTTAAAGTATGTGTCAAAGTAAGTGTTTATTTTGTAGGAATGTTTTCTGAATTACACAGAGAACTCATGACTCTCCATCTACTCCTACAAATGAAATACACTGCATCTACAAATGCTTACCAAGAGGGGAAACGATTAGAAAATTCACAGATTGAGGTGAATGGGGTTTTGACTACCAGTTGAAGGATTGTCATAGTAGGATTTGGGGCTACTGGGAGCAAGGTAAAAGAATGTGTCCATCTGACATTCTCTCTTTTGTAAGCAGCAGAAGCTGGGTAGTTGTGCCTCTTTGAAGTGTACACTTGATATGCTCTTTTGTTATTTGTGTGTCACCTGAAGAGGAGGAATTCTGGAACTTCTGAATGTATCTGGCCCTTAGCATTTGATTTGGAAAGAAAAGTTTGGCATTTATTGCCATGGAAATATCTGAGATGTTCTTTTTGTCTTTGTGAGCCAAGATCTGGTGAAGGGAATGGAAACTAGCCCCAGACAGCATCTATAAATGATAAAATACAGGGCTAAAGTATGGTCACTGGAAAGCTGCCACAAGAAATCTCTAATGATAAAAGCTAGAGAAAAGTCTAGATGGCCCAGGGAAAGCAGCAACAGCAGGAGGGCATGGCCGGATAGTCCAAGCTGAATCTGTCAGACAAAGCTCACCTACACCATCCTGATGAATCACAGAACAGCGGGAGATGGAAGGGTGGCCTCTGTGTATCATCTAGTCCAGCCCTCCTGCTAATGCAGGTTCACCTAGATCATGTTGCAGTACTTTAATGAACAAAATGTAAAATAATTGTTTTAAATTTCTGGGTAAGTTATTAATGTGCTGATCGGCACAGATCTCTGTGTAGTTTGGCAAGTGACCTTCACATGTAATAAAGACTTTGTAGACCTTCACATGTAATAAATACTTTGTATTTACTCATACTTCTGCTTCCTATCTTCCAAACCTTTTATTTCTCAAAAAACTTTCTTGTGTGATGGTTATTTTTTTTCTCTCTAAGAATCTTTGGTGCAGGACCTTACTGAAAGCCAGTTCCCTCACACATGCTTCTATCCATTCTATATATAAATGGAGAGTTTTGTAGTCTACACTTGGCCCCTGCAAACACAAGCCAGTTGTTACTGCTGAGGCAGTAGCCGACACTTCTTTCAAAGATTCAAACTGCACTTTACAGTTCATAAGAAGGAGACTACTTCATGTGTAGAGAAAAAAAATTGAAAGCTTTACTTTATAGCTATCAATACAGAAAAGAAAGACTCCCAGTATTTCTTTAACCTTGAACAATTTCTTTGTTCAAGTTGAATTCAAAATCTATTCTAACTTCACTGCTGGTGTCTAATATCAAACATGATTTGGTGTGCTATGTTTGTGCATACTTCACCCAATATATAGTTAACAAAAACTGGGGAAAAATTACTTTTGTTGTTGGGGGTTTTTTGTTTGTTTGTTTAGATCTTCAGTGTGTTAGCTTTTTTTTTTTTCCAGGGAAAGAGAACTTGACAGAGCTGTCATGAGTTGGAGATTTTTCAACTGGAATAATAGAAAGCTGTGCAACACCTTGTAGTTGAGAAAAAAATAAGATGAAAACTCTGCAGTTTTTGGTGCATACTTACATTTTCTATTCCCAATCCAGCTTTGTAAATTCGAGTACTCTACCAGCTTTGCTATTAGAAGAATTGCTGTAGGTTACTTCATGAACATTACCAAAACAATGCTGAATTAGAAAAAAAAAGGTTCTAAGTTAAGAAGCAAGCATTGCTTTCTCACTATCAATTTTTATTGGTTAAAATATGCAAATAAGGTGCATTGCACGTCTAGTATTTGTAGCTTTTTGCTTAATTACACTTTCTTTCTTTACCAGAAACCCCCCAAAAGTTTGTGGAACTGTTAATTAGCTCTGGCTAAAGGTATGCTTCCTCTGTTCATACGTAATTTTCAGCACAAATGTGGGAACTAGAGCTGTCATCATGGCAAATGGCTTTGAGCAAGTTGTATTCAAAGACACCAAGTTTGTATCAATAGAGCATACTAATGAATCTGAGATTTTGCTGACTCTCACAATCAAGACTGTAGGCTGAATAGCACATAGCCCAAAGAAATAAAGCTTGCCTCTTTTTTTTTTTTTTTTCCCTTTCTTTTTTTTTCCCCCCATAGAATGAAAAATTCATAACTGATACCTCTAAACTAAGATATATTGTTAGGGTAGAAAGATACTTGTTGCTTTATATCCCGTGTGGGACTCCTTTAGGTCGTATTACAACAGTACAATCTATGTTAAGATAGGAAAAAAGATACCTCAGTAACTTTGTAACAGCAAAACTGAAATATCAGAGATTTAAGGAGACTAATATTAATGTGGCACAGTGTGGATGTATTTGTTTGTATTCTACAGGAAAAAACAATGGTATTACACCTTTTGCTCTCCTGCTGTAGTGTTTTTAAGCTGTAAGTGCCTGGAGACCATTCTTTACTCCTCATTTTCTTTATGTGGAAAAACTCTAAATTAAATTACAGTTGATTTCTGTGACTTGTTGACCAACATCCATTACCTTACATACTACCTAAGCTCACTGCTGAAATAATAGTTGACACAAAACTCTGAAGCTGAAAATAGCTTTTACTGTGTAGTTAGTAGAACACATCCTGCTTATGAATATTGTGTTTAATTGCCATTGTTTTGCACCCTGTAATGGAAAGGAGTCCATAAGATTCTGGAATCTGGACCGCAGAGTCTGATTCCATTGTTGCAGAATTCAGTCCTGCAGAGGCAAATGCAGTTGTCATCTTTGCTTTAGTATTAACCAGTGCTCCATAATTACGTTTTAGAGCTGCAGGCACAGTTTTGAGCTGCGACTGCAAATTGTTACTTGGCTGGTAAAAATCACTGGGGAGGTGTTAGAGCCATTGTCTGAAGTTTCTTTTTGAATGCCTTCCATCTAAAAGGCAAGATGCCAACTTCCTTTGAGTTCTTTTTCCTGGGTTTCCTTTGGCTTCCCTAATGAAGAACCATCTTCTGATGCTGACAAAAATCTTCAGCATGCCTATGTAAACTGTCTGCCTTTCTAGGCTATAACCTTTCCAGTGCAGTACTGTCTTTGCAAAGATCTGTGTTTTGTTGTGGATATGGTGGCAAGTCCTAGGTACTAGCAGAGGAGGTTATTGCAGTCTATATGCTAAATACCAATATAATAATCATAATAGTTATTAATTCTTTTTCCAAACATTAATTCTTTTATCCAAAGGTAAAAAATTAAAGGTTAGTGTCTTTATAACAGTAGGAGAAAAAGTGTTCATAATGTGCCCACATTTGGAACTTTCAGGTCTTTTAGCTAGGGAACAGCTTTCCTTACTAATGCAGTCAGATGGGTTGCTAAAGTAATCTTAGCTTCTGTGCTTTCACCTTGTGGATATTATTAGATTCAGTATGAATCTCTCAGCTTAACTGTTCTGTGTGTTAGGAGTGCCCAGCCTAATAAAATATTAATGACTGACATTTATAATGGCATCCAAGAATTTCAAATGGTGTTCTACCAAAGTTTGCTTTACTAGCCAATCCATGCTTCATCTGCTTTCTCAGCTGACAAGGAGTTAAAGACATCAATTACAGAAATGCTAGTGTAAGAACATGTGAGCAGCCATTCCTTGTCTGACTAGTGATCCATGCAGCTTACCAGCCTGCCTGTTCAAACTGTCCAGCAGAAGCCTCGCAGAGAGGAATGTATCAAATGAACTCTGTGTTCAGTTTCCCTTCACCGGTAGTTTAGAAACTGCATCCAAAGCACTTTCAGCTATCATAATAGACCTACTTTCCATTAGTCTATTTCCCAAACCCTTTTTGTTTATTTAGTGCTCACATCATGTAGCAACAAATTCCCTACTTTAATAATGCGTTAGGTGAAAAATTCTTCCCTGTTTTCCCCCTTAAACCTGCTGCCAGATTACTTGGTTTACTTCCCAGTTTGGAATGTTGTAAAGAACAGCAGAACATCTGAAGGATCCCATGCAGATGATCCAATTAATATGAGGACAGAAGGTCAGCACTAAGATTGGTCATAACTACCAGGCTTCATTTATATTGCAATAACACTTGCAAAGTGTCAAGGCCCCTTTGTGCTAGCAATGGTACAGACTTCTGAGAGAGAGTATGATGTAAACAGCTGGTAATCTAAGCAGAAGAAGCCACCAGAGTGGAATAATAAAAAAGCAGGAGTCTGATCCCTTTTATCTTTTAGAAAGAGATAGAAAGCTGTAATTACTACCACTGCTGTTCAGACAGTCCTTGTGCACCATCTTTCCTTCTACTTACAACCTTCTTTTGCTACTTTTAGCCATTCCTGCTTGTAGAGGCATTGGCAATTAGTGCATGGTAAGCACAGCAACAGTTCTAGGAGGCAGTGAAAAGCAGAGCATAGGAAAAGAAAGTGAACAGGAGTCTGGAGCTAGTGAAGCAGGTAGTGCTGCAAGAAAAGCCATGCCAAGTCAGACCAAAGATCTATCCCAGTATCCCAACACCAGCAGGATTCCTATCAGTGAAAGATCCAGAATTATCTGTCAGAGTCATAAGGTGAATGGTCAATGAAGCAGTAGTTCCTTCACCATAGACCATGTGGATTTTTGCACCAGGATCTTTGAGGCAAGGATTTTCATGAAACTTCCTGCTGCTCCCTTCATAGGACCACAATAGTTAAAAAAAAATACACACTAGGGTAAAAAGTATTGATTGTTACACCTGGAAGCAAGCAGCTGCAATGAGCAGGAGAAGGTAGAGAAGGTTGCAGATCAAGTATTCTATGAAAATTTATAGCTGTGTGTGATGCCCACAGCTATTCTGTTGATACTCTGTACAAAAACTGCTGTCAATAAGGGGATTCATTCAGGCATTAAGTACTATGCATATGCAAGGTCAAATATGAAGCTGAGGTAAAAAATGAGGAAAGATTCAAGACTGTAAGCATGAAAATACTTCTAAATTCACTGTATGGCTGCATCAATGAGTGTCTTAAAGAGAAATCAGAAATAGTGGTCTGCAGAAGGTGGCAAGAGGCGATGAACAAGTGCATACTGATGTTTCCCCCAAATACTCTCCCAGCAGCCAGGAATCTGGCTTCAGCATTAATAGATTTTCTTCCTGTGATTTTGGTCATTCACTTTTTGAATCTGTATGACCTATAGCACCCACAACTTTCTGAGAGCAGGAGTTCCATAAATTAAACAGCATGGTAGTCAAGAAGCATTTCCTTCTGTTAGTTTTGAGTCTAGCCCTGATTATCTTGCTTGCTGTTCTCTAGTTGTTGAGAGACTGAACAATCTTTTATATTCCACTCTATCTTTCAACCTCTAATAAATTTCAAATTAAGTGGTCCCTGTTCCAAACAGAAGGATCTTATATTGCTAATTTTTCTGCTTTGTGCTCCCTGCCTCTTCTAATACTACTTGTCTTTTTTGGGTATCTTTCTCAATTCTACCTTATTTCTTTTGGGAAAAAGGGGTCAGACCCATCTACAATTTTCATGATACAAATGTGTCAGGGAACTCCCTGGAATAATCCTGTCCTCCTGATTCGTAATATTGTATGGTCTCTCATTGGCTGATAAAAATTATTGAGATTATTTTTTCATCAAACTATTTACTGAAACCTCAAGATTTTAATCCTGCCTTGTAACAGTCAGCCCAGAACAAAACTTTACATATGAAGTTCAGGGGTTTCCCCCCCATATATACTTATCTAAGCTGAATTTAATCTCCCATGTTTTTGCCAAGCGACTCATTATCATACAGCTCTACTGAGACCCTCTTCTTTATTGCATTTAGTAGTGTTGTCACCATTCTTTGTCACCTCTTTGATTTACTGAATACATTGAGGACCTCAGGTTCCAGCACAAAATCCTATGGCACTCCAGTGGCTTTTTATTCTGAGGCTCTATTTCTGCTTTTCTAAACAGGTCTTTATCTGTCCAAGGATGTTCCCATGCTGTTCAGATTATTTAAAATAATCTTTGGATGAGGAACATTACTGAAAGCCTTCTGGAAATACAGTAGACCACATCAAAGGCATGCTCCTTGTCCACATTCTTAATTGCTTCTTAAGGTAAATTAAATACATTTATGAGGCACAATTTTTCATTTAAAAAAATGTGAGAAACAAATCTTGTTGACTCTTCCCCATTCACAGTTATCCATATGTCCATTAATTTTATTGTGCAGGCTAACTTCCTCTAATGTGCCTAGAGGGTTTTGTGCCTCATTGGTGTCACAGGGCTTCCTTGGGTCTTTCTGAGACTTCAGAAAACAGTTTGATGCCGTGTTTGCCATCTTCTGGTATCAAACAAAGCAATTTTAGGCAAGAAGCAGTTTACCACAATTAGTGCTGCCCTGTTTCATTTTGAGTGCTCTTAGAACTTTGGGGTGAATAGAAGTTGCTGATTGCTTGTTAGTAGATTCTTTGTGTACTATTGTAACAATTGTGAAGTTAAGGTGTTTGCTGTGAGCCCTGCTGAAGATTAGGGTGCACAGACTACAGTGTAGGAATGCCTGGGATGCTTTGATACAGCTCTCTGATACACAGAATTATCTTTAAACCCTTGCTGCTTGTGCCATCTTTGCCTCTGCACAGCACTATGTAGTGGAGAAAGAAAGATGGAAGAGAAAAAACCAAAGGTACTTTAGGTAGACTGGAGGATATTGAAGATTTAGTTGTTATGTTCAAATTTAGAATAACTTTTGACTATTGATTTTTAATTGATACAGTAAAAGTATTAGTCAGTTGTGAAATACCTTTTATTTTGTAATGAAGCTAGGGAGCTAGTTCTGCTCCCCTCTCCTCCCCCAAGAAGCACTTTCTTGGTTTGTAGGGTTTTTCATTTATTTTTGTTTGGGGACTTTTGTGATGTTTGTTTGGGGTTTTTTTGTTTGTTTGGTCAGTTTGTTTCTAGTTTACTCCTGATGCTGTAAGCTTGTTACACTATATATGTGCAACCAACTTTAGTGTTATGTAGTTGTCCATCTTCGAGCCTTTGGAAACACAGAATATAATTTATACTACAGAGCAATGTAACAGTATGTAGTCAGTTTAATGTCCATAATTTCCTTGCCCTGAACCTTGCAAGAAATTTTCTCTACTGCCTGCTCTATGATGATTTCATAGCAGGCCCTGTGTTTGTTAAATACGGCCCTGGCCTCATGAAAGCGATAAGGGAGTACTGTGAAATGTTGGGACGTTCCAGATTTTCCCAGATAAAATATAAGACCTTCACCTCTTTTAGTGTTCAGAATTTGAGTCTCTTGAATCTATTCCAGTAATGTAAAAATAAATAAAAAATCAATACTTCCTGGAATAAAGTACAAAGTTTGGAAGAGCAGTGGAGATAAGATAAGCTTCCTGTGTGTGAAATCCTTTCACCTTTGTGAAAGCTTTCCTGTGTCACGAATTTCCAGTGAAAAGATTAGGAACTGATACAATGTTCTGAATGAAGTGGAGTGATCTCTTTTACTACCCTCACTTCACGTGCCATGTTAATGGACCCTGCTATTCTGCATATGGAAGACCGTTGATAATATGGGAGTTAGAGGCAGAGAAAGGACAGTTGGGCAGCATTCAAACTTGGAGACAGAGTACCTACTGCTCTCTACAAGTACTTGAAGGGAGGTTGTAGACAGGTGGAGGTTGGTCTCTTCTCCCAGGCAACCAGCACCAGAACAAGAGGACACAGCCTCAAGCTATGCCAGGGGAGGTTTAGGCTGGATGTTAGGAAGAAATTCTACACAGAGAGTGATTGCCCATTGGAAGGGGCTGCCCAGGGAGGTGGGGGAGTTACCATCATTGGAGGTGTTTAGGAGGAGACTTGATAGGGTGCTTGGTTGCATGGTTTAGTTGATTAGGTGTTGGATAATAGGTTGGACCCAACGATCTGAAGGTCTCTTCCAATCTGGTCTGGTCTGGTCTGGTCTGGTCTATTCTATTCTATTCTATTCTATTCTATCCTATCCTATCCTATCCTATTCTACTGCTTCTGACAAGCAGTAGAAGGTGTTATTTTACCTCCGAAGCTTTTGACAGTCTATTTTGGATTAGATACACGTGGGCCTATTATAATACAGAAACTCTTAAATGGAGGAAAAGGGGTGCTGCTGAAACAAATGAAGACAGCAGATAAAGAATGAAGTATCTAACATAATGACCATGAGTCAAAAGGGATTTTGCTGCTGGCTTTTTGGATGAGCTCCCTGCAGAAAAAAAACCTAATATTTAGTCTTGTCTGTGGCTACCTATCAGGAAAATGTGTTGCATCATTCGTCTGCTGCTTCCAGGTGCTTAAAAAAGCTCAGTGGTTGCTCCCACTGAAACTTGAATGCTGTCCAAATGTAAAAATAAGTTTCTAAAAAGCTCAGTTCATTCTAGAAGGCTATGCCCTATGGGACAGGAACCAAAGCACCCAGTGCCCTACTTTTTCACTATCACTGGCACTTCCTTCTCTGTTTGGCTGCACAAGTCTTTGTGGGACCATGTGGTAAACTGGACCAAGTGCTCAAAAAACACCCTTCTTTTCTGCTGAGCTATTTTGAAGCAGGATCAGTTCCCTAATTCAGTTTAAAATGTGATACCACAAACAGTTGTGTCAATAGTGGTGAAGGGATACTACGCCGCTGGACAGAAATGGGTGATGGAGTTGGGAATATCTCAAGCTTTGCTATTTCTGAATGGAAAATTTTGTCTCACCTGGTCCTCCTGATTGCTGGTTAGATAAAGCTGTTGTACTACCAAAAGACCCCACAGGACATATAGGCACCAATATCCCAGCTGCATTGACGTTCATAGCATAGCAAGTTTCAGCAGGGAAAGGACATGCTATGAGGTCTTTTAAAAAAACAAACAACTGTGCACATTTGTGAATACTTTGCACTTAATTTTATTCAATTCCTTTCAGTTTTACTCTTCTATGACACAAAAAGAGTCTTGTTAATTCTTTCCTCATCATCAGTGTCTTTTTTGTTGTTGTTGTTCATTTATTATATAAATAATTGTATTAAATGCTGGGGAAAAAATACAGAAATATGCTCTAATTAGGACAAACTGCAAGTACTCTACAGACATTTCTCTAAGAATTCTCTAAGAATTTTCCATACAGTTTGGAAGAAAACAACAAAATGAAGGCAATAATTAGAAACAAGAGCCCAAAGGAAAGATAGCTTTGTGATCAGATTCTAGTAAATGGTATCGAGTTGCTGTATGCATAATCCATCAAAGAAGTAATTCCAAATGAAAGAGTAGCTTGGAGCTACATACCAAGTAAGTAACTGTGAACTTGTTAACAAGTCGTTCTGTTCTGCATGCTGGTTGTCAGTGGCTGCAAGTTCAGCCATCATCTGACATTGTTGGGAAATGAGTTGTCAGTATAGTGGATTCCTGGTCAGTAGCAATCAGTCTTTCAAGATCACAGTACAGCTACAGCTGAGTCAGCAGACTCAAAAGGCAGAAGGACCAGACCCCTTTTCTGTCTAATGCAGTGTCTTGCCTTAAAGAGGGGGAAAGAATACGGGTGCACTGAAAAGAAGATGCAAACACCAATCCAGGCCACATATTGGTGATTCTGGCTCAGTTTTGAGAATTGGTGGTGAAGAAATATGCTGAAAGTCTATATATCCCTTATATTTCTAAATGTGGTTGTTCTTGTTTCTCAAAATATCCAGCATTCTTCCAGGGCAGGGTGCAGGTCTGCTAGCAAGAGGATGTGGAGGAAACTTTCAGTTCAGCTTCCCACGCTGTACGTGTTCTGTGAATAAATGACTTCACTCCTTTAGGCTTACAATTGTTGCTGAGTGAATTCATTTGAGAGACTGCTCCTAGTATTTGAGGGGGGTGGGTGGGTTTGTTTAAGACCTGTAGAGCACATGATGTTGGAGGAAAGCCTTATGAAACAGAACCTGGGCTCATCTTGTAAAGGTTTGTCTTTCTCACCTTGTTCTCATTTCACTGGGGTGTGGCACTAAGCAGATAATCACCCTTCTGGCAGAACAGCTGAATGCTGTTAATCTTTCAAGTTGTATTTATTTTATCACCCTCATTCTTTAGCTTTGCTTGCCTTTTACTAGGAAGTGGACAACCTCACTGGTGGAAGGAAAGAGTGGTTTTCTTTTTGCAGATGTGAGAATTGATACTGGAGAAAAGCATGAAGTTGTGACGACACTGATTCACCTACCAGCTGAGGTATGAGATGCAAGAAATTTGTTGAGATTAATTTTTTTCTTTCTTCTTTAATAATCCTTTGAAAAACAGTAGGAGATTTAGTTATTTATTTATATTTTTTTGGTTAGTGGTTTAGGAATATGTCTCTTTTCATGGTTTGGCTGTTGATACATATGTAACAGCAGGAGGAACCAGTCATGTGCCCTCTTGCATGCAGGCACATATACATCTGTAAATAGCTCTGAACAATAAGCATGGAGTAGGTGTAGTGAAGTACAGTAATTTTATCCTTCTCATTCGCCTTTGACTTCTTGTTCTTTCCCTTTTTCATATGTTGTATAGTATTTGAGCCAAATCTCAAGTTCAGAAAGTACTCTGATACACATCAGTGTTGATAATATGTTAAGAATTGTGTCTATAAACTGTAAATGCAGCCTGCTTATGCAATGTGTAAGCCAATGGTGTTCAGTTCTGACAGGTTTCTGGATGTACTATAAGGACTAGTTACTTTTTGTGGAATAGCTCATTGAATTCTGATTTTCCTCAAAATTTTTTGCTTGTTTTCTTTGTTGTGCTCATCTGTGCTGAGGTTGGCTCAAAAGAGCAGACGTCTCCAATGTTATAAATGGACTTTTAAGATGAAAGGACCTTAGAAGTTTCCCAGATCTGAGGTCTTTACCACAGTCATCCTGCAAAACTTGTGTTTGATTTCCTTGTACAACAAACCATTTTTGTAACCCTTTAGCTTTTTTAAAAGACTCTAAAGTTGAACAAACAACATTTTTCTCCATGGTCTTTTACTTGCTTGAGTGGCATAATTAGTCTTAGTCTCAATGAAAGCTTAAACCCTTTATTTATTCTGAAGTATAGACTAAGAGACTAGGATTATATAAAATCATATTAAAATTTTTACCAAAAATGGAAGCAAGAGCAGAAAATAATACAGATGCAAATGTAACTAACCTTTCCATTGGAATTTCCTGATTTTGAAAGTGGTTTACCAGACTTGGATCAGATTTTTGAAACATTTATGCCTCAGAATAACTTTGTATATACATGGATAACATTACTCCTTAGATAAATCTACAGGAACATAACAGTGCTTTCACTTTATTTTTTAATTTAATTTTCTAGACTCTTCTTTTCTTAAGAAGGAAAAAGTGCTCAAAACTCATAGAAATGCTCCTAGTAGTACTGCCAAAGGTGAGGGAAATTGGTAGATGGGTGCTTCCCTGAAACCTATTAATCATTAGGAGCCTGGAAAATACCATTGACTGTTGGCATCTGATGGTCCTGTTCTTCCCTTGCCCATCACTCAGGATATCTTGCCAAGAACTGGATATTGGGATATGGGAGACTAAGAGCCCTCAGAAAGAATGCTGTGAGGAGAGAAGAGGACTTGGGACATTGAGGGTGTTAAGTGAAAATACTTTTGTCCGCATCTTGGTTATGTCATAGCATAGGAGAATGAAAAGCTTGTTCTGGGCCAACTGGGGGACCTGAGTTGCTTGGGAAAAGGATACTCCACTCCTCTTGGGAGAACACAATTCTAGTACCATTTCTCAAATGGGCTTATCTATTTTATTTACATTAAAAAGAAAGTAAACCCTGTCATCATTTTTTTGCTAAGAATAACCTTTGGGAAAAAGTTCCTCTCCTGTCTCTCTGTGCCAAAGACAGGATCATTTGAAAGGTTTTACAATTATGTTCATTATGTCGAGCAAACTATATCATAGGCCTGACTTTTCCAGTACTGCAAAATGTATTTTGTGACATTCTCCTGTCTTAAAGCTTCCTTTACCTAAGTTCTTCCATATATTGGAAGATCTCTCCCCACTCACAGCAAGAATGAGGTAGGAAAGTCCTCTTAGTTTGCAACTACTAAAGCAGAAAAAACACTCTGTGATCCTCAGATGTCAGAATAACTCTTTGCAGCCATTAGTAGCAGGTGTTAATTAGAAGAATCTTTTGGCTGCTCTGATGCACTCTAGGGGCAAGCTGAGGTTTTAAAGACATGTGTGTGCAATCACTCCAGTTCCTGGTTCAGAGCAGTACAAAATGCTGCTTGGCCATAGCCCAAGGTACAAATCAGAATAATTAAAGCAGAAAGTTTGGTGGTTTACATTTCAGGCTTTAATGTATGAATGGAGTTTGTGTTAACAGTTAGGGATCTTGGCTAGAAGTTATGGTCTTAATTTGCTTCAGGGTATTGCTGATAAGGAATGAGGAATGGTTTCTTTTTGTCCTTTAACTACTGTTCATTGAAACTACTCAAAGCAAATAAACAAACAAACCAAACCCCAAACAAATTAAAAAAAACCAACCTAGCCCATTCATGCATTTCTAATCAATCTGTATTGCTTTGATTAGTTAATACATGGCTACTGAAAGAAATAATCCAAGTTTTAGTATATCTCATCATGCTGTCATACCTTCCTACTTGATTTTACGCTCTAACCGTGGATAATAAAAACTTAGTTCCTCTATTTGGCCATCCAGCATTTTTTGTTTCTTGTGGAGATACAAAGGCATGTCTTATACTTCATCTTACTAAGATTGGTGTTTGACTTATTTTTGGACTCTGACTGTAGTTCTGTCAGAATGAACAATGTTTAAATATGAAAATCTGGGCTTGCCTCTCCTGCTTGTAAACTGAACCTGTCAGAAGAAATGTTGCAGTGAAGCCTAACCTTTGAGGTGGGGCGTGAGATGAATGGCGCTGGAGACTCTTGCCCTCATAGGATTTCTAAATATTAGCCTAGGAATCTGTTCAGAATCTTGCTGCTCGAAGGAACACCTGCATACACAGAGTAGTAGTGGATGCATTCTTTTGTGACTAAATCCAGAAAACACCCTGAAATAGTTGCTCAGTGACATTGCATTACATTTCTAATATTAATAACCAAAACCATTTATGAAACCCAGTCAGAGTTTCCAAGTTTTGTGCAAGTTTTTTCAGGGTGTTTAGAGAAAGCAGAGCAGTAGTTTTTCAGCTGCAGCCTCGCATTCTATCCTGTGTGTAATGGAGCTTAAAGTCCTTCTCTGTGATTTGAAACCATCTGGCAGAGATTCTGCAGATGTAATTCCAGGAATGCTGCTGCACCTTGTAGGCAAGGCACTGGGAATGAAATACACTGACTAGTATTTGGGTGAGTTTACATCAGCAATGCTGATAATAACAAAGCAAAATGCATCTTATAAGTATATATTAAACAATCCAGAAATATGGTGGTGGAAATGCCATGGGATGCTGGGCAGCTGCTGCAGTCTGCTGCTGCAGGATTCTGACCTGGGAGTGGGCCCAGGGAGGTTCTTGTGTTGTTCCCCAGGTTTGCCAGCATGTTTTCTCACATCATCAAACAAACAAAGATCATTGATACATTGTTTGGCTAGGAAAACAGTGGAATGGTTTGTGAATATATGTGAAAACAGAGGCTTTACTTAAGTGCCACTTCTATTGCAGTGTAAGGGTCACAGTAGTAAAATTGAGCTGAAGAGGCCGGACTGTAAGATATTCATGTAGGTAAAGTGCAGAACTGGTGTGTAAGAACCAAATAATTCCTTCCCTGTGCACCACCCTGAGTGAGGAAGGGTGATGTGGGAAGCAATAATGGGCATAAGGGTTCCAAAGCTAACTGCCAAAAACTTAACACATGGCAATGCTGCCTGTTCTTAAATTTCTGTTTCCTTTTCTCACTCTGTAAAGGAAGAGGAGTAGGGAAGACTATTTACACTCAGGGGAGTTTATAAACAGACCAATTCCATAATAATAGTAATTTTAAAAGATGCTGTTTTTTCATTTTCCATGCAAGTGGTTTCTAACAACAAAAATAGAGAAGTTGAGAAATGAAAGCTTGAATTCTACATGCGTTTTGCCAAGTTTCTGAAGGTTTGATAATGAACAACTTTTCACCAGAAAGCTTTATGGGAAATTTTTAGGTTTGTGTGTTTTAGGATTTTTTTGTTTGTTTATTGGTTTGGTTTGGGTTTGTGTTGGTTTTGGGTTTTCCGAGCAAAACACAGAAAATGCTGACACAAAAGACTGCTTCATGTGAAAATTTCATTTCAGTGGCAAAGATACATTTTTTTTTAATTAAGAATGTTGCAGTTTCTCTTTTAATTGGTGTTTGCTGTAAGTATAAATTCTCTACTTCAGACAGGTGGGATGTTTTCCGCAGATATAAACTATCAAAGAAGAGCAGGTGCTATCTTCTTGTAGCTTACAGTGTTTGGGACTTCCCTGCTTTTGAAACAAAGAAAAGTTCTTTTATTGCATAGGTCAGTAAAATTATGTCAGGCTATACTGAAGACCAACAGCATAGCCAGTACAGCAGCGGGCAGCAAAAAATGTGCACAACTTATGATCACTTCTTAGAAGAAATAGTTGTGACCATCTGATGATATATGATGATATATCGCTTACTGGCATGCAAGGGTCTGCTGTGCTTTGCTCTGAGTCATGGTGCCTTTCATCTTTGGAAACTTTCTGCACAGAAATATTTCTTTCTGACTTCCAGTGCTCTTGGTGGCATTTCCCTGCTGAGCTGATGTTGTAGCTTGCAGGGACAGTGAGATACAAATCCTGAACGCTATGTGGATTTTCAGGCTCTGATCTGTAAGTAGGCAACAATGGCTTTACTGTCACTGGGTTTACAAAAGCTTGGCACCTGGCTAGCAGAGAATGGCTTTGCCCGTTGCTCCCTGTCCCTCACTTCCTGGGTCTGCAGAATCGGAATACCTGACATTTGCAGGAAGAAATTCAACCATTTTAAGTCGTACTGTGGACTCAGAGGACAGTGGTATTCTATGATTTATGATAACTTTTCATGAGACATGTTCTTGTTAACCCAGAGGGTTCCAGTTCTGGACTTCTGAGGAAGAACAGTGTGAGGTGGAGCTGTAGGTAACAATAAATACATCTGATATGTACTCGGGATTGCCCTCCCTTTCACTCCCTTTCTCTACAACTGTGAGAAGAGGAGGGTAGGAAGTGTTCAGGTTTCCCTGGCAGAGTGATCATTTCTGTGCTCAGCTCCCCTGTCATCTTCTTACATCATGGGGTCTCACAGTCTTAACCTTGGAGATATGGTGAGGGAGAGAGAGAAGGGACCCTGGCTTGGTTGTGCTGCAACAATTGCTGACCATCAGGCTTTGGTGAAACAGCTGGTATACATTAGAGTGGCTCTTGGATTTCTTTCATCTATGGAAGGGCTGGGCTGGCAAAGAACTAGCCCCAGGATAAGAGAAATGCATTGGCTTTTTCTGGTCCTCATCCTCAGCCTCCTCCTTAGTTACATCAAATGAACAATGGCACAGCTGAGAATGAGGCCACACACAGTCTGAAGCGTTTCTTTTTGTAACTAGATCTTGGGAAAGATTTCCCTCCAATGCATAATTTAATGGTTTTTCTTTGTGAGAGTTGTGAAAATAAACAAATAAACCTAGTCCTGCAGCTGGGATGTTTCTGACACTGTGAAACGAATTTGATTTCCCTGTGTGGTGGTACCCCAGAGGCACTGCGCGGTCTAGAGGGCCTTGTAACAGATACCCTTATGGTATCTGAGCACATTTAGATGTGGTTCTTCCAGTCAAGTGACAACTACCTGGAATGAATGTGTGCACTGAAGTTGAGATTTTGTATCTGTTGGAGTAATAGGAATTTGGCAACCAGAGCTAAATTAGTGCTTCATGGAGTCTGCCTTTAGGAGATTACCGGCTGTGTACCATGTATTGTCCACAATCACTGTGGCTGCTCAGATCTGTTTCCCACAGTTTTCCTGAGCTGGCTGAACCAGTTGTGCAGTATTGGAGTGACACTGACAAATGTTATTACTTGAGTGTCACACCTAGTTCAGGCATAACAGGTTTTGATATCTGGCGGTTTGTTTGGGGTTTTTTTCAGCGTTAGCAAGAATTTATTTACGATAAATTCATTTGGTGTCCATCCCTTAATTTTATCTGTTTAGAATTACTTTGCCAGCTGGTCTGACAACAAAAATGTAGTAATTTGTTTTTTGGGTTTTTATGCATAGTATGGAATTGCATACCTCCAATCTTAGGACAGATCAAATACTTATCTCCAGAGAAGATGCACAATGTTCTGAATGTTGACTAAACACAAGTAGTGCCAAACTGTCTTTTGTGGTCATGTAGATTATTCCAGTGCAATGAAATGCCATTAATCAACAAGAGGGGGGGAAGACAGAGATTTGATTATAAAATATGTAGGGAGGTTAAGCATCAGAATCTACAGTGTTTACTCTTAGATTTGCCCCAAGGCCCTTCAGATTTATGTGTTCGTGTTACCTCTGTCAAACTGGCACACAGGAGTTTCATGTAACCAGTAGTAGGGTTATGGCACTGAAAGTGTTAAAAAAAGAAATAATCACAGGATAGATGTATGTGAAAAGAAGAGGAACAAAAAGGGTGAGGCTTTATGAGAAGGACCCCAAGTAAAAGGAGGGGAAAGTGAAACCACACACACATTAATTAATTTTTGAAGTCCACAGACTGAAATACATAAAACATAGGCAAAGCTCCAGAGGAGAGACAGGGAAGGGATGGCACCATGCCGGTGGAAGTAGGGAGCAGAAAGTAGGATCCCTTCAGTGCTCCATTATATCTGCTTAAATATCTAGTGAAGGCTCAAGTAAGAGTATTTGAACACACCACAGATGACTGAATGTCAGTGTAGATCTAGATTTCCTTTTCCTGCTCATGTGTATACCCAGGTCTAGTCCCATCTCTTTCCAGAGTGAAAAAACAGCCAAACCCCACAGCATTTATTCATGTAATTCCTTTGCAGGACATCTGAAAGAATTTCCAGCTATGATAGCTGTGATTTGACCTTCATCTGTTTTCCATGACTTGGTGAAAAGCATGATTTTTCCAATGCTTTCTCATTTTTATTTGTGGTCAGGCCAGAAAAAAGATTGCACCTTCAGCTTCCTGTTTTAAAGTTATTATTTTTAAATGTTTGGAAGGTGATGTAATGTGGAGAACTGAAGTAGAAAACTTTTCTCAAGAACTTGAAAACCATACTGGATACCAAGAATACAATGTGTAAATGAAATACTGGTTTCAGGAGCCACTAGGGAATACCAGACAATAAAAAAGGATTAGATTGTTCATTTGCAAAGATGTGCATATACACTAGCACCAAACATGAACTTCAGTGAAGCAATTCATTTTAGACCCTAATTTACTTCTGAAGTTTGCTGTTATCTAGTCTTAAAGCTGTTGCTGGGAAAATTCAATCACCACTGTGGTTTAAAATTCTTATACACATGGTAAGAATTAATCCCATAGAGCCACAAATAACTCATATATGCTGTGATTCATTCTGTTGCTGACATATTAGTTGCTTGACTGGTTTTTGGATGGCTGAGGGGTCCCTCTCTCTTGTTTTCGATGACACGGCATGGATGGCAGCCTCTTCCTGACAATTTCAGCATTGCTTATGGCTGCCAAAGCTGCCTTGATGTTGCTGATCACCAAAAAGGTATTCTAGTACCCATACTGAGGCTTTCAATAAAGACTAAGTGTAACTATTTTGCTGGTTTAGCAGCTAATGTCACACCTGAGTGAAAAGCTGAAAGGGGAAAACCTGCATGAATCCTTATTCTCTTGCTGTACTTATTACTCAGCAGTGCTATCCTTGTGAGCCTCACAAATGCATCATCAGTATAAATGAGTAAAGCCTTTCAACAGCCCTCTAAAGTAACCAGTACTGCTTCCACACTTTGATGGAGACTAAAACACTAGGAGGCAGATGGCTTCTTACACAATGTTTGAGGAGCAGATACTCTTTTTTCCTCCTTCTGTGATTTAATCTTGTGGCCTGTATCTACTTTTCTAGTGTGATAGTTTTGAAGTTTAGAGGCAAATCCCAGTAAAATCAGCATGAATTATTCTGCTGGCTCTTATCAAGCTTTCTGTTCTTCAGTGTTATGGTAACAGTATGACCCACGGTTGACTTGTAATTATACACTTGAGGAGCAGAGGAAGAGATAGAATGAAGCTGATGTTTTATTCCAGCAGTAAGCTGACTGAATAGGGCAGGATTTACTGCAGCTGGCCAGGACAAATGGTTGTGAGTATTGTGGTGGTTGTGAAGCTCATTCTCGCTCCTCTGAGTGGAAATTCTGAGGCAAAAACTGACTCCACCAAGACTGAAACATACTTGCTAGTGGGAATAAAGGGACCACATGATACAGAGATGTCTGTCTCCAGGCTGGGAAAGCTTCCAGGCAAGACATGAGGATTCAGCTTATTGGAAGTTTGAGTCAGGGCACACCAGCTGCTGCTGACAGGGCCTCTACACATCCAAACAGGGGATCTCCTCTAAGGGAGTGAAGGCTTTTTTTGACATTCTGTTTTTCCTTTTCTAGTCTTTCAATTATTTGACCTATGTACATGGACCTTGGCATGCAAAAGTGGCTATAATTTTTTTTAGGTGATGGGATTCTCCACTGATAGGTCCCTACAGTGTGGGTGCTGTGTTCTTCCTCTCACAGCATGCTGTGATTGCTGTCGTACGGAGGTTGGTTCTAGTGTGTGCACCATCTGCACTTAGCACAGGGGAGGAATTAAATACAATGATTTTAACCAGGAGTGATGAAGTCCTGGTATGGATGGATCTTGCTTTCATTAATCCAAAAGCTGCCCTTGCCTAAATGCTGAGTGAAGTTCCTTTGTATAGAAGGCTAGAGTAATTTAAAAGCTGTTGTGAAATAATGTTGTTAAATGCATAAGCCTCTAGTCTTCAGCTTTATGCACTGCATATCCTCTGTAACCAACAGTGATTATACAGTAATGTCTGCATTTCTAGCACTGTTGTTTAGTTTTTGTTTTGTTTTGTTTTCCCTACAGGTGGGAAAAAAGGTAACTCAAACTGTAGATTTTCAGATAAATTAGTGTGTTTGTGTATATGCAGTTGTACTTAATGCCTAGTACTGCCAGGTCTTGTTATCTGAGGTACTGTACCAACACAAAAGAGAAAGTCTGAGTGCTTGCACATTTCCAAGCCCTATAACTATTTATATGTTTGTAGTTTTTCTTGTATTCTGAGAACAAAATTGGCTTCATATTAGAATAGAAGCATTATCCTATGAAGAAAGACTGAGAGAACTGCAGCTGTTTATTTTTGAGAAGGCTCAGAGGGGATCTTATCAATGTCTATAAATATCTGAGAGGGGGGTGTCAAGATGAAGGTGACAGTCTCTTTTTGGTGGTGCTCAGTGATAGGACAAGTCAAAATGGGCACAAGCTAGAGCACAGGAGGTTCCACCTCAAAATGAGGAGACGCTTCTGTATGGTGAGGGTGATGGAGCACTGGAAAAGGCTGCCAAGAGGCTGTGGGAGTCTCCTTTTCTGGAGACTTTCACAACCATCCAGGATGCACTCCTGTGCAGCCTGCTCAAGGTGATCTTGGAGGGTGGTTGGATCTCTGGAGGTCCCTTCCAACTTATAACATTCTGTGATTCTGCAATCACCTTAGTATCTCTTTTTTGAGAAGGGGAAGAGAAAGAAAAGCATGTGTGCGCATACATGTATGGGGATAAATATCCACATACCTTTGTAGATTAATTATTTGGGAGTATACCAGTGAAACAGCAACAAATAATGTAGAAAACGTTTCTGTTCTGCATGCAGTACTGTGCCTAAGAGGCACGTGAATTCTTGAGTATAAAAATCTCCTCTAGGTGAGTGATTGCTCCTATGGTACTTTTGCATAAACAACCAAGTAGTCAAGTATGTGTACATGTGCACCATTACAAAAAGAAGCAGATTACTGCCTGAATCCAGCAAAAATGAACATTTGGATGAAGACAGCTTGTATGATTCAGATAACATTCTGAAATCCCACTTTGATTTTTTGAATAATGCTAGTTTTCATTGAGAGTGGTACTGTGTTGTTATTCTTTTCTATTGTCTGAATTCCCCATGAATAAAAATCCTGCTTGACGCCAAATTCAATGCTTATGAAACTGCAGAGATTAATTTGGCTCATGATATTATAGGCAATTATTGTTATATGGATTTTTAATCTGGTTTCTTCCTCTATTTTTTTTTTTTTTTCTGGTTGGGGTTTATTCTTGGACACACTTTATTATTCTATTGTTATAACTAGGCTCCAGTTACCCTCTCAGAACTGCTTTTGTTTCTGTTTCTCATGGACTTAATTCAGAAAAAAATGCACTTGGTAATTATGATGACTTTTGTTGCTAGATCTGTTATGTAGTAACTCATATATGCCAGCAATTTATGGAATAACTTTGAAAATTGTTACATGCAATATCAAAACAGTAATCCCCAATCTATATAATGGTCATATAACCCCAGACACTTTCCATTTAGAAAGCTCAGTAAGAAATCTGCCTTTAATCTTGTGGCTTTTGTCAGGGCTTGTTAACATTAAAATCTTTCTTCTTATCCTTGCAGTGCCTCCTCCTCATTTTTTAAGATTTATTTAATATTAATGCTTTAATTGCTAATACCTGAACAACAAATAGCTACTGTAGTGTGAGTACTCAAGTTATGATTTCTCTTCTGTGTAGTAATCTTCTAATTTTTAATCTGAAAGAAAGAAAATTAAAATCTTGTAGGGGAGTAGCACATATTCTTGGATACCAGCAAGGCAATTCCTTTCTTTCTAAGGAAAAATCTCTGACTGATAGAGCCAACAATGAAGAAACAAATTCCTCCCCCCAATTCATTTATTGTTGGGATGCTCTGCTTTTCTTAGTTGTTACCATGTGTTTTGAAGGAAAGTAATTTAGACAGATAGGGACAGCACGCATTTTATCAGGGTAGAATTTGCTTTTTAATATCATACAAGAACCCAGTTGGAGAAACAAATACATTAAATATTTTATTATTCCAGCAAAGTCTTTCACATTGTCTCTTTGATGATGAAATGCATGAAATACACTTTGAAATTCCAAGGAATTATGTCATTTTGTCTCCCATTTTGCTGCTAATGGCTGCAGAATTGGCACACACTACTTTCTCGAAGAAACTATTTAATTTTCTTTTGTCATTGACCTGATTTAAAAAAAAAATAAATTATTTTATACACTGAGAGTGAATGGAAAGTTTAACAGCTTAGAAAAAAACACAACACTTGGTTATCTATTTGATACACCTTATTTAGCCCATTTCTGTGTAATTTCCATTCCCCACATCGTCAGCAAATTCACAGCACACCCTTCAAGACTAGAGGTTTTCCTTGAGACTTGTCTTGCATTACAGGAGAGCAAAAGTCTCCTTCCTGAGGTATCAGTAATTTTTCAACTTTCCTCCAACAGTAGAATTCTTTCTGTAATCAGCTGGGAGAGACTTTAGCTGCTTCTGATCCTAGTTAGGCAGGT
This sequence comes from Dryobates pubescens, assembly GCF_014839835.1. NCBI lineage: Eukaryota > Metazoa > Chordata > Aves > Piciformes > Picidae > Dryobates > Dryobates pubescens. The sequence goes on from NC_071616.1 coordinate 33,895,724, forward strand.
GGTAATGCCCCTGCAGTTACATAGTAGTTTTTTCTTCTCTGTCCTTTCATTTTGCAGTGGTGCTTTTCACTGTTTGGGGAAAAAAAAAAAAAAGTCTTTAAAGACTTTTAAAGGAGGTCTGATATAACCTAAAGTAGGTGAGGGTTACCTGTGTATAGTTTGATGTCCTTGCTGTACTTCATAACAAATATTATGAACAGTTCATAACAGAATCTAAATTAACAATTTATCTGGAAGTGTGCTAGGAGGATGTATAAAGTTGAACAAATCATTTAAGTAATACTCTCTAAAGTCTTCTGACCTCTTCTTTGGATTCTTTTAAAGCTACCTGGGTGTCAGTAGGAGGATTGCACTTTATTTATCAATACAAGATCAGAAGGGTGGATAAGAGTACTGTGTCCAGTTCTGGGCCCCTCAGTTTAAGAAGGACATCGAGACACTTGAACGTGTCCAGAGAAGGGCAACGAGGCTGGTGAGAAGCCTTGAGCACAAGCCCTGTGAGGAGAGGCTGAGGGAGCTGGAATCCATGATTGTTTAGCCTAGAGAAGAGGAGGCTCAGGGGAAACCTTATTGCTCTCTACAACTACCTGAAGGGTGGTTGCAACCAGGAGGGGTTTGGTCTCTTCTCCCAGGCAACCAGCACCAGAACAAGGGGACACAGTCTCAAGCTGCACCAGGGGAATTTAGGCTTGAAGTGAAGAGAAAGTTCCTCACTGAGAGAGTCGTTTGCCATTGGAATGGGCTGCCCAGGGAGGTGGTAGAGTCACCATCCCTGGAGGTGTTCAAAAAGCAATTGGACGTGTTACTTGGTGCCATGGTTTAGTCATGAGGTCTGTGGTGACAGGTTGGACTTGATGATCTTTGAGGTCTCTTCCAACCTTGGTGATTCTGTGAGGTTAGCCTGTTGATACTCCCAGGCATGCAGTTGCTACATTACTGTGTTGCTGAGCTCAGTCTTCAGTTGGGGCTTAGTTTAGTTTGGAAATGCTAGGCCAGAAATATGCACCTATTTAGGGGAGTTATGTCTTTGTTCTAGATACACTGTAGGGAAAAAGGGAAAATGTACCTCAGTTTACATCTCCCTGGCCTTGCTTAGAAATAGTTCTGGACTTGAGCTGTCACACTAATTATGTAAAGGTAAATTTGGTTTTTCACCATCTGCTGGAGCTACCTGCACTAGCCTTGCAAGAATAGGCTTGAGAAATCTGGGTTGTTCTCATTTGAAAATGTTCTGAGAGTGGGTCTATACTTCACCAAACAGTAGCAGTAAAGTATTGTAATTGTGAAACATCATAATTCATTAAATTGTATTCTCTGAGACTCCCTCATTGCCTTTGCATCCAGTGCTTTTTTTTTTTTTTGCAGTGTGATACAGAAAGTAAAACTTGTTCTAAAATGTTTACAAAAGACCAAAGGTTGAAAATAAGGAGCAAAGATGGTATTTTTGTAGCTCTTTATACTTGGCTTTTTTCAGACTGGGATAAAGTCTGGAGTTCAGAATCACTGGATGTTTAATGCAGTCTAATGCTTTTAAATTCAGTATTTGTCCAAAGTCACACTGCAGAATTGTTTAATAATTTTTGCTTTTCCATAATTAACATTCTGAAACTTTTTACCCTCAAGTAAAATTCTACTGGACAAACTCCTTTTCAAAACACATGCAATATGATCCTCTCTTATTTATGCGCTGAAGAAGATGTAAGCAGCAATGCACCAACGCATCCTATAGCAAATGGAACTGCTATTACCTTTTCAGGGTACACCTTATAAGGAGGTGGATAAGTTTGCAGTAGTGAGGACTATGTCATGGGAAGGTTTGCCTTCAACAATCAGTGAAAATCTCTGGAGTAATTTAAAGCTGGTTGTTAAAGCATCTGGTGTGCCCTGGTTTTCTGTGTACCTACAGGGAGCCCTGTCCCACCAGTACATTTCCCACTACTTCTAGATAAGGCTGATCTATCCCTCAGTTTAGCCTTTTTGGTCGTCTTGCATGCTTAGGGTCTGCTTAGTTTCCTCAGCAGTGTTATGTGCCTGAAGAACTTCAACAAACATGGGGAAGGGCTTAGCATGAAAACAAAAAATCCCAAACAGCCAAAAGGAAGACAGGAATTTCAGTTCCCACTCTTAAGCGAGATCCAGGCCTCGCTAGAAGAGCCAGGCCCCATATTAAAGATGATTTGGCAAAAGAAACACAGACAGGAAAGTTTCCTGCAGCTAGTTTGAGTGATGACCTTTATCTTTCTCCAAATGAAAATGAGAACTCTTCCTATGCTGCACAACCTCTGTTGAAGTTTAGTGAGTTGCATCATGATGAGACAATGTTATATATCAACATCTGTTTCTACTGTGTCTGTCTCCCTTCTGTCCTTCTGTGTTACAAACTTTATCTTTCTCTCATATTTTTTTTGCTGTTTCTTAATATTTTTTGTTTTGTTTTTAAATACACCTTATCTGTCCTACTCTCCCTCAGCAGTGTGACAGTGAGAAGGAAGCTTGTATGCACAAGAGAAGAATGAGGACACTTGCTTTTGGATTTTCCCAGTTTCATAATCTTTTGCAGTTTAACTAGTTGCCTCTGCTGCAATGATTGTGCCAGACTGCGAGTGTTTTAATGGACTCCAAATTAGATTAATTCCAATGTTGCCACAAAAAGCATAGCTTTAAATGTGTTCCTGGTATGAATGGGTCAGGGAAGGATTTTTTTAGATGCAGTTGGTAAGAATATTGGCTAGGAAAACGTGAACTCTCCATTGAGAATGAATAAACTTTTAGTACAAAGTAGCATGCCAAATTCAGGACAGAAATTCAATCTTTTCTCTGAATTCTCTCTCTTAATTTAGTTCTTTAGTTAATTCTTCTTTCCAGTAGCTCTTTCCCTTGGAAAACACTGTGCTTGCAAAGGCTCTCTTTGTGCTAAGAGCTCTGATTTCAGCCATTATTTCTCTGGTATGAAATCCTCAAAGGTAAACATACCACGCAGAGTACAAGCACAGCATGTATAGTTTGAAACAGTCTTAAAGACACAACTCAAGACAAATAGTGAAACCTATGCTTAATGGCAATATCATTGTCACTTATCCTTTGTAATGTCCTAAAAGCTACATCTTTAAAGAAGGATCTTAAGAGTATAAGGACCTTCACCGCATTATAGCTCTTCTTTATCTAAAAAGCTGGTTTCTATGTAGGTGTCAGGTTTTGGTTTTTTTTCTTACCTGTTTCTTGCAGATGAGATCCTTTTGTGCTTGTTACGTGGAGGCCTGTATAGCCTCTGCCTTTGCAACAACAGTTGTTCTAAAATCTGCCCTCCAGTCATGACAAATTTCTGAACTTGCTTCTGGGAAACCAGGAGAGATTCCTTATCTGAACCAGCAGTGCTTTTCACTGTTAGTGGCAGAAGAAAGACAAGGACAGTACTTGAGCACACTGATTGTTGTTTTGTTATCCTTCCTGGACAAGGGCTGTCCCTCTGCTTACATAGCACACAGCACAGTAAAGCCCAAATTCTGAGAGACGCTTTTTGGCACTAATATAAGATGTGTGGTTAATAGTAAATCTGCCATGGAGGATGACTCAGCCTTGGTAGTAAGATAAACAGATGGAGCAAAATAGGTCACTCCAGTCTCAGGTTTACTCTAAGCTGAATTCAGCCCTGGAGCATGACATCCAAACATGAACATTTCACTAGATCAGAATGCTTGTGAATCAGAAGTAAGCTATGTGAAACTGAAGTTGGTGTCTAGGAAAATGGTTTCCTAAGGTCAGAAATAAACCTGAGAAACACTAAAGTATATGGACAGATGTAACACACGGATAACACAGCAGTCAAAAGAGGGAAAAAAAGGCAGCTCATTATTCCTTGAGTTAGGAAATTTATGTCTGGTAAGTGTCCCCTGGATTGTCTGATGACAGCCAAGAGCATATGCAATGCTCCTGAGATGATGAGATTTACAGGAAACAAGTATATGGGTAAGAGGATCCTGCTGCAGGCATGAAAGGGAAAACCTGAATAGCTCTGCAAAACTGCCACTGCAAGTACGCTTTGAATGCAAGGCAAATGCAATAACCAGTGGATTCTGGTAGTCTACAGATCATCTCTTCCTGATGCTGCAAGAATTCTTTCAAACAATTTTAGACATGAAGGTTCTATAAAAGCAGCTTTACCTGTGGAAATATGTGCTTACTTCCAAAACTATGCAGCAGAAAGCATAAATGGGTGTAAGGGTTGACAGAAGAGGAGAGATGTGATACAGACTGGCTTCATCCTCTTACATCTGTCTTGTAGTTCATCAACAGGTTCATGTGCAGTGAGAAGAGCTGAGCACAGAGCTCTGCTCTGATAGGGGAGGCATTTGTTTCGAGACACGTAATCATGAGGAAGCCCAAATAAGGAGAACCATTTTGCCCTTTTTCATACCTATTTCCAAGACTGCATCTAGCCAGATGGATCATGATGTTAATGTTACTTAAGCTGCTTTTTTGTTGGTGGTGCGTTTTTGGGGTGTTTGTTTGTTTGTTTGGGGCTTTTTTTCCTCCCCAGAATGTGTTCTTAACCACATATGAGTACCTGTGGTTGAACAGATGCAAAGAGGTAGCAGTCTTAGCATGATGCAGCTTTATTCTCACAAAGGCAGAAATGTAAGCAAACAAAAGTGTATCAGAATGAAAATTCACATCTAAGGAGGAACTGTAAAAATCTGTAGTTTGCTTCTCATCTTTTCAAACTAGGCCTTAGGTGAGACACCCAGCAATTGATTTTCTAGAAGGAACAGAAAGTAAATGTCTTAATTTCTCAGTCTCTCTATTATAAGATTATATCAGAGTTCATGATGATTTGTTAGGGTGATGAAATATGTGAAGTTCAAGGCACCAGACTTCTGCTGATGGCTATATTTGTTTGTTGCTAATGTAGCTGCTTACTGTGGGCTTGGAAAAATGAACTCTTCTGACTTAATCCTTTCTCCTTGGAATGATCAATGATTTGGAGTTTTACATGGTACCTCTCTTGTTAGCTCAGTGTTATTGTCCCATCTTTTCTTCCTGTATGTCCACTGGCCTGTGACAAAGGCATGAGTAAAGAATTATTGCTCTCTCTCTTCTCCCACCCCACTCTGTACAGTTTTACATCTTACTCAATACCAATGATTGTGAAATTTCAAACAATGATCCATCAAGTTCATTCTGAATGTCTGAGGTTTCAGAGAAAGGCAGAACCCGTGTCACATCTCCGTGCCTTTGGTCCACAGTTCAGTATTGTGGCTTCTTTGGAACACAGAACTGGATTTCATCCTTGATCTTTGGTGATCTGCTGAAACAGCAATACATGAGATATTATTAACCCCTTCCTAGTATGTAGAATTATAGAGGCTGGTGGCATGAGTGTTTTCTTCCTGGTCTCACAGGACATTCCACTGTGTGCCTGAAACAACATATTGAACAACGTACTGTTACCTATTAGGAAAAGTTTCTCCTTTATCCCTTCTCAGTATTTCACACATGCTTTCCAGTAAGGAAGTTTAGAAATTGTTTCACAGAGAAAGGACTAAGCAATGCTGTGAGGTGAGAGCCACTCTCACTTGGATTTCTTAATATGCAACTTGCAAAACTCCTGTTCCTAATGCAGTACTACTGCTTCTGTCCATAGGAGGAAAAGATGGGCTGTAACTAGGCTTTGCAAACACCAGTGGTTGCAATGCCTGGGAAGATGCGTGGGTGAGAGATGGGATCTTCAATTCTCTCCATTTGCTTTGGGGACTTGTGCCATCAGGGATCCTTTCTGAGGGCCAACCTTGTGACCTGATTAGCTGCCTTAGGAGGTCCAATAGACCTCTTGACCCTCTTTCATGTGTTAGTTTTATGCCCCTTCTTTAGAATAGAATAGAATTAATTAGGTTGGAAAAGACCTTTGAGGTCATCAAGTCCAACCCATTACCCAACACCATCTAATCAGCTAAACCATGGCACCAAGTGCCTCATCAAGTCTCTTCTTAAACACCTCCTTCACCTTCCTGGGCAGCACATTCCAATGGCCAATCACTCTTTCTGTGAAGAACTTCTTCCTAACAGCCAGCCTAAACCTCCCCTGGTGCATCTTGAGACTATGTCCTCTTGTGCTGGTGCTGCTTGCCTGGGAGAAGAGACCAACCCCCACCTGTCTACAACCTCCCTTCAGGTAGTTGTAGAGAGCAATAAGGTCTCCTCTGAGCCTCTTCTTCTCCAGGCTAAGCAACCCCACCTCCCTCAGCCTCTCCTCATAGGGCTTGTGCTCCAAACCCCTCCCCAGCTTTGTTGCCCTTCTCTGGACACATTCCAGCAAGTCAACATCTTTCCTAACCTGAGGGGCCCAGAACTGGACACAGCACTCAAAGTGTGGCCTTACCAGTGCTGAGGACAGGGGCACAATGGCTTCCCTGCTCCTGCTGGCCACGCTATTCCTGATACAGACCAGGATTCCATTGGCCTTCTTTAGTATACTTGTTCCTATTTTATGTAAATCTGAATTTGATGCTTAGTCATATGTAAATCTCACCCTGTTCTAAATCCTAGAAATCTCATGATATGTTTACAGCCCTGAGCTCTATTAATGTTAGTTCTCACAAAATTATTTTCCTACTCTGTGAGACATGAAATTGCACATTCCAAGAACATGCTGGTGAGGAAAGCATCTTCTTCACTGTGTTAAACTTGAATTCTCTCCCTTTAATACAACTATTTTTTTGATGCAAATCTGTGCAGAAGTGAAAATCAATACCCTTTATCTTTATCTGTAACAATCTTATGGGTACTAGAGTTACATATTCAAAAAGTTTCCTGGAAATTTCTTCCCCACAGATATTTTTGCTCTCTGCCAGTTTGCCAAACCTGGCCACAACATAAAAAGAGCAATTGGAAACAACACAGTTTTCCTTTGGGATTTTTATTTGACCATATAACTCGGGGAGAGTTGTTAACTTGAACTCTAGATAAATGGTATTAATACACCTTTAGAAATGTGCAGAAGTAGCCCTAACTGAACCAGCATATTGAGCACTTTCTTTGACTCTCTTGATTTTATGTTGATTCTAGGAAAGCACCATGGGAGAAAAGAAAGTCAGTGAGAAGGTGCTACTACAAGAGCTGTGATACCTATTTTATAGTAGAAGCAATGGCAATAGCAAGTTTTATGAAACTACTACATCTTCCTCACTGTTTTCCTTTGTCATATTTGTACTTCTCTTCACATTGTCCTATCCCAGAACACCACTTTCCTTTGCAGGGAAGTTTTCTCTCTTCCAATCCTTTTATTAAATGTATTTAGGGAATCTATTCATATCAGGCATTCTTTGTTGGCATGTCCTTTATGTGTCTGGCCAAACATGAGATAGGATTAACCCTCATAGGCTGTAAAGCACTTTCGGAGGTAATGTTCAGACTTAGAAGTTTGGTGTTTAAGCAACATAATGAAGAAATAGAAGTCAGCAAGGCAGAAAGGGTGATTGGGAAGCTGGTCACAGAAGTCTAAACTGGAAGCCTAGGAGAGCATGTATTGGCAGAATTCTAAATCCAGTCACATTTAGGACAGGAGTGAGGTATTCAACAGCTGCTGGTTGTGACAAAGGAAACTTGGATATAATATAGCTTGTAGCTTCTGTGAGGGGTGCACTCAAAAAAACATCTTGGATCTAGCTAGAGATAACAATCTAGTGTAACAAAAGCATAGTTACATTGTCATTACATGGTCTGTCCTCAGATGTGAGCTTCATTTCTGTTAGATCAAGCTATCTGATCTGCCACTGTTCTGTGAAGGAGGTGGTGTTTTATGTTTTTTTTCCACTTTATAAATGCTTTGAAATTTACAGTGGTGAGGCAACAATTCCTAATGATAATTTTAGTAGGGATTTGTTGAACTACAGTGAAGAACAAAATATCTCCAACCTATCAGAAGAAACGGACCACATGTTCTCACATGGTGTGAACTAGAAACTCTTCAGCTGTTAGTGGATCTGTGCTGATCTATGCATCATCAGAGAATCCTACCCACTCTTTATGAAGACTATTACATAGATGGGTTGAAAAGGAACATATCAGACCTCTAGATGTCTTAATGTTGGCCGTTGGCTCAGTCCTTTCAGCATTAGGTCTCCCTGTTAGAAGTACCCAGTACTCCAAGGAACAAATGGGCTGCTAAAACAAGAAATGGTGCAATCAGAAGTCTCATGTCAGAGAAACTGTACTTCTGCAGGGTTTTTTTTGTCAGTTTGTAATAGCATTTCAGGACTGGCAGGTTTAAATGTGCTTTAATCTGCTTATGTAATTTAAGCACCTCTGGGAGCAGTGGGCATTCATTAAGTTATTTGTTGTGGTGGGAGTCCTATCATATTAAGCCAGATGCTGCTTTCTGTGAGATATGCTATTGTGCTTAGACCAAACTAAGCTGGATAACTCCATTGGATTCCATTAGGCTATAAATTAGGACTCTGCTATGTATTAAAATGCATCAGTGCACATCCTTGGCTCTTCTAAGCACCTGAAAAGGTTTCCTGAATGTAACTTTATCAGCCATGCTACAGCTGACAGTTTCCCCCCTTCCTTTGATATTACTTTTGACTCTTTCTACATCACTACCCATCCTACAGACAAATTCTCATAATGACTGATTTAGTTGGGAAGAGAAAATGTGCTGGTGTGAAATGGCTCAGAGGTCTCCTTTATTGCTGTATATTGCAATCCAATATAATTGAGCAAACTTGATTTTGAAGGGAACAAAAGAAAATTATTGAAGTCCGTGTTCTGCATTATTTACACTCTCACCACTTGGTGAATTAATGCACTTGATACCAACACAGCCCTGCATATTTTGCAAACTTAGATCCAGTCCTGTGTTTCTCCCATGCCCAGATTGCCCTTGACATGAACAGGAGTTTGGAATTTCCTAGGAATGTGAGGGCAAACAGTCATATAAGGCATGTGCTCTCTTAACATGGGTTACAACTGAGATAAGACCAGAGCAGAAACCTCATACATATAAATAATGTACACAGCTCTACTTTGAAATTGTCAACAGCAACTGGATAGGCCTGGACTGTTTTCTATCTTAATTTCTGTTGGTTCCCAAGTTGCATTGATTTGCAGAGCACCAAGCACAGTTCTTTGTGGCTTTGCGCTCTGTAATCTGTGTTTGAACCAGTTCAGTTTGATTGTGTTCAACTGTTTAAACTGTAGCCAGTTCCTAAAGGCTCTAGCATAACCCAGTCTCCAGTGTAGTCTTTTCTTTATTTTTTCTGCTCTGTTTTCCAGGACTGTCTTGGTGTTCTGCTTCCTGCCACGTTGCCCAAGTGCAATATCAGTCTTATAGTCTCTAGGCAGGTGGAACTTCATCTGTCACTTTCTGCCCACCCAGACCTGGGACACGGGTATCTCTGTTCCCCAGTTCTTAAAAATTCTGGGTCCTCTTCACATCCCTGGCATTGCTTCCTATGCTTCCATTTCTTTAACACGTAAAATATACAAAAGACAGTGTGCCAAGCCAGAAATCACAAAATACGATCAAATAATATATCCTACAGAGCTAAGAGCTATGAGTACTTTTCTGTAGGTGTCAGCAACTGCAAAAAAAGTGTTGGGTTCAAGTCCTGTAGAGAACTTCAGGAAAACTTTTATGGTTTGAGCACAAGCCAGAGCTATATTCTTGTTTTCTGAGTCAAAGAAATAAAAATATAAGTTCTTACATAATGTTTTGAAGATTACTCTTCTCAGCTTGCAAACATTCAGGCATCATTTGGAACATGAAATGATAAAATACTTTCATAGATTGGGGAGGAAAACAAAAGCCCACAAGAAACATGATAACCATGTATATCATCTGTGTAATATGCTGAAAACTAGCAAATGGTTTCACTGGAAGTTTAGCCAGCTTCAGAGTTCCCAGCTGCAGCTATCTGAAATGAAGCTGAAAACTGTCACAGAGGAACCCTGAGGCTCTTAAAATCCATCTGTAAGTCCAGAGAGATTTAGCAAAATTGAAAGCCACTGTCTATACCACTCTTCCCAAGCCCTGTATCCAGGTCTTCCTTGAGCAGTTCAAGGGTCCAACCTTGGCAAAAGCACTGCTGGGTCCCACTATTCTCTGTTTAAAATCAGTGAAATATATTAATTCAGTTGTCTGATGCAGTTATGTTAGGTTCAATTGTAAGTTAATTGGGTGCTGCCTGCTCTGCAGCATTTTGCAGGTCTAGTCTGGACCACTTCAGAGCAATCTCCAAGCAGCAAGCATGGAGGGGAAAACTTACCCCTGGAAGAAACCCAAGTTCCCTGGCACAATGTCCCAGACCCTGACAGAATGAGAGAGAGTGAGAGCAAGCACTCTGCCTTCTCCCCTGGACCTGTTTTCTAACCACAGACTGCTGCCTGTGAAAACAGGAACGTGCTTATTTCAGCACCTGCCTTCTGCAGCTCCTGTGCCTTTTCCTTGAATCTAGGTACACCAGCACTCCCTTGCCATTTATACTGCTGGAATGCAGACAAATGTAAAAAGAACAGCAAATATAGTACATATCACAGAATGGTTTTGGTTGGAAAGGATATTAAAGATCCTTTAGTTCCACCACCTACTAGACCAGATTGCTCAAGGCCCCAGCCAACCTGGCTTTGAACACTTCCAGGATTGGAGCCTCCACAACTCTAGGCAACCTGTTCCAGCGCCTTACCACCCACATGGTTAAGAATTTATTCCTAATGTCTAATCTAAATCTAGCCTCTTTCAGTTTGTAGCCATTAGTCCTCTTCCTATCACTTTGTAAAAAAGTCCTTCTCCAACTATCCTGTAGGCCCCATTAAAATACTGGAAGGCTACTATGAGGTCTTCCCAGAGCCTCCGGGCTGAACAGCCCAGTCTCTCAACCTGTCCTCATAGGAGGGGAACTCCAGCCCTATGATCATCTTTGTGGCCCTCCTCCGGACCTGCTCTAACAGTTCCATGTCCTTTCTGTGTTGATTGCTACAGAGCTAGACAGTACTCCAGATGGGGTCTCATGGCAATGCTTCCCACTGTAGTTTTGGGGGGGTAATTTCTCTTATAACAAAGCAGTGCATGTGTTAAAAAACCAAAATAGTTAAGTGATTACATAAAGCAGTACAGAAGAGAATTATAGCATAAAAGCTCTAATGCAAATTCTGGCATGTGGCTGAGTAGCAGAACAGAAAATGATGCATGCCATAACAGATCCTGAAAGTAAAAATACTGATTATTTACTAAAGCACATACCTGGTAGGAAAATATTTTTATGAAGAAACCATCAAAACTATTTACAGAGTTTATAATTCAAGAAAGTCACAGCTGTAGTGGCAGGATGGAAGAGTGCTAATTACCTGACACAACACAGTTCTAGTGTAGAACACAAATGGAGTCCTTTAGGAGAGGTCCTAACTTCAAAACTATTCTCAGCATAGGAAGACCAGCTCAAATGGTCCAAACCAGTCTTGAATTATGAGGTCTGAAATGCAGACACGTCTGCTATCATTTTTCTATCTGCCAATCAGCAGGTGGGGCAAACGTCACAATTTCTGCCTTCACCACCAACAGAAAAAGTTGCTATGTAGGGATTTCTGAGACCCGAGAAACTCTGAGATTCTGATGAGCTTGAAATGAAACACAAAGCTTAGAGTTCTGGACATTTGTGGTTACCAACATTTTCATGGCACTTACTGTTAGTAGGAATTTTGGCACCAGCAGGTTGGCTGGTGGGGGTTAGTATATTCTGACCTGAAAAGACTCAGTGTTGTTTCAGTTCTGTGCTCATAGATCAGAAACCATTATCTTGTGCTGTGTGCAACTAAACAGCTGCAGAGTTCCACCTTCATGGTGAGTAAAAGTAGGGACTTCTGTTATTTACATTTGTTAGGTGCTTATCAAGCAAGCACATGTCAACAGGACACATATAAAAACCACAGTGTGAATCTGAAGAACCTCCGAACTGTATTATGGCCACAGCTTACATAGTCTGTATAGCTCTCTAGATCCTTTTCAACGTGATAAAGTCCAGTACGCCTCTAGAATAATATTCTGACATGGATGCTTGCTTTAAGAGGATGGAAAAGGAAAAATGCAATGGAAAGTTGGACTGGCATCCCAGCTCCATTCATGTTAATGGCAAAGAGCTCTATGATTTCAATAATTTAGCATATTACTGATAATTGGTTTCACAAGCTTCTGTTAATATCTTTTCTCCCACAGTTTTTTTGAAGGAATATGCTCTAATGAGAAAATGTTGTATTTTATTAAGGAAGAAGTGTCAGCCATGAAAACGGCTCCCATAAAAATCACTATACAGAGGTGGTTAAATCACAAACACCAGGGCCGAGGGCACTAGCTGCTGGGGTCATGTGATTATTGCAAAATGAAAGCTTTCTATCTTTTGTTTGGGGGGGTGTGTGTAATACTTTAAAAACACAACTATTGTTATTAAACATAACAGAGGATTAAAAGCAGAAATGTCCCTGAGAGGTATGAACTCTATTTTAATCCAAAATCAAGTCCAGGTTTATTGACTAAGTCAAAGGAACATCATCTTTAAAGTGTTCTAAAGTGTTTTGCATGCACATACACCCCACCTACTCAAACAAATTGAAAAATAAATGAATTAATAACTTAACTGAGATGCATATTGGCATAGAGGTCAGAAGAAACAGCCCTCAAACTCCATTCTCTTTGGTGGACACAAGAAGTAGCCACAATATTACTTCTGACCCAAGTGTGCTTCCTGATCATGCTTTGTACATCTGAAGGTCAGGCAGGCACTTGGCAGCTGTCACTGCTTGTCCCAGGCAATTAGGCTGCCTGCAGAAATCCCTTTGAGTAACTCTCCTTCCACACCTGGGTTTTAGAGCCCTTGGCTCAGCATGGCCTGTGACTGAAAGTAATTGCAGCCAGATTGCAACCAGCAGTTTTGCAGCAGCTGAATCCAAGATGCCAGTTTTAAATTTTGTATTTTTAGAGACTTGTTACTTTAGGATATGTTACCTTTATTTAATCTCTTCTAGTAGGTAAAGGAAGTCTTGTCAGCAATTCACTGTAAAGAGTTGAGATAGTCAAAGTGATCGTTACACTGTGTTGTCACTGGTGGCTCGTGTGGGTTTAAGACATGTCAGAAACTTATTACATCACTTAAGGGCTCACCTACGGAAGAACCTGACTTGACCTCTGGTAGGAAAGGGGAAATGACAGTAAGTCATTTTGGCATGAGGAAAAAGATAAGAACAGCCCCAGTCAAAAGAAGATAGTGGACTGGAAGAGTGGCCTTTGCCGTTACATCTCTTTAGGAAAAGACCGTGCTGGTCTGAGACCGACAGTGACCCTTTGTCAATATGATTGCAGAAGAAGAGAACAGAGTCCCCTTCTGTGTCTGCCCTAGGACACCAGGCTGCCCATTTTCAGCCCTGCTGGCCACTCTTGATGAGCAGTTCTCTTTTCCTTGCCACAGTAAAAGGTTAAAGCACATGCATGCTCATTCCCCTAGTAGAAGGGTGAATCAGCACGGCTTATTCTTGGATGGGAAGTTTGTTTGTATGCTCACATCTGTAAACATGTGTGGTTTTGTGTTTATATAGCATAGTTGGCATTTTGCTGCAGAGATTAAAAAGTTAAATACCTGTAGAGAGTTTTAAATTGCCTCTTTTTATCTAGGCACCTCTGACTTTCTGCAAACACTGTGCATAGTAGATTATTGTTAGGTGAACTTCCAGCATGAGTAATAATTTTGGTAGCTTTCTTCAGCAAGCTGTAGTAATTGCATCCACTTTATGGATTAATTATTATAAGGGTCCTCAAGGTCTCTCCACAGCCCCTCCATGGTGCATTTTAGGATATGTCCTCCATGATTCTTAATATCAGTTTATTGGCATATATACCCTTGGCATGTTATGTGTGTAAACAGATAAGCTTTACAGTCAGTTATCTGCATTTCCTTATGTACAGATAGCCCTACCAAGGGCTATAAAGGCATGGATGGCTTTGCGTTTGCTCATCTTCGGAGCAACAGGTTTATTAGTTTTAACATTTCATCAAATGAACATGGTTCTCTAATTCTGTCTATCGAAAAAAATATCAGATCAAACATTTCTATGTGAAACTCAGAAATCCTAGCTGACACTTGCATTCCTGAGAACATGCCTTGCAATTTTGCTTTGCACAGCTTTAAAATTTGAATCCACTTATTTTTCAGTGAAATGTGATTCTGATTTAAGTTTTCTAATTTTCTAAGGTATAGCTCAGGAGGGCTCTTACTTTTGCACATACCCTTGTGAAAAAAGTGTAGGAATTCTGTTCCCCAGCATTACCTAACATTAGAGATCAGTGTGTCCTGCAGCGTTGCAGTGATTTTCATTTGGAAAGTCTTGCTTTGAAGTGACCATGTGAAATGAGTTGAGGTACTGTAGCAAAGGATTGCCGTGTAGTATCCTTTGCCAGGGATATGCAAATGCTTTTCTCCTGCTCAAGCTTTCTGTGATAGAACTTTTTGTGTAAATATAGTGAAAGAATTACTGGTCAGTGGCACAGAGCATGACTTAGATAATGATTGGTGTCATTGTTGCATAATATCTAGGGACCCTGTAAGAAGCAGGGTCAAATCAATCTACATGTGTTTAAATACTCAGAAAGAAGGCAGTGGAAAAATTTTGAGAAAAAAAACTAATCAGATCTTACCAGAACATGATGTTTGCTAATCACTGAGCCAGACCAACCTCCCCTTGTCTTCCAACAGATCCATGATTTTACCATCTGTTTTAGTTCTGAAGCAGTGACAAGAGATAGGCAATGAATATTAAAGTCAGTACAAGTTCAAGACACTCTGTATATCAAAATATAGTTTGCAGATTTAGATCTTCATTTACCAAAATGAATAATGGGGGCCAGTAAAAATCCACATGCTTATGGATTTTTGAAATATGTGGAATGCCAGCACTTATATCAGATCTATGAAAATACATAAATTTATATCCTTATATTGAATATACACACAGAAATCTGAGGCACAGAGACCATAAATGATTTGCTTACATCAGCTAGGAAATTAATGAGCAAAGTGAGCTAGAATCAATCTGCCTTTATTCCTCATCACAGGGAACCAGGAATAGCCACTGTAGGCAGCAGGCAAATAGCAGCACATGAAGCCCTCCTGGCTCACCATTATGTAAGACTTTTAGTGCTACATAACTGTCTCCTACAGTAAAGCTGTAGCCCCTTTTATTTCCACCTAAAAATGCTGTCTTACTCTGGAAGATAACCTCCTTGATATGTTTGTTTGGTTTTTTTTGAACTCTTTTTTTACATGTGAAAGTATGAATTCCTCCTGAGACTTCTGTAGAGTGACAGCAAATAAAGTTTATGTGTGTATTGAAAATATATTTTAGAGACAGCTATATCAATACAGTAATGGGGCAGGGGTCACGAGGGGGCATGGTGTGTGTGCATAATTTTAGAGGCTGTTTAGTTTAGTCACACTGGAAATAAGACCACAACATAAGTTTGATTTCTGTATCTAAGAGTCCTCAATATTTAACTCAATTCATATGTAACATTGCCTCAGAGTTGTCTCCCCAAATTTTTCATGATTCTTGTATCTGTTTGTCATGATTTGTTTTGTTTAATGAGGATGCTTTTTAACCCTGCCTATTGCACATGAAACATTAGGCTTTCTGAGAAGAGGAATGTATTAAATACCTGAAGTTAGTGCTGTTTGAAAATCAGCTTTGATTCTGGAAAAAGCTGTTTGTGAGGTTTCCAGAGGTCTCTGCCAAAATACCATGAAACCATTATTCAAATTTTCTTCCAGATTTATCTGGAGCTCAGAAGTGCAGACACAAAACAGGAGAGCTGGAAGATGCAAGGGTTCACCAACCATTTTTGAACTTTCAAAGTTAATTATTTCTGGTTCAGTCTGAGAAAAAGAGAGAACTTCAGGGAGGGAGGAAGTGGACTTTATTTCCCAACACTTTTCCATTCTAAAGTAAATCATCTTCAGGTTAAAGATCAGATTGATTAATTACAAGATGATTATCCATTTGCTGACTAAACAATAGTTTCTTCTGTTGAAACCAAACAATAGTTTTTCTGTCAAGGTCTGTGCTTAAAACATGATCTGATTCAAAGAAGTGACAGAATAATTGCCATTGCCTGTATTTATTTCTCATTAATATCATAAAAATATGCTCCATTTGACAGAAAACAAGAGTAGGAGACAATACTCATAAAATAGTACCTCCACAAACAAAACAAGCAAGTGGCTGTGTCAGGCTGAGATTCAAGTGACTGAAGTCAGACAGAAAAGTGACCTAATCCAAATCTTTCTTATGCTGCCCAAAAGCACTTCCCATCAGCCAGGTACCTGTTTGGGATTTCTCTTGTTTTGATCTCAGTTTCCATCCTAGATAGAATCTTTTGTTGAGACTGTTCTACTTTTAAGGAGAGTCTCAGCTTTAGCATGTAAGCATTTTTAAGATGAAACAGTGCTTATCTGAGTGTTGCCTTCTCCCTGTGAGTCTTTAAGGCCTTGAGCAGCCAAGTCTAGTTGTGAGGCATCCCTGCTCACGGCAGGGAGGTTGGAGTAGATGATCTCTGAGGTCCCTTCCAACATAAGCCATACTATGATTCTATAATTCTATGAAAAGTAAACTCACTTAAAGAACTGCTTTTTGAAAGTAGGATTTGTTCTCCTTCCTTTCTATTATCATTAATGAAAAATAGTAAAGAAAAAAATTGGGCCAAAAGCTGCACAGACTTAAACATATTCATATTTTAACCATCTGAATTTTAGCTTAATCTTACATCCTGGGATATGTAAGCCATATTATCCAATGAAAGCCCTCACAATGGAGGCACAACACAAATTACAAGTCTGACTGAACTGCAAGGGATCATTTTGAACAGAAGTTTTCATACTGACTATGAAATTTTTTTTGGATCTGGTGAAGGGATCCTGACAAAATGTGTCAATACATCTGCTTAAATTTCTCTTTATACTGTGAGTACGTGGTATATAAATACGATTTTCTGCCAGTAACTTGCGGATCATCTCATGGTATTGGCAGCAGATCTTATGTACATACTGAGAATAAGGTTGGTTTCTGTGGGAATGTATGCATGTGGAGGAATAAACACACTTGAGTCTTATTGGAGCAGGGTGATTATAAAGCTGCACACATTATTTCAGGTATGTGCAAGTTAAATACCTACTGACTTGAAGCAGTCATGGTTCAGAAAGCCAGGCATGGCTTTCTGCCTGCTGTGACCACTGGCCAACAGCCACTGCTTCCCTAGAAGTGGAAACCCAAAGGCTGGTGATGAAAGGAAGGAAAATTCTGCATTCAGAGTTAGCTTTCTGAAATAGTTGGATAGGTAGGCACATGCCTTCCAATTGGTGTTTTCAGGTAGTGGCCATTCTTCCCTCCCCCACCACAGGTGAGTGGGGGATCACTTTCCTAATTTGAGGCCTTGATCTCGGTGCATCTCTAAATGCTGGGCAAAGACCAGCCTTACAGTGATGCCAATAAATTTTGGGTTTTGGAAAGGAAGCAAATTTAGATATAACTTTTTTTTTTTTTTTTTTAACCCATGTGTATATTAACTTTTTGCTAATAGCACAGCAGTAAACAAACCTCAAAGAAATAGAAGCTTATTTTTAATGAAGCGGAACATAATAGCTTATGTGATTTTCCAAACAGCTTGTTGCTCCTAAAATTGAGTTTTTGGTGTATGCCCCAAAAAGCATTTCCTGCAGTATTTTGGTGCTCCTTTTCGGCTCCAGCTGGGATGAAGAAATGTAAAAACCATTATAGACATGAAGAATAGTTGCAATGGTTTGCATTTGCAAAGCGGTCCAGATACTAACAATAATGGGCTGTGGTTGGAGTGAGCATGGTAAAATGGCTGTTGCAAGCACAATGCTTCAAATGAAGTGGTGAAAGGAGGTAATGACATTAATTATGTGGTCTAGTTGCTTATGAACCTGAGAAGGGTGATAATTCCACACTGAAATAATTTAGCATAAAATAATGGAAGTGTGGCATTTTAAAAATGAAGGTAAGAGAGTTTACCTAGAGCCAAGACTTGCTCAAGACTGAGGAGAGAGGGCACCACATCTTATCCTATATCATTGTGTTTTACACACAGATAGAGACCTGTTACGGAACCACAGAATCACAGAATGCTAGGGGCAGGAAGGGGCCTTGAAAGATCATTTAGTCCAACCCCCCTGCCAGAGCAGCATCACCTATACCAGATCACACAGGAGTGTATCCTTGGGGGTTTTGAATATCTCCAGAGAGGGAGACTTGTCAAAGACAAAGGATTTAGACAGGTTCCCTTAATTCATGTAGTGACTTTTGACAGTTTAACAACTCCTACTGAGATATTTCACCCTCAAAATTAACTACATTTTCTTTAGTAAGTAAGAATGACTACTTTTGTCACTTATGAATATGTAGTGGTTTGGCCCTGGCTGGGGGCCAAATGCCCACCAAAGCCTCTCTGTCACTCTGCTTCTTAGATGGATAGGGGGAAATATAACAAAAGGCCTGCAATAAGATATGAGCAATTTTAATAATGTGAAGCACAAGCAAAGGCCACACATGGAAGCCAAAGCAAGCAGAGATGTTATTCTCTACTTCCCATCAGCAGGTGGTTGTCAGTTACTCACGGGAAGCAGGGTTCTAAGTGTAGTGGTTGCTTTGGAGGACAGATACCATGAATGAATATTGCCCCACTTCCTTCTTTTGCTTAGTTTATATTTCAGAGCTGTTGTCATATGACATGGAATACTCTGGTCAGTTTGGCAGCTGTCCTAGCTGTGTCCCCTCCCATGATCTTGCCCACTCCTCAGTGTGTTCTTGGAGCAGGGAAATGTTGGAAAAGCACAGCCTGGGTGCTTGTTCAGCAGTGGCTAAAACACTGGGCTGTTATCAACACCCAGCTACAGCACTGCAAAACACAGCACTAGAAAGATGCTCTGAGGAGAATTAACTCCAGCTCATCCAAAACCAATACAGAACAGCAAGGTAGCAGGGGAGGCCTGGAGATGGCTGACATGGGAAAATGAACTCAGGCCTCAACATTCATGAAGGTGAACAGAGGATTTCCCTTTCACCAAGGATCTTTGACAGCACTTAATGAATTGAATTTGATAGTATCTTGATCCATACATATTTTTGGGTTATACACTTGGTCTGATAAAGTGCATGTCAGTTTGCTGTGCCAAATTTATAAACAGTGGTCACTGTCCTTTCAAAACACAGGATAGTGTTTTCATTGACAGTGCCAAAATCCGCCTCCTCCCCCCTACCCCCCCACCAACAAAAAAACAATAAAAAACCCCACCCAAACAAACAAAACACCCCTTAAATTTATGAGAAAAGCAAGTGGGAGCTCTTTTTGCAGTAACTTCTATTGCATATGCACCCTAAATTAAGACAAGCAGGCTTAAGTGCTATTGCATTATATACTAAGGGATACCCAGGGATACTGTTTGTGTCTTAAAAATCTCTTGCAGGCTCAGAAAATATATAGTCAGTTGACTTTTTTTTAACAGTAACATTATTCTTGCATCCTTGGAAAATCAAACAACAAATCACATTCATGCTGGTCTCATAAATCAGTGAAACACAAAGCTGAACTGAGCAACATTTACATGACATGAATCACAAACTGTAAAATGCCCAATAAAATTTCACAACATACCTGTGGAACAAGTTTTGCAATGCGCAAATAACACAGATTCCCCATTACCAGGAAGGGAAAGAAAAGGTCTTTCAACGTACACAATACGAATTCCAGTGTAGATGAAAAACAAGTTCCACCATATATATGAGAATTTGAGGAGTAAATAGAGTATCTTAATATTCACTTAAACATGAGGTGGCCCATTATCTCTCATTGTATCAGTATTTGTTTTTTGTGGCCTTTCTTTGCCTCAGGGCTTCATTTATGAAGGTGAATTAATGTGAGAACTGGTAAATTAAATAAATTGTCATATCTGTGACCCAAAATGCCGTTAGAAGTCTAAAGCTTGGCTTTTATTGGCCTCATAAATTGGCCTCTGACAGATTCATGAAAGCTTCTGAAAAGCAGAAATACAAATAGGAAGGGATATAACCACCTGAAGCATAGTTACAAATACTCTGTGCTCTGTATGTGTGCAGTGTACACAGTGCAAACTCATGGCTGAACTCCATGGCAGCCAGAGGAATGAAATTCCAAGAGGAAAGTTGAAGCACACCATAAATGTTTTCAAAACAATTTATGCAATGAATACCACATATGGTCTTACCCTGCATAATTTTAGGCACCTAAATGAGATGTCAAGGCCTTTTTAGCCTATGGTCATTATGCGTGGGACAGCAAACTATGTTGGTTGACGCGCCCCCCCAGCACATCAAGAACTGATAGCTATGATGCCTACAGGGTAACATTTCCTTCAGATATCCCTTAATTAGAGCCTTCAGTCTAGCTAGCTGTTGAGTTTTCACAAAGTGCATGGAGATCTGCTTCAGAGAGCTCTAATCTGTGGTTGGTTTTGGCTGTAAAAAGTGAATAGATCACAGAATTCACAGGGGGAGGGAAGGCAGACAGACAAGCAGTAGCAGGGTATTGGAAGGTGTTTTTTCTGAAAAGAAGCCAGATAAAATAGCACTAGAGGAATGAACATGACATAAAGATAGGGCTAAATATCCCTAAATGCAGTGACCTAGGCCAAACTACATATGTGTGTGTGTGTGTATTTAAAACTTTAAACACAGGCATAAATAATAGAAATACCTATAATTCTATGACACTGTCTAAACTTAGGGGATATGTAAAGGAATTTACACTGATTCTATAAGCTGACTACCATTGCCCTTGAGTTAGAAATATGCATCTCCTCTTTGCTAGTTATTCCCTGTCAAATTTCCATGAGGAACTTGCCCCTGCAGCTCTGGAGACACATAGATGCCATTTTAACCATAAGAGCCTCTGGTCCCAGAGAATTGTAAAGACACAGTGATAATCACAGCAGAAGTGTGCAAGAGCTCAACTGAAAGAAAGGAGATCTCTGTTTCTTTGCTTTTAACTGAAGCAAAAAGTAGTGAAGGAATAGAAGAACTGGAAGAGAAGGAAATGCTGCACACACAGAGAGAAGCAGAGGAGAAAATGATAGGAATAAAGATGTAGAGAAAGCAGAAGCAAGTAAGATTTACCACTCCCAGGCAGTCCCTCAGGGGCAGTGTTACAACATGAAGAACTTGATTCTTGTCTATCAACAGGTGTATGGTGGAGAAATGCTCAGTTCCTGCACGGCTGTGAGAAGGGGCATCTATATTTTCCCATCTCCAGCAGTTTCCATGTGACAAATTACATGGCCACATAGTGGGTGATGGTGGACTGCACAAGTCTGTGTGGTACCCAGATGTATGTTAGGCTATAGCAGCTCAGTACCACAGTAATATTACCCCTGATGTGCTGCTGTCGGTGTTGATTGTAACAACTAGCATAATCCTGTGCCTACTGGAAACCTTCAAGATTAGGCCAGAGAAACTGAAATCTCTGTTCTCTAATACAAACTACAGATTTCTATGAGGTGTAGTCCATTTACATTCAAGAGCCAAAAGAAGACTATCATGTATATATAATCTTTTCAACATTGTTTATTAGGTAAGTAATTTGAGAAACTGTTAGTGAGTTAATATTTCTAACATGCCATTAGGAATCAGAATTATTGGACCTTATTCCTGCCTCATCTCTCAGTTTTCTTGTGTGGCCTTAAGGTATGCTCCCAGATCTATTTTTTTTGTTCCACTCACCAGAGGAAATCCATATGTTTAAAGTACAGCACCTACTTAAGTGTTAGTTGTAATAGGGTCCTTCAGAGGATTTCCTAATCTCTGGGGTGGGGGGTGGGGGGGTGGGGAATTATTATTCGTTTAAGCATTAGGATTTCAAGGCCTTGTCTCCCAAGAAATTCAGCTCTGAATCCTGGACTGGGCTGATTGAATCCTTTTATGGTGCCTAGACCTGGAACTATGAAGGACTTTGGTTTCTGAGTGATAGACAGAGGGTGAAAACAGGAGGAGGTGAGTACTGATTCAGTAAAATAGGATTTGGAAGCCAAAAGAAACAGTGGAAGATAAAGCATGTTACAGTTTAAAGCTTTCTTGGCATGTAGTCACAGAAGGGAAGATAATTGTTTGCTTCCTTCCCCATGTCCTTGTAGGCCTTTTTTGCTCTTCTACTTTGCACAGCATTTAAAATTACTCTTCTGACAGTTTGCAAATACTTTGGGTAATTTTAGCCAGTGATGGATTTTTCATAACTCTAGTCCCTCAGAGTGTCTTCAGAATTTGCAAAAGAAAGAAATACTATTTCTCAGGAATATCACCTCACTTTGTTCTAACAAATTCCTTCTAAAATCCTATCTGTTCTACAGAGCATTCCATCTGTCACATGATGCTGTGTTTGCTCTGTACTCACTGAACTGCATCATACTCACATATACCTCTTTTTATTTTATTTTTCTTTTTTTCAAGGGAGAGTTTTTATTCTCCCCTGTATTTTGTTCTTTGGTTGTAAGTAACTTGTGGTACTTTCTAACTGACAGGAAAGCTCATAACAGTTTTGAGGAGGAGATCAGCCAAGGAAAAAAGTAAATAATATAGCACGTCTCAGAGTGTTGATATAACCTGAAGTGATGGTATGAAATAAATCAATAAATCATCTTGCAGTGCATTTTGAACACTGTTGTTTGCCACCATGACTAAGCACACTTGCAGAGACAGGTCAGACCTGGGATAACATGGGTTTTTTCTAAGAGCTGAAGGTTTCCCTGGTATGTACAAGTACTTTTTAAATTTAATTTGCCATATCCTCCTTCACCCTTACCACCCCTTTCCCCCATCTCACCACCTTTTAATTGCCTCCTAACACTGTGTTCGTGGAAATACTAGAACAAAGATTACAGAGCTCTGGAATTTCAGCTAAGAGGAAACTGCCAACAATTTTTACCTGGAAAAAAGAATGCTTTTCAGAAAGAAAAGATAAGGAATAGTCTCTGTTTTAATCTAGAATTGCACAAATTATTTGGCTACTCTGAAGCATAGTTATTTGGCGTAACACATTGGCCTGAGTCCTGTTTCCAGGTACAATGTGGAGCAAAGCAAGCCATTTCTTGTTTCTGGGAGTTCCCTGTCCTTGCCATGGAATTGCATTAAGCAGTCAGCATGCTGTGGTCAGTGGCATAATTGGGTCCGGTCCCAGAAATGATGGGAATTCATCCAAAGTCTCTGAGGGAAGGAGAAAGGGCTCTGTAAACAGTTGTAATTGGGTCTGACTTTGGAAAAAAATCATTAACGTCTGCATTGTGTCCCTGTTGTTACCCCTATGTGTGTATGGAACACAGCTCCATGGTGAAGAGACTGGTTGGATCCTTACTTTCTTCCCATTCTTTTTTTTTTGTTTTTTGTTTTTGTATTGCCCATCTTCTGTGAGAGACTGAAATACTATCAAAAGGCATAAGTGTTAAAGATTTCTACTACCCAGCGGGGCAGCTCCCCACTTATAACAGCAGAACCAGCGCAACGCTCCACTCCTACCACCACAGTTGCAGTTGTATGTAACTGCCGGTAACTAGGTTCCCCATCCCCTGCCTGAACATGCTGCAAATTGTAGAATACCTAAAGGACAGAGATATCTGCAGAGAGCATCAAGATATCCAAGGGAGATCAGCTGATGGAAAAACTCAACATAAGCTGGCAATAAGTGCATGCAACCCAGGAGGCAAACTTTGTCCCGGGCTGTATCAAAAGAAGTCTGAGTAGCAGGATGAGAGGTGATTCTGCCCCCCTACTCTGTTCCTGTAAGACCCCACCTGGTGTGTTGCTTCCAGTTGTGGTGCCCCCAGCATAAGAGGGACACCAAACTTCTGGAGGGGGTCTAGAGGTGAAAATTATCAGAGGGCTAGAGAACCTCCTCTGTGGGGAGAGGGTGAGAGAGCCAGGGCTGTTTAGCCTGGAGAAAAGAAGGCTCTGGGGAGACCTTACAGAGGCCTTCCAGTACCTGAAGGGTGCTGACAAGAAAGCTGGGAAGGCACTTTTTACAAGGACTTGAAGTATGAGAGGGGACAGCTTTCAGCTTGAGGAGGGTAAATTTAGACTGGTGATTAGGAAGAAGTTCTTTATAGTGAGAAGGGTGATAGGCTGGAACAGGTTGCCCAGGGAGACTGTAAATGCCCCCTCCCTGAAGGCATTCAAGGCCAGGTTGGATGAGGCCTTGAGTTACCTGGCAGTGGAGTTGGAACTAGATGATCTCTTAGTTCCCTTCCAACCTAAACCATTCTATGAATATGTGCTTTAAAGAAATTCCTGGTGTATGAGAAAACATGATGAGCAAGGCTCGTAAATTTCACATGAGGAATTTCTTGCTCAAGATAGTAAAAGATAGCGTTTAGAACACAGATTTTGTTACCTCACTCCACAGCTGAGTTTGTGCAGCATTAAGCAGGTTGACCCATTTGTGTCTCTGTGTTTCTCCAGTTCTAGAATGATGTTTGCCACATTTTCAACTTTTTTTTTTGGCCCAGTGGATGCCAGCTGCAGCAACAGGGAATGACTTTTCTAAAATGTCTTTTTTGCCTGTAAGAAATGGCTGAGTTATATGAATGTGAGAGAGTGAAAGAAGAGGCTTAAAGAATGACTTATGTGCCTGAAAGCTTGTTTGCTAGTTAGTCTGATAAAATATATTGACTTTGTCTGCTGACTTAGTTCTAGATAGAAATAAACAAGAGTTGTGGTGTAAAATCAAATGTCAAGGAGAAATTCTTTTTTTTTTTTCCCCATATAAAAACCACTGGCAAAACTGAAGTGAGAGAACCAGAGTGTAGCCCTACCCTGTCTGTGCTGGCTTACACCCAGCATCAAAGGCACTCCAGAAAGGGGCTCTGCTGATGCAATTTAACAAAAAAACCCTTGTGTTAGTCTTGGTGTGTAATATATCTAATGATCTGGAAAGAGTCAGTTGGATATTCTCCCTGTGGGCATGGACCTGGACACAGAAAGACAGCTGTATTTTTCAAAAGCCAGGACTGTAGCTCAGCTTTCACACAATCTGTACTCATTAAAAAGGAAACTGTTTTCTAACTGCTGAGGAATAGTAAAAATCAATGGACCTGGGGAATTACCAAAATCATGTAATACTTTCAAAGCCACTCATCCATACTTAGGAGAAAAAAATGCAGCAGAAGCAATGCAATCTGAGGATTATTTTCTGTGTAATCTCAACCTGAATTCTCAACCCAAAGTTCAGGGAAGAATTTGTCTAGGTATCTATGTATCATTTTGGCCTCATCTCAGCAGCATCTGAACGTCTAATGGTGCTTGGGTGTCTTAACAATGCTTGTGCTGCAGGAAAAGTATTCTTGTTTTCCTTTTGTTTTAAAGAGGAAAACAAAAATACATGAAGTGAATTGGCTGAAGACATGCAAGTATCTCTGTCAAAGCCAGGAATCAAGTGCAGGTTTCCAGTGTAACAGCCCAATGCCTAAAATCAGCAGATCATTTTTCACTATTTATGCACCATAGTAATAGGTAGACATACCATGTAGAGTTTTCATGCTATGTGTTTGCTCAAAGCATGGTTGTTCTGTGCTGTGACATTTTTAGAGCATTCCTTGGTCAAACACACAGTAAACTTACTTCCTTGAAGACCACTTCAGTGCTGTAATATGTGAGGAGAAGTGGCTCTAATATCTTCAACCCTGATTCAGTTCAGGGTCAAGGGGATATTTCCAACTGTTGCTCTTTTTTTTTTCAACAAAGCATGTTCTGAAACCCAGAGCTGTGTGAACTGAATAAGTGCTCAGAACGCACACTTCTATAAGAAGCTTGCTTGCCTACTAAGCAATTCCCAGCCATGTCTTTGGCTGCTAGCTATTGTTATTTGTTTGTACTGTAGCAATGCCTAGAGGCTCCAGTCATGGATCAGGGCCCCATTGTGCTAGGTATTGTAGAGACACAACAAAAAGGTCTTTGTCATACTCTTAAGGCAAATCTGAGGTGGGTTTGGGAAAAGAACTTTCCCAAATCCGAAGTCTTAGGGCCAACTTCTAAGCCGTTTACTGCACTCCAGACTTTGGGTTTATTCTTAGTTTTCTCATCTGTATTGTTTATGCGAAACAGATAAAAAAAAGTGAACTCTGAAAACACAATGAAAAATGCAGAAAATCAGCATCATTACTTAGAGGTCTCACTGCCCTTTTAGAAAAATAGCTGAACAGTGACTGACAGTGGTGTTTTGGAGGCTCTACTGCCATCTTGGCTTGCTTCATCTCTCAAAGTGTTTTCTTGTGGTGACTAAAGTGTATCCTGAGGCAGAAGTGACACTTGCCAGAAAACAACCCTTTTCTGTGCATATTTCAGATGTCTGTATTTTGTTTGCATTATACATTTGCCATTACTGAGGGTATCTACATGACAACAGAATTTTTGCTCCTCAGTCATTCATCAGCTGCTGCCACTTGAAGTCACATTCCTTTCTGTATCACATCACATTTAGTTGCTGTGGATACTGTTGTGATGCCACAAACAGATGATTAGGGCATGCTGTGGACCTTTCTCTCCTAGAACAAAAGGTTCTGCTTCTGAATGTCCTCTCTCTAGTACAAGTAAGTGGACAAATGAAGGCCACCGAGGAGGGATGGTACTGAAGCTTCCTAAAATCCCCCGCTCTACACACGACAGAGATGTGCTAATCTCTCCAGAGGGCCCTGGGTGAATAATGCAAGGAAAGAGAATATAGTCTGAGAATGTAGTTTGTATTTTTCTGATCCTCAAAAGCAGCTCTATAAGAAGTGACCCTGCATCAAAATCCACATTCAGGTAACAGAAATAAATTAAAAAACCAACCTGTTTATGACAAAATAATAATTCCACATTTAACACTTATCTACTTTCATTTGTATGCTGATTAATCAAGCACCTTTACACTTAATTGTTTGGATTATTTTGAGTATTGTTATGCCTAAAATAAAAATGGGACTAACTGATTCAGCCACTGGTGCAGGGCTTGTTTCATTATCTTCCTCTGCCATGGATTTAAAACTTGAGAGAATAAACATTTATCAGCTGGGAAAAGACTTTTCTTGGTTTCCTTTTCATCTTCTGAGATGCATTCCAGACTTTCAAAGAAGCCACAATAAAGCTTTTATTTTCTATTTGTATGCTCCTACATTATTTTCATTAATGTATCTATAACCAGATAAACATTCTGCAAATCACATGGAAGTATAATCACTTTGTTCTTCTTTTGGGAAAGTGACTCATAATTAAATACAGGCAACTGAAAGACAAAAATGTGGTGTTGAGACTGTACTGATGCAGTGATGGGAAGAAGATGGAAATAGAGGTTCTAAGTCAGCATAGCTGATAGGAATGGGGACTCCAGAAATCAGGTTAATAATGTTCTGGTGCATCTGCAGATACCCTGTACCCACTGTGTAAATTGCAGCTAGTCTTTTATCCTTTGTCTTCAAATTGAGTGTAATTATTTCCTGTGTTAGAGGCTTTTGTGGGGAATAGTATCTATTAATGACTGAAAAAACAAACAAGCAAACAACAAAACAGATAATGTGATAACACTCATATAAGTATTAAGAGAAAGGAGTTTAATTAGTACATTAGAGACTGATACTCAGCTTAGAAAGGGCAATAGACTTGAGGTACGGAAAGCAGCCAAAATTCAACATTTGGCTGTTTACATAATGAGCTAGCCTCGAGTTTGTATTTGTTGTGAATTGCACAGTGAAAGAATTTAATTTAAAAATGCCTTTTTGTTGAGTCTCAAATGCCCTGTCCAAAATGTCTCAGATTTAACAAACTTTCAGAGAATTTGAACCTGACCTGGATTCTGAAGGAGGCCAGATGCAGTGCTGCCAGGAAGTGTCTGGAGCTCTGGGTTAGTAGCTGCAGGAGCCTTTCCAGGGTAAGGCTGTGCGTTCCAGGTCTGCAGCCCTTCTGAACTTCACCACCCTGCTGGAAGGGTTTTTGGGCCCCTACTGCAGGCCAAAACTTACAGCCCTTGAAATTTTGTAAAAGCCTTTTAGGATCTGCAGTGCAGGCTTGTATCACCACCACCTCTGTCCCATGGCAGAGTCCCTTCATGGCTTCTTGTTGTGCAGCCAGGGCTGTGGAAGGAGAGAAAAAAAAAAAAAAGAAAAAGGTGTTAGATTTTCTCTTTTATAATTCACTGCCTTAATGAACAAAATCTCCTTCTTGGAGACAAATTGTCCCTTAAGTAGAAATATATTTCTTACTAAAGTTAATACTGCTGAAATGTCAGATATCAGGATTGTAACCAGTGCTTTTAAGGTGTCAGCAATGGGCATGAGCATATTAAGACATAGTACACTTTGTAAAAACAAAGTAAACTTTGTTTAAAAATAGGATTTACCCATGCATTTTTAAGCAATTTAAAATCATTACCAATTGGATCATAAGAAAATATATCTGTATTATTTTGGTTTCAGTCACTTGTCTTCAGGAATAGGATAGACAATTTCCCTGAGTTCTTTGAAATCTTTCTAGTAAGCTCTAAGCTCTTATTTGTTCATGCAATAATTTTCCATGTCAAGCTTTAGTTTTATAAGAAAGGAAAACGTCTATAACTTGGCTCATCTAGTCCCTGTTACATGCTTCACTACAAAGAAAAAAACATCTGGTTTTACAAGATATATCTCAAGCAAGGTGATCTGCCTTTTCATGTAACTTCTACAAATGCAGTGATGCCACTTGTATTAAAAGCCTTCAGATATATTTTAGGTATTAGGAAAGTAAAGTCAAGTCCCGGACAAACTGAAGGAGGATTGTAAGATACTTGTAGCATTTATAGCTTTTGTAACAGTTAGGTATGGAAGATATGCTAAGACTATAGCAAATTGCCTATCAAGGACAAAACATATTTGGTCTGAAACTGAAATTCACATAATTTTCTGTACATTTTCCTTAATCTTAAAATTTGCCTGTACTGCAGGGAATTGTCATTAAAATTGACCATAATGGGTGTAAAAGTCCTTAATTTCAGATAGCCAGAGGACCTTGGGGCTACTGTGTCTAGTAGGTTTCCCATGATTTCCACATTCCCTCTCATGGGGAGGGAAAGGTGAAAGGTATCTGGACAATTAGACTTTAGAGCAATGCATCCATCTGAATCAACCCATGTCAGCTGATGACACTGCTTAGAATATCTGCCTGGATACATTCCTATGTGATCTGGTGTAGGTGATCCTGCTCTGGCAGCAGGGTTGGACTAGATGATCTTTCAAGGTCCCTTCCAACTCCTAACATTCTGTGATTTTGTGAATACCAACTTCATTTCCCAACATGTTTGGACTCTTGAGCTTGTGAGAAACCTAAGGCAACATTGGTGTCAGCGTGGCTCAGATAAATATTATATTTGAAAAATACCAGATTTTCACTGAAGTCCTTCATCCTGGGTAGATAATTGTGAATTTGCACATGCCATTGTTACAGTGTGATGTGTTAGCTTTAGATAGAACAGTAATGCCAAAAAATAACCAACCATAAACCAGGTTGTTATTTGGGTAGAGAGGAGGGACATCTTAATCTAGTACATGTACAAACAGTTGTTCTCCAGCCATTGTTGCTGCATTTTCAGCAGGTAAACTGCCATTTTACTGTTTCCTCTTGGCAACTGCTCAGTGTCATCAATGAGTGGGGAGAAGCGCCACATCTTCTGCCCTTGGCTCATCTTTTAGGCTATCTGAGGAGGACAGAAGGCAGCCAGAGTTCCCAGGCCATGAGTACAGAGGGAACCATGCACATCCTGCTTCTCTTCATAAGACCAAGGTCTGTACCAGAATGGACAAGAGCTGCAATAAACAAATACGAATAAAATATTTATCTTCTTATTTCCTGAGCTTTTATGAGATTAAGAGGCTAGCTCTGAGCAACTTACGCTGGTAAACTGTTCTCTCTTGTGAGTTGAGTCTTGCTGGCTTCAGTCACAGAGGAGTTTCATGTTCTGGCCCTAGTTTGCACAGTTAAAGAATTCTGAACATTTCCTAGAGGTCTGAAGATTTTTGGCTACTAGAGACACAAGAGATTTCCCCATCCTAAGAAAAACCACAGGCTTCTCCAATTACCAATATAATTGAAATTCACAATTAGAAGTTACAATAAAATATCATTTCCTGAAGATTGTTGTTCCTAAAGAGAGGCTTAAGTTCGCTGTCATTATTTCATAGAATCATAGAACGGCTTAGGTTGGGATGTGCAGGTGTCCTGGTTTGAGTTAGAACACAACTGATTCAGCGATTTTACTTTTCAGCTCAGTCTCTTCTAATTAACTGCATTTTCTGTAATTAATGACATGTTTTCTCGGACAGTGTCTGCTTCTAGAAGTGATAATGCTTGAGGTTTGTAGTTGCTACTATGAACTGGTATGCAGAAAAGCTTCTGCTTATACCTGCTCCTATAAAAACAAGGTCACTGCTAAATTTTGTGTACCATACTGGAATACCATAAAGCAAGAGGTCACACCTGTGGGGAGGAAAATACAGGATAGAAGAGCCAAAACTGAACAACAGGTGTTCCATTCTGTATACATTATATTCATTATAAAGATGCGGGTCAAGACCGTTTCTTCAGCAGGTAGTGTCTGAAGAGGACTCTGTCAGTTTTTCTGCCTTCAATCCAACCTGTGTGATCCTGAACCCAGTTCCAGAATCCAGCTTCTGAAGCCAGTTCCTATGTGCCACTGAGTCCAGTCCAGTAGTTTCCCAGTGCCTGCTCACAGTTGATGGTAATAGCTGGGGGTTCGCTTCTTTACTGATTTTTTTTATACATATTCATATATTTCATTTTATTGTTATTGTTTCTTTAAAGCTGTTTGGTTTTCTTTTCCAGTCCATAACTCTCTTTCCCTTATTCCCTTTCTCTTCCCCTTCTGGAAATGGAGAAGGGTTGATACAGGTTGGACTTGATGATCCTTGGGGTCTCTTCCAACCTTAGTTACTGTGATACTGTGATACTATCTGTCAGGTGATTAGTGGCTAGCTGAGCCTTAACCTTTGATCACAGGAGAGGAAGGATGGGACTGAATTGTGACTAGTACTATTTCTGTAGATTATACATTGCCATAAGTGAGAAAAATGTCTGTGGTGGTTTTAGGCTATGCCTTTAAAGTTTTGTTACAACCCCCAACAACATCATACCAAACTTGGTCACACTCTTCAACCAAAAGAAGTAGTATTTGGAATAAGAAATCCACTTCTAAGATGGCTTTTTCATCTTTTCCATCAGTCCTGAAGTGCTCAAGGCATATTGTCATCTGTCAGACTAAACAGAAAAGCAAGCATTATTCAATTCTTGAAATATTTCAGCACCCACACATGTTCAGTTCTCATGACATTTTTGTACAGCCATTTGTGTCAATGGTATTATCTATTCAGAGAAGTATGAGGCAATAGTATAGAATGTTATGTTCTATAAAGCCTTTCATTCTGCATACTACCCCAAGCAAACACTTTACTAAGTTCAATATGGTAGCTACAAAATTCAAATATTCCAGAGGAAGAGAGAGGCAAGGAAAACACCTCTATTTTCACCTGAAAGTAGGAAAGTGATAGCATCTTTTGAAGGCTGTTCTAGGGTGCAAAAGAGGATGTTCTTGTAACCTCAGCTCCCATATCTCAGGGACTTTAAGAGCAGGATGGTCAAGCAGAATTTGGAAGAAGGCATTTCCAAGTCAGGAAAATGTGGCAGAATGGAATTTCAGTTCTATGTAAGCAGTTCAGATCTAACCCACTTTGGTGTTTGTTTCTGACTGAATCCAAACCTTAGAGGGATGCTGGTTTATATCAATTAGAAGTGTGACAGATCAAGAGAGTGAAAATATAAGGAATTTGTAAGGGTTTGTGAGCTGAAAATTTGTTAAGATAGCCTGTGAGATCTTTGGTACTCCTGGGTAAGATATCACACCCTACTCAGAGATTGGCTTCCAGCGCAAATCAGAACATTAGTTTCAGTATGAAGCTGAATGTTAATCCAGGTTTGAATTCTACCTCTTATTGCATTTTACTTTCTTTTATGATGCCCCTACTACACAGATACAATATACAGTTTCACTAATCTGTTACTGATGAATTACCAACTTGATAGGAATGTATAAAACTAATACAACACCAGAATACAGTATAATTACGTCAAAATGAAATCTTTGGCAGCTGGCTAATGAAAACAGTAATGAAGATAATTTCTAACTTTGCACTGTATTACTATAAATATCAACATTAAGTGCCATAGCTTTGTGCGTTCCATAGAGTTTTATATGATGAAAGTGTTAGACTTCATACCAATATCACATTAGTCTCATGCAGTGATTTGTGGAAGTGCTTTTGTTGTCCTAATGAAAGCCATCAGTTACAACTTTTCTCTTTGAGATCTGATAATAATTTAAAAGCTGCCTCTTTTGTATGCAGAATATGTATGCCCGATTTTGATAGTAACATGAAATTGTATTGGGAAATGCAATGAAGTACTGAAGACTAAAGAAAAAAACCCCCAACATTTTAGTAGTTATCTGAATGTTATTAAGTAGCACTGACAAGGTGAACCACGTGCAAACTCTCCCCTCCTTGTATATTGGAATGTATTTTCAGTTTCACACTACTAGGATAATTCTGTGAATAAAGAATATAAAGGTTTTATGTAAAACATTAAGAGAGTATTTAAAGCTGGAGAGACAGTGTAGATGAATATATGTGTTGACATTAAGACATTAAATACATTTTCACACAATCCCAGTAACAAGCATGTTCTTTTACAACGTAATTTAACAAGTAGGTAACAGGGGTGTTGGTAATGGTATTTAAAAGTTCTTAGGTATTTCTTGGTGTTTGAAGTACTTCAATGCTACTCTGAATTTATAAATGTCTTTGATCAAAATGTAGAATTGTTCAACAAAGTCAAGTATTTTTTAATTAATAGTCTTGCTTTGGAAGCAGAATTGCAAAGGCTGTAAAAAAAGTAACGACAGCAGCAGCAACTGGCATGAGTCTAAATGATACTTTTCAAAAGAAACTTGATGTAGGAATGCCAGCTGGTCAGCAGATTGCATGACCTCACTTGAGCTGGCTGCTAGAGGGATACGCAACAGAAAGGTGAAACAAGAGTATTTCCTGCTGCTCTACACTGTAGTATGTGGCACAATTACCATTATCACATGCTTTTTTGTGTTATTTATGTATTTCTGCAAACATTCTTCAAAGAAGGTCAGGGAGCTAAGCTTAATACTGTTAAACAAATAGACTATGTAGTGCCAGCAAATCAAAATCCAACATGTCATATGGTCCAATAATCTTCACTTTTACAGAGAAAAATTACCACAGTGACTAGTGACTCAAATTAATTACTGCTGGACAGCTGGAATCCTTAGGTGGATTAATACTTTTCCAAGGTACAACACAGAAAGCTGTTTCTCTGTCTTTCAAAATATGTTGTGAATACCTCAGGGAACTGAAAATAACTGACAACCCTCCTCATTTTAAAACCATGTTTATTTTTCTTGTAACACTCCAAGAAAATCAAAATCAGACACAGCCATAACTATAGTCAAAATGCGAATTAAACTGCAACATATACTATGCACTATATCAAAGTAGAGAAGAGCAAAGGGAGCCATTCACCCTCCTACATGTGATGGTGTATAGATATACAATGACAACATTCCTTAACTGTATATCCAAGTCCTGCTGGTATTTTACTGTACTGTTATAACCATGTACAACCATTGATACTTTTACACTGAGCATCCTAAAAGCATCTCCTATAAAGGCTGGATGAGTTTCAATGCTCACGACATGACTTAAGTGTTGCAGTGTGATTAATTAACTACCTGAAGGGAGGTTATAGGCAGGCAGGAGCTGATCTCTTCTCCCAGGCAACCAGCAGCAGAACAAGAGGACAGTCTCAAGCTGCACCTGGGGAGGAAGAAGTTCTTCATAGAGAGAGTGATTGCCCATTGGAATGGGCTGCCCAGGGAGGTGGTGGAGTCACCATCACTGGAGGTGTTTAGGAGGAGACTTGACGGGGTGCTTGGTGCCATGGTTTAGTTGACTAGATGGTGTTGGATGATGGGTTGGACTCCATGATCTTGAAGGTCTCTTCCAACCTGGTCTAGTCTCTTCTATTCTCTTCTATATTCTAATTCCTGAGAATGAATCATTCCTTTTCTTCTACAGAAAAAAAAAAAAAAAAATAAGGACAACAGTGAAAATATTTGATAAAATCAAAGATCCAGCTGGCTTAATATCATACTTCTAAAACTGGCCAATTATGGCTACAACAATAGTTTCATGATAGTGCCAATGTACAAATATTTCTACTCTGTACTTTCCCAAAATTCTAGGATTTCTTAATGCAACAGTAATATTTCTCCATTAGAAATACACCAATTAAGTACCCATTATTTAGTATATGGGCATCTTTCTTATAGAAAAAATCAATATATCCAGATAAAAATGTATACACATGTAGTTAGTTGTTGTCAGAGTTTTAATACATATAGGTATATACTTTCCATTCCAATGCTAAAATGCATTTTTTGGTCTGCTTGGGCTATGGCAGTGTGGAGGCCTACTATTCATCGGTGTGTATGTAAAAGTTTTACTTATTGTCTATGGAGCATACTATTGAAAACTCAAACCATCCAGTCTTCAGAAACTGTGGTCACTTGAAAAAGCACTTCAATAAAAAAACCAAAAAAAAGGAAGGGAGATTTTCATTGTGTTCTGAGTCCTAGACACTCTTTTAGGGAACATATTTTGACCTTTATTCCCAGAAGATTTAAAACAAAAATGAGTTTCCAGTTCTTGAAGTGTCATGTAGCCAAATAACCCAGGCTGTAAGAAAAGTACCACATATAGCTAGCATTGACATACAAAGTAATTTTTGGGTAGAAAGCTTCAGTCAGTTTTCACAGCCACTGCTACATTCCTTCTTTATGATGCTTTAGAAGTTCCAGACAGAAGAGGAAGTGCTGAAATACTCAGAGAAAGGCACTTCTCTGCCCCAGGATGGAGTCCTGTCTGGAACTCAGTGTGAGCCACTCTACCAAGTCCTTGGGTGAGACTGATTCTGGCTTCTGCAAACCTATGGCAGCTGAAGACTTGAGCTAAGATGCAGGGCAGTAGGCTCTGACCTTCTGTGTGCATTCTTCCCATAATAATATACTAAAAATGCAGACTGTTATTTCTTCTTGCTAAATATCAACTCTAAGTTTGAAACTGTCCAGGATCCAAACCAACACACTTTCCCTAACCTAAAAGCAAAAGGTTTACAAAGTAGGCACAACACACAAGTGAGATCAGGGATGTGCTACAAAATGAAGCATAGTGTGAAAATAATGATGGCAATTTGTATTTGTGAATTGTGTAGAAAATTGAAATTGAATATATCTAGAGCTTCAGAAGGGCCTGAAGCACTTCAGTAGCTAGTTGTTTTGTGGTCTGCATAGCCCTTGTATGCTAGAACTGTAGTTTCTTCTCTTCCATCTGGAGCACCCTCTGAAACACTTCTGCACCTTTTATGCCACTTCATTTTTCTCTGCTTCTCAAAATATCTTGTACTTTTGAAAGTTTGTTTCTAAAAAAGCTGAATGGTGAACTTTGTCTCATGGTCAATAATAACCCAGATAAAAATTAACAGGCATGGCAGACCTAAATGAGTTGAATTAAAGCCAAGTCTGTCGACATAGCCTTTTGGCATGCCAAAAAGATGAAGAGGTGAGTTATGATGTGTGTCCTTGTGTGTTATGATTTTTGGAACCTGGACCACTCAAATAGAAATATTAATGATGGAGTCACTTCATTTTGATGCATTATCTATAAACAATATATCATTTTTTAAAAAGGTTAACAAATGCTCCCTGATGAAGAAATAGCTTGAAAGAGTGATGGGGCTCTGAGCAACCTGACCTACTTGGCAATGTCCCTGCTTACTGCAGGGCAGTTGGATTAGATGACCTTTAGAGGTTTCTTCCAACCCAGTGCTTTCAGTGATTCTATGATAAATTGATTTGCTATATTCAACACCTTTTTCAGACTTTTGCGGCTTTCAGCTATAATTTTGTTAGGAAGGTATTGTAGATCCAGAATGGAGTTTCTAGTGAGGGTGAAATGCAGTTATAGAGCAGACAATAGCCCAGTGTGCAGAGCTGTCTCCCTAATTCCAATGAGAAAACTGAACTTTAAACTCTATCATAGAAAAGGTTAGCCATCTTTCTTTTCCTCTAGCCCCTTTCTCTCTTTCTTATGACCAAGCATCACAGTTTCCTCTGAGGATTTATTTTTCTACAGAATCTGGTAATATTTAAATGTATTCTGACCTCAGATAAATGTGCACAAAAATTAGATATGATTTCCCAAATATTTTTAAAGGCAATAGAACATAACCCATACATTTGGGGAGTCACAGCTGTGCAATATGCCAAGCATGACAAAATTCATGGAAAGCAGTTTTCTTATTTTTCTTCTTGGTCATCCATATTAAATGCAAAAGTTCCTATTTGTGCTAATGTTGACACTGAAAATAGAATCACCAGTATTTAAATAGAATTTTACTGTGGTGAGAATCGAATCCAGTATTGTGCAATGACTTTGTGAAGGAAGTGATTAACTCAGCAGAGAGTCTGAAGTGACTACAGCAAGACTTGGAGACAGCCAACAGAGCTATAAGCAAAATTTGTGTCTATCCATAATGTTGATTTTGGCACAATGGGATATGACTGAGCAAGTGCAAGAGCAGGAAATAGTTGAACTTTGTCAGCTATTTTGTAGTGTTCTGAGGAGGGCTGTGAATAAATCAGCCAGAGTGAGAAAGCTCCCTGGTGTGTCCACAAAATTACCTCTCAGTACATGAAGGATGGTCAACAGTAGTCTTTAGGAGAGTGAAGGCTACAGCTGAAGCAGGATATGCTTTAGATTGGAGGAAAGTGTATTTTGGAAGCTGATGTGAGTGTGGAGAATAGGGAGATAGTAGGGAGTAGGGGTAGTAACAGCAAAATTACAGAATGCTCAGGTTTGGAAGGGACCTCTAGAGGTCATCTAATCCAAACCCTGCTGAAGGAGGCAGACATCCCCAACTAGACTGGGTTACTCGGAGACCCATCGAGGTTGACACCAGCCTCCACCACCTCCCTGGGTAACCTGTTCCAGTGTTCCACCACACTCACAGTGAAGAACTTCTTCCTAACATCCAATCTAAGTCTACCTTTCTCTTATTTCAAACCACTGTGGCTTGTCTTGGTGCTACTTTTCCTTGTTAAACAGTCTGTTCCCATTTTTGTGGCTCTTCTCTGGACCCTCTCTCTGAGGCCCATGTCCTTCTTTGTGTTGATGGCCCCACAGCTGGACACAGTACTACATCCAAGGTCTCAAACCACCTTTCTGTCCCCCATGTGCCTTACGAGTGCTTGTAGAAGGATCTGTTTCATGAAGTCCCAATATGCAGGTGAACAACATTGTTGATATATTGAATACATTACTCTCCTGTGATAAATGAACATGCAAGGTACAAGGACACATGCTCTGGAACTTGTTTATTTTTGAGGCAAGAAATAGAGCTCTTGTGTTTATCTCGTCTTGGATTTTGCAATATTATGTAATGCCAAGCAAAGGGCTTCTTTTCCTTGCTTCTGTCACCTTTTCCACATTCACCTGTGGTGACAGCCTGAAAGAGCTGATGCAGTCAACTAGACATATTTCTTATGTGCTTGCTTTCATTTCTAGCTTTAGGGTTGCTCCTTCTTTGCATCCTAAATGAGGCAGCCCAATAGGGAAGCAAGTAAACAGCTTTTGACTTGCCAGGTAGTAGAATTCCTTTGCAAGTTAATGAGAGGATGGGCACTCAAATAAGGTTAGCTGTGGCTCTGTAAATTTTGGTGGTGGTTTTTTTTTTTCTTCATGTGTGTGCAGTTTTTGCAGGTGTACTAGAATACATCAAAATCACAGAGTCACAGAACAGAAAAAGCATGTGTTTAAAAAGCAGTTTTGGAGCGGGATGGAGAGTTGTGGCAACTCTCCACAGTTGTGGTGGAGAAAATGTGGGTTTTTGTTTTTTTTTTTAAGCGATAAGAAAAGACACTAGTACCTTCTGTGAAAATCATGACTGTGAGAAAGCAAATTTCAAATGTTTTCCAGTTTCCTACAGGTAAAAATATAAAAAAATGGCTTCCTTCCACAAAACAGCCGTGCTTTCTTTCATAATAAAGTGTATAGGAGAGCTTTGGTTTTGGCCAAATAAAGAGGACACTGGTGCTTGCTGTGTCTTATAACAGAAACAGAGAAATAGGAGAGCTGCAAACAGAGCCTTTTTCTCTACACAGACACACTTGCTTGGGCTCAGCTCTTGCAAACGTGATTCTGCCAATGCATGAATAATTCAGCTGATGTCAAGCTCACATGTGATTCCATAGATGCTTCTTGGGAAAGGAGTCATTACTGCTGAGAACATTCCATAGAGCTACGTATATAAAGGCTACCTATATTGAGAACAAATGTAGGCAGTGTTTCCAGGGAACCCCAAGAGCTTTGAGAGCACACTACATCAAGAATAGACTGAAAGGGTCTGTCCTGTACTGCTTACACTGCAAACCTGCACACTGTGGATTATAATCAGCCCCTTGAGAGCTGCCAGTTTGTCCTGCCTGCATTTCGCTGCATTTCATTCTTCTCTGCTGGGTGTGCAGCTGCCATAACACCGCTGAGGTCTTTTTGCCTGAGCATAGATGACAGCTGTTACAACTAATGTCTTTGCCAAAACAGTGGTGGGTTTATGTTAATTCAGAGTCCAGTAGCTCCTTATCTGCTTTACTTTTAGAGGTTTAGAAAGCTTTTGCTACACCATTAAAACTTATCAAATTGGTCTATCAAATTAACCAGTTATCTTTCCTCTCTCTGCCACTGTACTCACAAAACCAACCTTGCTTAAGGTCAGAATATTGCTCTTTGTGTCTTTCTCTCCTGTTGCTTTTGGACCATGTCACCACCTCATTTTCTTTTCTTTTTTTCATAACTTCTTAAAACCCAAGACTCTTGTCTTTGCCCTCTGGGCATTTCTTGGTTTAACTCTTCTGTGGTGGAGGATAGTTGTAGCTTCTGCTTAGGAAGGTGGCTGCAAGAGCTCAAAGACTAGCACTGCAAA
Organism: Dryobates pubescens; assembly: GCF_014839835.1. Lineage (NCBI taxonomy): Eukaryota > Metazoa > Chordata > Aves > Piciformes > Picidae > Dryobates > Dryobates pubescens. The sequence continues at coordinate 33,934,931 of NC_071616.1, forward strand.
CTACCTACTCTTTGCACCTAATTGTAATGTCAGGGTCCCACCTCTGCCTGACCTGCTTGTGCATTTCTCTCATCATTTTTTTCATCTGTTTCTTTACTAAAGTATGGGAAGTGATGACTCTTCTATAGTTCACTTTTGCTGTGCACAAGGCTTTAGTCAATGCATTCTGTAAAATGTAACTGTTCACATCAGAATCTGTGAACACTGCTAGTGTATGTTGGCAACTGCATTCACAGCTTTTTGAATGTTTTGTGGTTAGCTTTCTGGGCAGACTTGTGCTTTCTTTTGTACATGGATTCCTTAGATAATGCAATGTGGATTTAAAATAAAAGAGGCAGGAACACAAATTTGTACAGATTTGATCTCTTGCCTCTGAAAGTTATGGGTATGGCTTTCTTAACAAAACAAAATAATTGATGTGAGTGAGGAAAGCAGTATCTTCTGTTTTGGTCACAAATTTAAGGGCAGGAGCTGGAAGTGAGGAGGAGCAAAATGACTTAATAGACTCCTGCATTGCTTTAAAACTTTAAGCTTCAATTCTTCTATATCAGTCTTTACTTTCTGCATTAGCAGAGGAAGGCTTCAGAGCAGTAGTACAGAATTAATTAATTAGTCATTCTTTGTGGAATTAATTTCTAGCAGTTTATGAAGAACAGTGCCGTTTTCTCAGATTTGCCTCTGATGAATTTCACACCATATTTTGCTTCCATTTTAGTAAATGTAATAATTTGCTATTTCAGTAGAGTTCGTTCATGGAAGAGGCAGGCGTGAAAAGTAGCCAGGTTTTGCAAATTCAAGTTCTTTCATCTTGGGGATCTTGGGGAGTATGAGGAGGATGAGGAATGTGCACCTGTGTACTGGCTGGTTTTCATTGCATTCCCCATTTTGGTTTTATGCTCTTGTATCTGAATTTCTACACACAGAAAATAAAACAGTAGTTAATGTTTGTAAAAATACTGCCACTAGAGAGCTTCTCCAGGTGTTAGTATTGTCCCTATTTTCTTAGCAACTGTGTGTCTTAAAAATGTAAGCTTTTCCAGTACTTTAGTGACACAGATAAGTATTATCATGCCCCTTCTAAAGGTTCTGCAACTTTCCAACATGACATAATCTCTCTGTGTCAGGATCAAAATTAGGTCCACAGATTTGGGATATAATTTCTACTGCATTGGAAAGGGAGAAATTATACTTTTCCTAATCCAAAATTATATTACTTCTCTAGCCTGGAAGTGGTGGTTGGCTTGTAACAAATATGCAGTAAGCACATGAGCACAGCGCAGGGCAAATCCTCAGATGATATGTTGGCTCAAGTCCATCAAAGTCACATGAAACTGGGACACTTGGCAGCAGCTATGGATCTTTCACATTGTATCTACCCATATTCATTGCAAGAAATAATTTTCCTCAGCACTATGAATGATGAACCAGCTCTTAGGAAAAAAAATAAATAAAGGCTGAGTCCCTTGCCTCTTAAATGTCTTCAAGGCCACTGTGTGGCCTTCACACAGTTCTTTGTGTTCACACAGCATCATACCTCAATACTTCTCTCCTCATTCTCTTGAGAGCACCTGAGTGGGCATCCAGAAATCTTTTTTCAGTTCCTGGTCTTGTGACAGGCTTCCTTCAGCCAGTGCTTCAAATTTCCTGGATTCAGTGGGTTATGGATTCAGGACTGTTGGCCCCATGATTGTGAGTGAAGAGACTCTTATTTGTAGCTGCAAGTACTACTATGATGCAACTACGAATAATCCTATTATTAATGTACATGTGTACATATAGATACAAAGAGTCTTTCTCACTCATGCTTGTGGCATAATCTGGGCACATGGAGAGAAAAGTAAATAATGATAAAGTGTAACACTTTAGGATTTGGCAGGCTAAGGGTGCTCGCTATTTGCGAAATCTTGCAAAACATGATAAAGTGTCTAGGCAGAGAAGGGACAATGCCCTGAGCTTGATTCCCATGCATTTTGTTCTCTCCCCTTACCCCAAAATTGTTCTTTCTACCATTTCTAAAATTCTCGTAACCTTCCTCCTATTAATCAATGCCTATGCAAATGATTTAATTAAAATAACTTCAATTATGCAGATAATAACTTTAATAGATATTATTATTTTTATCATAGTTGTTCATACAAAAAATATTTTAGCAGTAAATGAGACACACAAGTGAGAATGACTCAAGCAGCAGATCATAATGTCTATTGGAATGTGCTGCCCAGGGAGGTGGTGGAGTTGCCGTCCCTGGAGGTGTTCAAGAGGAGATTGGACGTGGCACTTGGTGCCATGGTCTAGTCATGAGGTCTGTGGAGACAGGTTGGACTTGATGATCCTCGAGGTCTCTTCCAACCTTAGTGATACTGTGATACTGTGTCTACCCATTGAGAGTTAAAAAACCCTTCAAACTCCTTTAATCTCTCAAACTGATAATTCTGAACATCAGTCAAATTATTCCCTAAGCACTTTTCCTATTGAACCTGAAGAAAGAAATTCAGTAAAAATTACAAAAATCCAAACTATGCAAATGATTTCTAAGTCACATGAGGATATGCTGTTGCTGTTCTGGTGGTAGCTGCTGTGGTGATGGTGACTTGTACTAGATGAGGGCTCCTCTTTTGTTAGGTGCTGCACAAACACTGGGTTAAATAGTGAAGAGAAATTAGGCTTTAAGATCTCTGTTGTGAAAAAAAAGGTAGGAGAATTGAATTGAATTGAATTGAATTGAATTGACCAGGTTGGAAGAGACCTTTGAGATCATCGAGTCCAGCCTGTCACCCAACACCATCTAATCAATTAAACCATGACAACAAGTGCCCCATCCAGTCTCTTCTTAAACACCTCCAGTGATGGTGACTCCACCACCTCCCTGGGCAGCCCATTCCAATAGCAAATCACTCTTTCTGTGAAGATTTCTTCCCAACACCCAGCCTAAATCTCCCCTGGTGCAGCTTGAGACTGTGTCCTCTTGTTCTGTGGCAACCAAAGAATAGGTTGGGTTGGAAGGGACCTTTAAAGGTCATCTACTCCAACCCACCTTTAGTCAGCATGGACTTATGCAACTAAAGCAGGTTGCTCTGAGCTCTGTCCAACCTGACCTGGAATTTTTTAGGGAGGTCGATGATACAGATACGGTAGCCAAAGCTACTGTACATACTATGAATCCATAACCCACTGAATCTACATGTAAATGTTGAAAAGCATTGAGAATTCCTTCCTTCAGTTCTGCTGGTGAGGGAAGAAGTTATAGCAAAGATCTTAGCAGTGATTTAAAAAAATTAAATCCAGTAGTTCATTAAAACTAATTTTCCATTTTTACAGGTGGGAAAACTTAGATAAATGGATAGCAAGGCCACAAAAAGAAATAAGTAAAATATATAGAATAAAGCCTGTCAAGGCTAGGATTAGACTTTGTCTTGACTCCCAGTTCCTTGCAGTAACTAGATCACACTGCATCCTTCACCACCAGTCACTGTATGTTCTAATCATTCATTCTGTGACTGATTGATGTTGGGGAAATGAATGAACAGCATAGATTATCTTGAGTCAGTAGATGTGGCGACAGTCAGTCTACCGAGTTCCCTCTCCCCTGAAAGTCTGCTCTTCCTAACTCTCAGATAAACTGGAAGACTTGCTGTAAACATGATCATTATGTGCTTTTCCATGTTTAAATGGTAAAAGTGAAAACCTTAGAGTGTATGATCAATGTTTGGCTTGCCTGCCCTTTGTAGAAGCCTGAGTAGTCAAAGAAAAGCACTGTACAAGAAAGCAGACATTGCCTATGGATGGCAATTACAAATATTTATAATTTTTTTGGAGTTCAGTGGCTCTGTTCTTTTAGAGCAGATGGTGTCAGCTGCAGGTTTTTTAACCAACACTGTTCTCTTCTTTGTCTCTAAACCCCATTCATTTTATACTTAATGTTTCAGCCACTTTTGCCAGGAAGGGCTTTTAGTTTTTTATTCCTCACAATGGGACAATGAATGGTGTTGAAAGGTATTGTAACTGGCATAGCCTGCAGGCACTGTGAAGCTGGGTAGAATACTTCAGCTCTTTCTCACTGTTTAATTTTGGCTTGCAGTCACACTGACTTAAAAACAAATCAAAATGGAAAAAACCCAACCCACCAAAATATTCCAGCTTGATTTTTATCATAAAAGGGCTTCTGTGCCAAGAAGACACCTGGTTGGTTTCGAAGCACTATTTTCCAACATAGGCAGACTTTCTTTTCTTTTCTTTTCTTTTTTTTTTTTTTTCCCTTCATTTTCAAAAGCCATGGCAGAATTTTGAGCTCTGAACATCACATACCTCTTAGCAAACAAAGCCAATATAGAAGGGCTTTTACTAATTGCCCCATCAAAAGATTGCAAGATGCTGACAAGAGAGTACAGTTGTATTAGCCAGCTGAAAATCTGGACTCTTCCTGAGAGGTTATGACTTCATCTTTTCATCAACCTAATCCAGGATCTTAACTTTCTTTGTATTTTCAGTGTGTTTTCAGACTTCTGTCTAGTGGTTATCAGATCTCTCATAGTTTATGACCTTGAACATTTGGTAATGAATTCCTGAACTTGCCAGTTCCAAATGCTACGATTATGACAATGATGCAAGATGTCAGGAGCCAACTGCAAAAGTGAAATTCAGAACTACAAGCATAATCAGAGGCCAAAGAGGCATTTTCAGGCTATCCTAGTTTGTTCAGAAATGAAGCTGTGGCTGTTAGTTGCTGTTAATATTGTATAACTAATGACAATGGACAGAACACCAGAGAGTATGGGGCACACATGGGGTACTTGTGTGATCTTGCAAGAACTCGTTTTAGATTCATATGGCTGAAGTAAAATGGATACCAAAACTGCTGAGAGGTCTATATGGCAGAATGAGACTGAAATAACTGCATCACAGTGTTATGTTCCTGCAAGAATTTCACTGAGTCTGACTGTAGTCTTCTTACCTGGTATTTGCAGTGAACTGTGGGTATACATTATATTTAGAACAGCCCTAGTGGAACATAATTTCTCCAGGCAGTCTCCAAATTTCCAGTCTTGTCTCTGATAACTTTGGTCGAAAAAGAAAGCCCCAGAGTTTCTCCTACCTCAGTGTTGCACAGGAAGCAGCACTAGTGATTTTTGATAAAATTATGTCTCTTGATTTGAAGTACTCCAGAAATAATAAATCTAATCTTTTGAATTTTGAAGAGGTGAAAAAGATGAGTCATTCTCTTTAGCACAAGCCCCTGAGGGTTTATGGATGATGCTTTTGTGTGTGTGTGTGTAAAGCCTCTCTGTCTTGCATGAATCATACTCTGTTGCTTTACTGTTGCCCCTTAGTAGCCCCATGCTAGTCCATTGTGGCTCTACTGGACTCTCTTTTGGTTATTTTTCATATAGTACATATCTGGTCATATCTTGGCCTACCACTGTAGGCCATATGCTGTCAAGAGCCAACACATTGCACTGCCTCTAGGACACAATGAATGCAGAAGACTATACCGTGTATAACTAGCTTGCTGCTTAAGTAAGCTGAAAAGTGAAGACAGATGGCTTCTTTTAATATGAATCACCTGTGTGGGGAAAAAAACCCAACACATTACTGATTAAAAAAAATAATTATAAAATAAAAAGGCATTCACTATTGAGAAAATGACTTGACCACCTGGAGAAGTAGAGGATATGCATCAGGATGAGCTGGATGCTCAGGGAATGAAATTTAAAAGTCTGAATTAGAACAAACTTTGCACTGTTTTCCATTAAGATTATGGTTTCTTACCAGTTTTTATATCTGTTTCAAATGGGGATGTGAAGATGAGAGACCTAGCCACAGCCACAAGGTGATCAGTGCACATTACTTGCCTAGTTTTCCGATTTTGCTGTACTTTTTGAAAATCATTTTGGTTTCCTTCCCTTTCTATGCAATTTTAGGAGATGTTTGCTATTCTGAATTACAAAACAAAGAAAAGAGCACCTGTTCCATTATAAGTGTAATATGCATCTACCCCAGCAGGGCCTCATTCCAGGCTTTGCAAGGCCTAGAACAGTTGTCAAAAACCTTACCATGATGTCTCTGTGCCACTGGAGCAACACAAATTGCGCCAAGCCAAGCCTGATCTCAGACGTTATTCAACAGAATTTGGATTACAGATTTGCATGGTCCGGTGCATACTCTTTGCCCAAAGTGTGGTTCAGAGAGGGTAAAACACCAGATGGTTGTGTTACTATTCAGAGGGACATGAACAGGCTGGAGAAATGGACCTGCAGGAATCTCATGAAATTTGACAGTGGGAAGAGTCAAGTCCTGCACCTGCAGAAGAGTGCCCTGCAAATACCTTGACAGAAAAGGACTGCAAGTTGAACATGAGCCAATAATGTACTCTTGCTGTACAGAAGGCTAATAGCCTCCTGGCCTGCATGAAGGACATCAGTTCCAGCAGGCCAACAGAAGGGATTTTTGCCTTTACTCAGTACTGCTGAGGCCCTCTCCAGAACGCGTCGTCCACCACAGGGCTTCACAGTACAAGAGGAGTATGGACGTGCTGGAGCAAGTCCAGCAAGGACCATGAAGCTCATTAAGTGACTGAAGCATCTCTCACCTAAGCGCAGACTGAAGGAGCTGAAACTGTTAAGCATGTAGAGAGAAGTCTTGTGACAGGGAGTGAGTGTTGGTTTTTGTCACCCCTATTTGTGTGTTAAATACCTGGTGTCATGGAGTGAAGAATGTGAAGCCAGACTCTTCTAGTGTTGCCCAGTGACAAGACATAAACTGAAAAGCAGGAAAGCTCATTTTATCAGAAGAAAAAAAAAATGTTTATGGAAAGTGGTCAAATACTGGAACAGCTTGCCAGGAGACGTTGCCGAGTCTGTATTATGGAGATATTACAAATCTGACAGGATTAGGCCCTGAGCAACCTGCTGTAGCTGACATGGCTTTGAGCAAAATGCTTGGACTAAATGATTTCTGCAGGTCCCTTTAAAACTCCACTGCTCTGTGATTCTGTGTAGCTGTCTAGAAAACAGTGGGGAAAACTAGCTGCCGTCTTTTGCATTCGTCAACAAAACTAAGGTCTGTGAAGTGACCTTCAAAGAAGAAAATGCAGAGGTTAACAGTCTAGAAATTGTTAGTTTGTCAAATCTTCTGCCTGGGAGAAGTGGCAGAAATCACATGCCTTGAAACTTCTACCAGTTGAGACAATCCCCTCAGAGTAATTGTCAAGAACAAGCCTATTTTGGCATAGAGCTGGACTGCACAGGTCTCTGCCTGTGCAGGCAAACTTCTGTGTTTCAGGTATTGCAACACAAAGGGACACATGTTACCAAAGCAGTGGTATGTGGTTGCATTTCTACATGACAGTGCCTTAACATTGCAGTTTAAAGGTACTTGCAAAAAAAAAAAAAAAAAAAAAAAAGAGTTGTCATTATCAAGGGCAGGTGACTTGCTTTGTACTGTTCTTACCCAGAAGAGTTTGAAGTGGTCCTCTTATATTCTAGATCATGTGAGGCATTTAACATGTATAATACAAGTGAGCCATAGGAAAGTAAAATGTGTGAAGTCAGGCTTGCTAGTCTAGTTACTCTCTTCCAGATGCCTGGAATGCTTATCCATTCCTTCTATCTTTTACCTATCTACAGGGCCTGAAATTGAAGGTTTTATTGCTTTTGTTGCTGCCCATACCTTCAACAATACCTAAAACTTCCAGAAAATTTGACCAGCAATGTCTTCCCATCCTACTGTGCAAGTTTATTCTGCTGTTGCAGGAGAAAAAACAAAACACATCCAATTTTAGCAACAAAGGAATACTTCTGCTTACCTGTTTGCAGCATAAAGAATTACTTTTTACCTCATGCCCCTTCATTAATTTTTAATTAGCTCCTACTCAATTGCCTAACTCACTTCACTCCAATTACTTAATGTGATAAGATCCAATACCCTAATACACCTATTAATACAAATGAGGGGAATCAACTTTGTTGCACACCTGTTCTCAGTAATCTGTGCAAATACTAGTGGATTATCATAGCCTCTCAGAAATTACATCCACAGCAGCATCCTGTTACTTCTTTTGCTGGCTGATAGAAGCTCATGTTATCATATTGCACAGGATGCTTTGGAAAATACAGGTGCTGTGACTGTGAACGATGGCTGAACTCCATACATCTTGAAGAGATGGCTCTCAGTTGCCTGTGACCCCACCATATCTGTCTGAATGTATACCCTGAAGTGCTGTAATAGAAAAGATCTCAGAAATACCAATGTATGAAGTACCACTAAGGCTCAAAGGGCAAAATCGCAAGAGGCAAAGCAGACATGGACTTTAGCATGATGGTTGTGAGATGATCCCCTGCCCAAGGAGCAATTCCACCGAGGTCTGCTCTGGCTCACTCCAGGTCATCCGTGATGGAGGGGATCTACAGCCAGATGCCAGCTGTTTTTAGCAGGAGAGGTGCTAAACTTGCAACATACTTGACCTGCATCAGAGGGTGTGAAAAAGAAATATGCAAATGATCTTTTAGTGAAAAATGTTAAACGTGACTGCTTAATAGATGCAACCTCTTCACAAAAGTATTATGCAGATTGATTCTTTCTCTCCACTTCATGTTAAAAACATAACTGCAACACTTGTATTTTCATTTAGTGCTGATGTGAGCTAGTCATTGCCTACACTGCAACAAAGGAATGGTGAGGCATGGAAGTCAACAAGTCCACTGCAGGTTGTGTATTGGAAAAAAAGGAATTCATATATCCCAATAGGACCAGAAAGTAGAAGAATATCTTCCATTTTGCCCCATTCTCAGACCCTTTCTCTTGTAAATACCTTTGGATTTTTCTTTTTTTTCTTTTTTTTTTTTGAAGCACAGCCTAAGCTTCAGTTCTTAAAAAATACTGGGTTACTGCTCAAGCCCAAAGCCCTGACATTTTGCATGTACTGGAATAGGAACTGAAATCCTGAATAGTAGATTCTTATTCAGGCTGTGGTCACATGAAAGCTACCCCTAAATGTCTGTGCAAACTATTTCATCAAACACTTTCACCCAGTCTTGCCCAAACTGGGCATCAAAAATCAATCCAAAATTCTGATTATTTTTGGTATACTATTCCTCAGTTTTCTGTGAGTTTACACCTTTAATTTATACTTTCCTCTTTTCTCCTCTACCTCCTCCTCCAAAGGAGAAAATAACATGTCCAAGTGGCACACATCCCTAACTTTCTATAGACGAGTTTATAAGGTCTTAAATGCCATCAGCATTCCTTGTTCATTCTCATAAAATCTGCTTACCTGAAATAAGAGCTTCGCTGCTCTTGCACATTAAAGTGTGCAGGGCCACAGTAGTGGGACCAGTCATTTTTAACATCTTACTCAATAGTCTGGATGATGAACATGATGCTGAACATGAGCCAGCAGTCTGCTCAGGTGGCCAGATGGCCAATGGCATCCTGGCCTGTAACAGAAATACTGTGCCTTGGAGGACTAGGGAAGAGATTTTACCCCTCTATAAGTGAGGCTGCATCTTGAGTACTGTGTTCAGTTTTTGGGCCCCTCACTACAAGAAGAACACTGAGTTGCTGGAGCATGTCCAAAGAAGGGCAACAAAGCTGATGAAGAGTCTGGAGAGCAAATCTTACGAGGAGCACCTGAGAGAACTGGAATTGTTTAGCCTGGAGGCAAGGAGGCTCAGGGAAGACCTTACTGCTCTCTACAGCTACCTGAAAGGAGGTTGTAAAGAGGTGGGGTTAGTCTGTTCAGTAGCAAGTGATAGAGCAAGAGGAAATGGACTAAAGTTGCACCAAGGGAAGTTTAGATTGGATATTAGGAAGAATTTCTTTACTGAAAGGGTTATCAGGCATTGGAATAGGCTGCCCTGGGAAGTGGTGGAGTTACCATCCCTGGACATATTTGAGTCATGTAGGTATAATGCTTTGGGATATGGTTCAGTAAAGGACCAGTCAGTATAAGGCTAATGACCTGACTTGATGATCCTAAAGGTCTCGTCCAATCTAGGCAATTCTGTGATACAGAATGCCTGCTGTTGGACTTGATGATCCTTGGGGTCTCTTCCAACCTTAGTTATACTGTGATACTTAGTTATACTGTGTAGGTACAGTATGCTGCCAGAGATCTGTGTATCACCAGTGACTTTTGAAAGCACAATATCTCTAAATCCCCAAAAGGATGCTTTATATAAATTTCCTTGAAATATCTTTGGAACAGATTGCTTAAAATGGTTAGGAAGACTGATTGAGTTCAATGTCCAGAAGGATACTTTTAGGTAGAAGTAGCAATGGTTGGCTGGGCTTTCTGTAGCACTGCATGGATCAATTAGGTACAAAATTGTTTGTGTACTAGAGAAATTGCCTTTGAGAGCTTAATACTGTATAGTTTAAAATTTAGTACGCCTGAAAAAAGAAAAGCAAAACTGAGATGCATTCAGAGTCCACACAGATCTGTTATGAAAGGGAAAACTGAGAAGGATGGAAAGTCATAGGGGAAAGAGACTGAAAATTTGGACATCAGGTGGTATGGCATGTTGTGGGAAGAACCTGAAGCTTGCTTAGCCTGACATTTTGCCCAGTACGATGGCAAGAATGGCAGCTGCTATGCAACAATCACTCTGCAGGAGTGGTTCCTAGCAATGTGTAAAAAGCCAAGTCAAACAAGGCTGTGATAGTCAGTTGGTGCAGTGTACTGACCTTTACTGGTAACCTCCTTCTTACATGAAACAAAAGGGAGGTCTCCAATAGGAAGTGCACCATTTGTCTTGAAGACAGGTGTTAGTAATGCTGAGAACAAAACCTGTTCTTAGAAAGGTGTGGTTTCACATACACAGAAAAAAGGCCCTTCTTTGTTCTATAGCTACTAGTACCACAGATGATGTGAAACAGAACAATTCAGGAAAGACAAACACTTTCTGAGCAAGCACATTAACATTGTTGAGGAACTCATCCTGGTGAAGTCAGCAGGACTTTTTGCCTGATTTGTTGAAGGGTTGAAATCTCTGGAAAGAAATGAAAAAGGAAAAAAAGTTGTGACGTATAATCTGGGATTTGCTATTACACCTTTCACTTCCTCAAGTAGCTTCAGTGGGTTTGGTTAAGCTTTATTTTGCCCTAAACCTAAATTGCAGTTTTAGTTTCTTAATTTTCAAACATAAAGGTATTTAGGGCTAGATCTTTCTCTTGTTGAGGTAAGGACCAACATTTCACACTTATTTTGAGGGTCCATTAATCTTTTCAAGACCTTTTTAATTAAAATGAATTATTTAGTATTTGTACAGCACTCTGAAAGAACACAGAGCTACGTAAGTGCTAAGTGTTATTAGACAACTCATTGTTATCTTTTATATTTCCCATAAAACTAGCTATGACTTAGCTACTGTTAAGCTCCTTAGTTCTCAGGGAAAATTAACATTAGAAAATGCTTTGACTTTCTAAAAGTCAAATTACTACTGCTGCAATGATGACATTGTACAAGCACTAACTGAACAAGTACCAATTGTAGCTATATTTTAAGAAGCTGTATACTTACGACTTGCCATGCATCTCCAAGGAGGACCCAGGGAACTGCAGACCTTGGTACCAGGAATTGTCATGGAGCAGATAGTCTTGAGCATCATTATGCAGCATGTGCAGGGCAACCAGATGATTTGGCCTCGTCAGCATGAAGGGCATGTCCTGCTTGACAAACTTGGTCTTCTACAGCAAAGTGACTCACTTAGTGGATGAGGGAAAGGATGTGGATGTTGTTTATCTGGACTTCAGTAAAGACTTTGAGACTGTCTCCCACAGCATCATCCTGGAGAAACTGGCTGCTCATGGCTTGGGTGGATAGATGTTTTGCTGCATTCAAAACTGGCTGGCTGACTAAGCCAAGAGAGTGGTGGTGAATGGAGTTAAATACAGTTGGTGGCCAGTGGTGTTCCCCAAGGCTCAATACTGGGGTCAATTATCTTTAGTATCTTTATAACTCATCTGGATTAGAGAACTGATTGCACCCTCAGTATTTTTGTAGATGACAATAAATTGGGTGGGAGTGTTGATCTGCTTCAGGGTAGAAAGGCTCAACAGAAGGATCTGAACGGGCTGGATCAATAAGCTGAGGCCAATTGTATGAGATTCAACAAACCAAGTGCTGAGTCCTGTGCTTACATCACAACAACCCCATGCAATGGTACAGGGGTGAGGAAGAGTGGATGGAAAGTTGCCTAGCAGAGAAGGACATGGTGATGCAGGTTGACAGATGGATGAACGTGAACTAGTAGTGTGCCAGGTGTCTGAAAAGGCCAACATCATCTTGGTCTGTATCAGGAATAGTGTGGCCAGCAGGAATAGGGAGGTGATTGTTCCCTGAACTTGGCCCTGTGAGGCTGCACCTCAAATACTGTGTTCACATTTGGACCCCTCATTACAAGAAAAACGTTGATTTGCTAGAGCATGTCCAAAGAAGAGCAACAAGCTGGTGAAGGGTCTAGAGAATGTTTTATGAGGAGCACCTGAGGGAACTGGGATTATTTAGTCTAGAGAAGTCTGAGGGGAGACCTCGCTGATCTCCACAATTTCATGAAAGGAGTTTGTGAAGAGGTGGGGGTCAGTCACTTGTCCCTGGTATTCAGTGATAGAAAGAGGAAATGGCCTGAAATTGCACCAGGGGAGGTTTAGATTGGATGTTAGGAAAGATTTCTTTACTGAAAGGTTAGTCTGGCATTGGAAAAGGCTGCTCATGGAGGTGTTTCAGTCACTATCCCTGGAGGGAGTTAAAAAATGTGTATATATGGCACTTAGAGACATAGTTTAATGGCCATGGTGGTGTTAGGTCAACGTTTGGACTTGATGATCTTTGATGTGTTTTCCAGTCAGAACAAGTCTATGATATTTCAGTTTGCAAGCATGGACATAAAAGCTATTTTCAATTGCTCTGTTCTTTTTGTAGTCACCAATATTGATGTATACCATGCAGGTGAAGCAGTACACCTTTGGAAAATGATAATAACATACCTAACTTGTACTGCTGACAATGACCACAAGAGGTACAGGCCATGGAAAGTCAAAAGTGGAAAACTCTTCCTACAAGGCACTTACATTATGCCTCTGCTTCATCTAGTGCTGTCTTAAGAAATTGGTTTCTGTAGAAGAGCAAAATGCCAGCTTTATGGGAAAATTCATGCTTTGCAAGTTTCTATGTTGGCCTAAATCTTTCTTAAAGATAGGTGTGTACATGGGTAGGTTTTGATTGGGGTTTTCTGGGAAGAGGTACTTTAACTTCTTTCTCCTTGTCCTTGGTTTGGCTGGGATGAACCTAATTTTCATAAGGAGCCAGAAGAGCCTAACTGAGCTAGCCAAGGGAATATTGGGTACCATGTGACACATGCTCAGCAGGGGGGGTTGGCTGGGGAGGAGGAGGGATCTCAGTTTGGGAATGGGCTGAGTGCTGGGTTATGAGTGGTGAGCAACTGCATAGTTCATCACTCAGTCTATACATTCTTTTGTTAGTCTTATTGTTATTATTACTCCTTCTCTCTTTGTGTTGCCCTATTAAACCATCTTTATCTCAATGCCTGAGATTTTAATTTTATTTCTGATTCTCCTCCCTGTCCCACTGCAGGAGGGGGGTGGTCATAAGTGAGAAGCTGCATGGTGCTTAGTTTCCAGCTTTTTTAAATGCAGTGAATTGCTTGCTGACTAGGGAGGGGAGAGGGTTTTTGAATCCTAAGCTACTGTTCTGTCTAAAACACATTTTCACCATCACTAGAATTCTTCTGATACAAAGGGGATTGTATTTATCTTTCTCAATCACTACACTTTCAAATTCCTGTTCAAATATTGTTAGGAGAAAATGAAGGCTAATGTTCTTGGGTACATGCTTGCTGCAGTGACTGAAATGGTCTATCATGCTGAACCTCCAAACAAGCAGCTTTCATTATCTGTAATGACTTTATCTTTCTCAAGAGGAGGCTAGCTGCTTGAAAATGTTTCTTCTTTAGGTTAGGAAGGTGATAAAACAGACCTCACAGCAGATATTTAGGCAGCTATAAACAGCAAAATATACTCAGAGCAAATGAAGCGGCGAGGGGCTAAAAACCAAAAGCCTATACCTGTGGTACATTTCTTTTTGCAATGAAGTTGCCTGTTTCTTGAAATTCCTCATTTTATAAGTTGCTTTTCTGGACTACTCTGACATTAAATCATCCAGATCATCACTACTTTAGCCTCTGTCGCTGACCAATATTGGTTGTGGCAGCATCAAGTTAAGAAAGGCCTGAGAATCAAACCACCTATTTTCTGTTTATTTCTGACTGGAATGATTCTTCGTCTTGACAGAAAGGATAGAGAGCTTTATTGAAATTAACAAAAAAAAGACAGGACCCTGAATTCAAGTCCTGACTTGTGACTGTGAAATTGCTCTGGGAATCCACTCCTTTCTCCACTTCTTTCCTTCAATCTTTTCTATTTGAATTGAAGCCATTCAAGGCAGGGATTATCTATAATACATACTAGCATAATGCTTCGCATAGTTGATTATTTAACCTAAACATCACATTTACTACTGTAATACACCATAAATGACCATGAATCACAGCCCTAACATGCGGAGCTCTGGGAGGAGGTGGATGGAACAAGCTATGGGATTGTGCAAGTGTCACATAATTCTGACCACCTAGAAAGTGAATGAACACACTTTTGTAAGGCTTTGTAGGCCTAAATGCATTCTAAACAAAACAGGGTAATGGGATTACAATGAATTTTTAAAAAAGCCAAGAAACAAAACAACACCCCAAAGTGAGAATGGAGAAGTGAAACTTCACTAGAATCAAACCAGAAGTTTCAGTGAAGCTGCACTCTGAGCAAGCCTGAAGTCTGTGCCAGCAGAGTAGTAGACAAATATTCTTATTTCTTATCGTACGCAGTTCTTGAGTACTATCTACTGGTCATGTTATTGAGTTAATATCTTGTCTAGCAACCCTATTATGTGGAAATATATCTAAGAACTGTGAGAAGTGCTATTTTCCATGTAAGAAAAAATATTGTTGAAAAGAGTAGGGTATTTTTTTGGAGAGATGATTGACTTACAAATTTTTTTTTGCTCCATTTTGTGTGTCGCCACAGGTCTGGAAAATACACACATGGGGAGAAAAAAAACACATCAATTTATTAATATTTAACTTTCCACTACAGGAAGCACAGTGGATGCTTCTTACATTACCATTTAGATTGTTTTAGGATGATAGAATTAACTTTTCCTAATGAAGCAAGGAAAATGTTCTGTATGGACAATTTTTCAAACTGAAGGAAATTGAGGGGAAAAAAAAAATAAAAGAAAAAAAAGAAAAGACCATAAGCAGATGTTCTGAGCAGTGCAGGAAAAAGCTTGAACCCTGGGGCTAAGGCAGACTTTAAGCAATATTCTGCAATTTTCCCGTGTCCATTTAACAGTTTCTAATAAAGAATCTGGGAAACTGAAGGAGTTAATTAAAGAAATGCCAGTCTTTAGGTGTCCTGAAAGCACATGTATAAAACAGAGTTGTCTACAAGGAGTTATGGACCGCAACCATATAATTTCATCCAATGATCTGTGGTTTCTGTCATGAATATTGAAAATATTGGGATGAAAAAAAGTCTTGGCTTTCAGTCTTTGATATAATTTTTCTCTGTCCTCACTTAGGAAAGTAAACTGCTTGTGAACTCTGCTGTCTTGACCAAGAAGGCCTAGGTATTTTCATTGTTCCCAAGGATTAAAATATTAATTTTTGGCTGCAAATTCATGACTTAAATATGACATACAAACTATAATAGAATATATATATATATAAAATAGAATATCTGACAAAACAGATAAGACACACAAGGTTAGGTTGGAAATTTAAACCCTACTAAAAAAAAACCTACTAAAAAAATTTAAACCCCTACTAAAAAAAAAAAGAATTATCTGGTCTGAGACAGCGTGAATGATATTTATATGAGCTACTACTGAGAATGAAGACCTGGTGAAAGTGCTAGTGTCTCTCAGCTGGGATGGTCATTCCACCACATTCTTGCCTGGCCAGATGGAGGAGGGTTGAACCGAATAGGGTAGTGTGTATGGGCACCAGGATGGCAGTTTGTAAGATACTAATTGTGTAACAGGATTAAACGATCTGATATGTAGATTAAGAAACCTAGAAGACATGCTGTTAATAATGACTTCAGATTGGCAATGGTGTTAAGGAATATAGGAAATTCTGTTGCTTACACTTATAATATAGCCCAGGTCAACCATGGAATAATACAGCCTGTTCATCTGCTTTAAAAATGCAATATTTTGTTAATTGTTACTGGTACATTACTGGGGGGGAAAAGTGAGCAATGCTAGTACCACCTTTATACAAAATGTGAGCAGGATGATGATAATTATTTTTTTTTCCTCTTTCTGTGCAATATTCAGAGTATTTGGGCTGCTGCTGAAGTTTTCTATTTGCCCTTATCAACAGATCATCCTTCCTGTTTTCCTAAGAGAAACTACTTTTTCTTTTAGTGTGGGTAAGGAGTTTTGTTTTGTTCCAAAATTAAGTCTGACTCAGACAGGTGTGTTTCATTATCAGGTTTGTTCACTGAAGTTTATTGAAACAGGGAGATTATTTTTGTTTTGCATAGAAATGTGAAGTTCATTAGCCAAGGGATGTGGGGAATTCTAGCCTCAAATTTGTCACTATTACACACCCACACCCATGAGTCAATTGTTTCACTTTGCTGTCATACAATGAATTCAGGCTCTTAGAAGGTGCCAGACTTGAGAGCTTTGAAATCTACAGAACAGGTTTTGCAGACATCAGGAGTCCCAGTTCTTCTCTTGCACTTCAGTCTTTCTGAACCACTGTAGATTGACTATAACACAGCCTCAATTATATCCAGAATCTAGGTATAACTTGCCGTCTCTCAGGACATTTTGTTCTCTGTCCATAAGTGTCATAATTATATGGCCTTTTCCTTCCTTAGTTCATTTGAATGCTGTCTCATTTGGCATCCATTTCATGAAATCACCTCTAATTTGTAGTGCTACCTTTTGGACTGAGTGGATAGTGAGGCCAGCTTCCTTTTCCTACTTCAGGGATTCCCCTCCAAACTGCCATGGAGAGCTGTTCTAATGGACGGTCTTCATTCTCTCTACTTGTATGTAACCCACTGCAGAGAAACTTGAGGAATAAGGTCTTCTGAGCTTCAGCACCTCTCACAGCTGCCAGTTTCACAGAATAATCAACTCTCAATTATGCAGCATAATGGCAGTGGTAGAGTAACCCAAATAAAACAAACCCAAGGCTGATACAAAAGGTAAATACATTAGGTAGTAAGGATATATTTAATATGCTCACCTTTGGAAGGCTGGTAAGTAGATTCCTGTAGAGAACAGAAGCAGCTTTAAGAAGGCAGGATGGGGCTGGGTGCCAGCGGCATGAATGTTGCTCCATTCAGACATGATGCTGCGGCCAGGGGTGTTGGAGGAAGGCAGGGCATGGTGAATCCACACCATGCATAGTCCATCCCGGTATCTCTGAGACTTGCCTGAAAATTTTTATTTTTCATTTATATTATTTTTTAAGAAAAGGTTTTGCTGATCCTAATCAAGTGGAGATTACTGTCAGTGCTCCATGACATTTTGAGTGAGAGAATTGTTGCTGAGAAAAGAGGTAGAGTTTTCTATTTTGGCAGAGAAAAAACATAGTTTTACGAGAGGTACAATTCTTGTTTGGCTATAATAAACAAATTTTGCCCAGGGCCAGGGAGGCAAAGCTAAGCTAAACTTTCTCCTCTCCATCTCTAGCCATATTGCTCTGCAGCTGCGCAATTCTCCAGGGATAAGCTCATGGACACGCTAACTAGCTCTCAAACAAAAAGCTTCATTCTTTGTTTTTGGCAGTGGAAGCGGTGAGAAGCAGCAACACAGGCACATAGGTTGTGCTGAATCCTTTGGGATGATCTCTCCCATGAACCTCCTGGGGGTAGAACCAAAGCAGCAGCCTTGCCTTGCTTGTCATTATGGGGTGCCCTATCCCAGCTGTGTTCCATAAAGTAGCTGCATTCAAAATCCTCTTGCTTAGTCTGAGAAAATAAGGCTGAGTAACCAAAATATCAATCAGTCTGCTTCTTTTGGGCTTGCTTAATCTTACATTTAGGTACCTAGATACCGTGTGACTGAGTGCCACACAGGTTTCATGGGTAGTTCAGCCACAAACAAGTGAAGACCTATACAGCCAAGTGAAGGTCATAAAATACACTGAAGTGCAGAAAGCTAGTATGAATCCACTATAAAATGAGATCAGACAAAGTGGCCTGAGCAGTAGTAACCACCTCAAATTTCCTGTCCAGGCACAGTTGTCAAGAAAGTTACAGTAAACAAATATACCAACAACCCAAGTCCTAATCTTCACGGTACTGTGGTTGACACTGGGAAGAAGCATGAAGCTATGCATGGATAGATTTTGATGACACTGATTTCTATAAACATTACAGAATACAAACATCTATACTGATACTGTTGACTTTAGCCACATACAAGGTCTAGTAACAGCAAATGCTTTAATGTTGTTGGCTTTGCTCATTCCACCTTGACAAATTATGGATGATATATTTAATTTCCTATTACTGAACCTGACTGCTTCTTAGATTACAGGAGAACTCTATTTTCTTTTGCTGATGGGGAACTGAGGAACATTGTAGGACTGTGCCTGAATTATATAGGAAGGTATGGCAGAGCAGGTAACTGAAATGAACTTTAGCTGAACACTATCTCAGTTCTTTTATGTGTATCTTCAACCCTGCTTTCTCACATATAAAATTCATCCAGTTTTCCATCAAGAGAGCAAATTCTCTCATAATGCTTTGAGGTCTGAAAGATCTAGACATTCTTCCTTGCTTCATGAAGGTCTATGGGGAAATAACAAGAGACTATTTGCTTCAAAACTGAGATTGTGCTGCACACAGTAGTCTATCACAAAAGATGTAAAGAGTGGTTTCCCCTGTACTTTGGATATCTGAGAGAAATAAACACACGGATGAGTTGTTTCAGTCAAGAAGTGGTTTCACTAAGAAGAAACAGGTTACTCTCTCCTTCTCAGCTGAGGGTTGCAGTACTCTGAGTGTCAAGGTCAGTAGTGCTTGTGCCCTGTAGGGACAGATTACTTCTGAAGACATCAATAATTGCAAAAACTGTTCTTTTACATTTTTATTTAGTCAAAAGATCTTTGTCTGATTGGATTGGTAGTTATCAGCAACTTTTCAGGATATCAGGTGATAGGACTAGGGGGAATGGAATGAAGCTGGGGGTGGGGAGATTCAGGCGGGATGTGAGGAGGAGGTTCTTCACCATGAGAGTGGTGAAGCCCTGGAATGGGTTGTCCAGGGAGGTGGTTGAGGCCCCATCCCTGAAGGTGTTTAAGACCAGGCTGGATGAGGCTGTGGCCAGCCTGATCTAGTGTGGGGTGTCCCTGCCCATGGCAGTGGGGTTGGAACTAGATGGTCCTTGTGGTCCCTTCCAACCCCGACTGATTCTATGATACTAACTTTTGGATGAAGCTTTCGCATACAAAATCTGAGTTAGCTGTGTTTAATTCAACATGCAGTCTGTCTGCCTCACAGGCAAATAAGGTGATGCAGTGAGTATGAAATACTATCTCACACCAGCCCTCGCTGGACTTCCTGCTTAGCTTTCGATGCACTTCAGAGCTCCACTGCTGTCTGGTCTCCAGCTGTCTTACAAACAACTTCTTCACCCAGGAAGCACTCTGTGGGTAAGGGCAGTTATTCCACAGGAACCCAGAATACGTTGTGTTCCCAGCATAGGTTCTTGCCTGACTTTACCTCAAGAGAACAGGAAGAGCCAGAGCTGGACTATCTTTAGAGCTGTTTGCAAACTGGTCTCAAAAACAATGGCTGATGATTCATCTGGCATCATCATCAACAATCTTCAGGCCTGTGTTTTAACAAACTTTTCCTAATAAAGAAAGGAGACCTTCCAGACAGAAATATGTACCTTTTAGTGGTGGATCTACAGAAGAGTAATCTAGGTTTAAGAGTGCTTGTAATCAAGTGATTACACATGCTTGCCTGAGGTCAGATAGTAAGCTAGTTTAGCAGCTCTGGG
The DNA here is from genome assembly GCF_014839835.1 of Dryobates pubescens. Lineage (NCBI taxonomy): Eukaryota > Metazoa > Chordata > Aves > Piciformes > Picidae > Dryobates > Dryobates pubescens. Next base: position 33,955,029 of record NC_071616.1, read on the forward strand.
GACCCTTGTTCCTGTGTTGCATTCACATGACATGAGCATACTGACTCATTCATGTGTGGGGATATATAAATGCCTGCTTATGACATGTTTTTGCAAGTTTTAGTAATAAAGTCAGATCTCTGAGGTTGGAATCCTTTCTATGGCAATAGAACACTGTCATCACTAACACTGTGACTTAGAAACTGTTGTAGTTTGAAAATCAGTTCCTTTCTTTGTTTATGCCAGCAATGCAGAAGGTCACCAGTTTAATGTGTGTAACCTTTAAAAGTTATTTCTCTGAGTAAACATTTGCTGGAAGATATCCTGTCTGGGTGGTATCTTTTACAAATGCCTGATATTATGCTACCTAAACAAACTTTTCTTTGGTGAGCCCAAGATGAGACATGGAGTAGCCTTTCTAGCGCTATACATCCTATTATAATGACAGCCCAAGTGATATTACAATATCTAAAAATGAAAGACCCCAGAGCAGGGAAGATTGATGTGTTTACCCTCTGCAGTTTCCTGCAGTGAAAGGATAGTGATGACTGATGAAGACCAAGACATATTAATGAATGAAGCTTGTACTGCTCCTTCAAGGATGAAAGTTGACATAGGTTAGATATCATGCTGGCATCTCTGGGAATAAAATGTACCTGGTGAGGAGAGCCTACATAAGCATACAGGGAAGATATCTGCTGAAAACCAAAATTATGGATATCTGCAACTTGAAATATGTTAAATACATACCTGAGGAAGTTAGAACCATGCTAAAAATATCCTAAAGTACATCTAATGTATCCCCCCTCTCCCCCTCCCCCCCAAAAGAAAATCCCCGACAACAAACCAAACCAACATGTGAAAGAGAATAAAATATCAGACTAAAAAGGTGGAACAAAAAGAAGTGCAAATGAGCAAAGCAAACTGTCAGTGTGTGGATGCAAGAGATGCTTGTGGTTGTTAAACCATACATGACTCTGCCAGAGGAAATATCTTTCTTTCTTCTTTTAGTGTTTGTTTGTTTGTTTGTTTGTTTTTGGTGGATTTGGGTTTTGTTTTGTGTGTGCTTTTATTTTATTTTTTAGAGGCATTTAACCAGAAGTTAGTTATCCTTATTACACTAGCAAATGCAAATAGTTATCATAGAGGAATATTGAAGTCCTCAAAGCTCAGTTGATGAATAACATTTAAGGCTGCAGAATATTCTTTTCAAGCAAAAAACTTTACCTTAGAATACTCAAATCCTTCAAAAACTCTTTTTCTCTCTTTCTTATCTTCTACTGTTACACATCAGTATATGAAGTCAGTGCTGGGCATTTACTTGTGTTTTCTTAAACCAAAAGAAGGCAACAAAAGAACTTTAAACGCTCTGCCTGTTGTACTTCGCGGAGGTGGGAGGACAATGTACAGAAACGTGCCTTTTCTTGGGATGCATCAGCTCACACACCTTCCTGGAAAAGACAAAAGGGCAAAGGGAAAAAATCTATCCATGAGAAAAACAACAACCAAAAAACCCCCAACCATTGATAACAGAAGCCTGCATTGCTGTGTCACTTGCTGTGTCATATGAAAATACCTTTCTAAAATTTGAAAGCATATTGGCTTCCCCCCCCTCCCCCCCCTTTTTCCTTTTCAAATGGAAGTACAGCAAAGTTCCACCCTTGCTGTCTGTCCTTTTTTTTTTCCTCCTCTCTCTTAAAAAAAAAAAAAAAAAAGTTTTGAGAATTTCATTTTTCTATTCAGTGCAGTCCTGGCCAAAGTAAAGCCCTCTTTTACATTGACGTCAAGATCTTTACTAAGATTATGGTTTCATTTCTCTATTGCAGCAATTAGCTAGGGAATGTATAAAAGGCTTCAGGGAAGCAAGCTAGGACTCTCAGAGGGGAAAGCACTTTGCACCATAGACAGATAGCAAGAGAGAAGGCGAGAGGAGGAAGGCAGGAATACAGAGAGGCGGGGGGGTGGGGGGTGGGGAGAGAGAGAGGGAAAGAGGGAGGGAGAAGAGGGAGGAACAGAAAGTTTATGTACATAAACCTTTTTTTAAAAAAAGTATTGTTGCACCTGGTAGCTAGCCTCACTGACACAGAAATGAGAGGTCTGTTCAGTGCTTAAATAGCTGAGAAACAATGGGATAGTGCAGGGAAGTTAACAATTAACAGTCTCAGCTTAAATTTTGTAACTGCAGGGAGCTGGAAACACGGCTGACTCTCTCTTCAACAAAATCAGGTCTCCTGGTTGAGGAAAGAATTTTTGTTAACATCTTAGTTTCTGAAAAAAAAAAAAAAAAAGGCAGCTCAGAATTTGATGAGTATCATGCAGTTATGGTTTTAAGCAGCCTGCTCATATTTAACTATCTCTGCTCATTTTGAAGAGACTGGCTGAAAGAGGGGTAAAGAGGCTTTTGAAAATACTTTTTACTTTACTTTTTTAAATGAGGGTGCAGAACAAAAAAGGGAGCTGAAGGCATCTCGCTGGAGAGAAGCAGCAAGGAAGATGGGTCTGCTAAGTGTGGATTTGCTGATCACCCTTCAGATCTTGCCGGTCTTTTTCTCCAACTGCCTCTTCCTTGCACTGTATGACTCTGTGATCCTCCTGAAGCACATGGTGCTATTTCTGAGCCGGTCTAAGTCTGGGCGCGGTGAGTGGCGGAGGATGCTGACCTCGGAGGGGCTGCGCTGTGTCTGGAAGAGCTTCCTCCTGGATGCCTACAAGCAGGTTGGTACTCGGGGATGGGGACTGGCTGGTTGGGGTGGGTAAACCGTGATGGACATCCCCGTTGTCAGAGAAAAAGGGAAAGGGATGACTGTTGTGCAGGCTGTGCCTGTTTGATGTTAAGTTTGATGGCAGAGGTGTAAGCTGAAAGATGCAATAAAGTCGGAGCTAAGTACTGACGAGATTGAGGAGCTGCTGTCTCTGATCTGCCACTAACTCTCTCTGTAGCCAGGGTCATGTTACTTAGTTTAGCCGTGCCTCAGTTTCCCCAGCAGCAGAAATTATATCCTTCATGTTTATCAAGTATTTCAAGATCTTAGTATAATTGTAAAATGCTCCAGATGTTTTCATAGCTGTTGTTGAATTGTCTGCCGTGTGAGATCCTCAGAAATTATACAAAGACTGAATCTTCAAATAGAACTGTGCATAGGATTGTTTTAATTAGAATAAAAGATAGAAATGAGCCTTTGTCATTACAATGGCATTTTTTATTACTCATGTTAAATTATATATTGGAGAAAGCATCCAAATAATAGTAAAACTGGGCATGGAGGGAAACAGCCTTTTTTTTTTTTTCCCTTCATAAAAGCAGTGAGAGAGGGACATGTCAGAGTTTAGAAATGAACTTGACTGGATGAAGGACAGCTGCCTGGTGATTTAAATTAATAAAGCCAGTATCAGTTATGCAACATGTACAAAGCCACCCCCCCCACCCCCCCTTTTTTTTTTCTTTTATTTTTTGTACGATTATTATCCACTCTTAGTGTCCAGGTTTCATGGAGTAGTTATAATTCCCTTTTATAGACTGAAAAAATGGACCCAAAAAGATGAAATTTCTTGCACAGGCCACCCAGTTAGTGAGCAGAAGAACTGGATTCAGAGCTCAGTGGCTTCAAAAACAGTGCTTAGTCTGTTAAGGTGTTGTCTTATTTAGACTGTCTAATTTAACATACCCTATGTGATGTCATGAGGTCACAGATGTCTTATCCAAATGACTAGTCTGTATCTTCTGAAATATTTCTTCTGGTATCACCTTCCCCTCAGTTCCCCTTCACTCCCCAACAATGGATTCTGTATTTGCTTTTTACCTAATGATATGAAGAACTAGCTTTGTTTAGCCTGAAACCTAAGCCACAGGGACATTAATTTCCAGTGTAAGACAAATATAAATAACATTAGCTTTTGCCAAATGGGTCAACCTTTTTCTGCAACTCTAGGAATCAGCCAGCTGGCTACTCAAATAAAGTAATGCTGAATGAAGCTCACTACTCTCCTAGCCCTTCTAGTTTCTGACTTTAGTCTCTTCACAGAAACTGAGGAATTTTTACAGTAGGCTTGTTAAAATGGGCTGGTCAACACAATTGTTACTATTTTACACAAGGCAAGGCAGTTAACACACAACTTGATTAAGGTTCCAGTGGAAGCTGGTAGCATGGCTCTGATACAACTGATTTTCCAGTTCCTATATTTGCAACCTGCATATGGCCCAGGGTCTGAGGGAGATGTGAAGCTGTAAGGAAACTTTTATATCCATGAGATATTTTCAACTTATTTTGCTTAAATAACACAAAATTATTTTAAAGAAAGATGTTGCATGCCTTTCTGTAGTTCTAAAAGTAATTCTTTGCCTTTTCCTCAGTACTATTGATGCCAGCCATGGATGCTAAAGGGATGATGACTCTGTGTTATTTTTGGTATTGGTAATAAAACTCTTACCTTGAACTTTGGTAGTTTAAAAGCTTTCCCTTATCAACATTAAATGACTTAGGTTGTTCAAGCCAATCAGACTTTAAGGACCCTAGAATGAATTTTGACTTCAGTGACCTCAGTAGGGAAAAAAAAAATCATACAAGCATAACAAAATTTTATCACCTTCTTCTAAAAAGGGGAAACCCATTCACTCCAGCTATCCTTAAGGCAAAAACCAGTTGGCTTAATTTATGGACAGGCTCTGTTTTCCTTATTAGAATTATTGGCCAGAAAGACAAGAAGATCATTGGAAACCCTTGATTGTTACAGGAAGAAAGGTGTGTAGAAATCAAATTATAGAGGGCACACAATAAACTGATGGGCCATGATAGGAGAAAAGTCATCACTCCACAACAGGAGAGAATCTTTTCTGCTGCTTCTCTAAAGAAGAGGAAGGAAAAATGTTTTCAACTGGAATGGTGTATTGGTAGAGTTGAAAAAAAATGGAAGCATAACCTGCTTTGTAGCATTGTTTAAAAAGCATGAGAAATAGTGAAATGTGTTAATGACTCTGACCAAACACCTTTTTCTTAAATTATCTTCTTCTAAATCCTGGATAGGAATTCCCAGTGATATTTTGATCTTAGCCATTTAGGGAGGGTAGAAAACTGAAATATTATGCAACTGGGCTACTAAACACATGGCAAAAGGTAAATAATATAATAAACATGATTGCTTATTGCTCCAATTTGCTAGCTGAAGCCAGGTATTATTAGCAAAGTAGCTAAGCAGATGCTTAAACGCATTCCATTGGGAGTGTTTGTGAAATAATCACCATTTTTTCAGATAGGGTAGCAGAACTGCAGATATTTGAGATAAACCAAAGCTCTAGTGCCAGTTAGCAGAAGACTGGATGAAAAGTGTACCTGATTGTTCTTCTGTCTTTTGTATCACTTAAACAGAACTTTTTCTGAGTATATGTCATAACATTTTTCACAAAAGTACTTGATGCAAATTTTTTATTCACAGAAAAATGTACAGGAAGCCATTCCAGAAAAACTCTGTCCCAGAATCCACTCTGTACTAGATTCTTACTAGATTTCCTACTAGATTTCTTACTAGAAAGGAACTCTGCCTTGCAAGCACACAAACTATCCCAGAAATAAGTGATTTTGTTTCCAGACTATTGTGTACAAGAGATGATCCTGGAGTGGTTAAAAGTAGATTATATTTGAAAATAGCTATGCTGATACATTTTCTCCTCTAAAAAGTTGCTTTTGTTCTGGCTCTCTTGTTACTAACTACTGTTGCACATGACTTCTTGGTGAGGGCAGTTATTTCCTGGTCAATATTATCTAGCAACCATTGGAGATTTTTAACATCCTCAGTGGGGATGCAATACAGTATTTGTTGTTATATAGAGTATATCCAGTATTCTTTTCCTGTTGAAACATGCTATGTGACTAATTTTATTCATATTTTACAGTCCAACTGGAATAAAAATGATTATTTGTTTGTCTTAATTTTGTTCTGTAAATTTTATCGATGCTAAATCTATTTATTTTTACTTCCTCATCTCACAATTCAGTATCTGTCACACTCATGGTTCATTGTGAGGTTTGTAATTTGTAGAACATCCTCTACATGTTCTTTTCTGAGAGGCAAGCATGTCTGACACTGCAGCATTAGAGCCTTTAGGACCAGACCAACTGCCATAACAAAAATAAACAGAGCTAGTAGTTAAGTCACATTAACTGCATACAAATTGAGAGTATAACTATTTCATTTAAATGCTGTATTTCTAATTTACTGTTGTGCTCTTTTTATCTGCAGAAATGAGTGGATTGACTCATGAAGAGCAAATCATGTATGTATAGGTATTTGCACCTTCTTATGTGTTTGCATGTATACAGACATGTATACATATGTATGTGTGTCTGCCTATATATAGTTATACCCGTATATTTACATCTGTATAAATGCAAAAATACACATAAGGATACACAATCTGCTCTTTCAGGAGTCAGTCCTCTCATTTGTTTACCTATGTTATATATATATGTGTGTGTGTGTATGTATGTATGTATATATACATATGTATAAATATGAATCTAACCACACCTACTTATAAGAAAGAAAAGGGGAAAAAAAGATTTTGGGGAGGGTGTTAATGTGCCTTCAGTGTGATTTATATAGGCCATCTGTACAAATGCCAGAGAGACATTTGGTTTAGCCCACAGCATTTATATAGAATGTGTTACATATCTTAAGAAATCCAGAGAAAAGGCTAGAAAAGGTTTGAAAAAACCCTTTTATAATCTCCTGAATTCTATGCTTTATTTAGTACTGGGATGAATATACTTTCTAAGATTCCAAAGATGAGAAATTGTCATCTTAAAATGCTTTTTAAATAGGTACAAACAAGACTGCACCTATTAGCAGTGGGTGTTGAGGTCTCATACTGGGAGCTTTTCCAGTGCTGGATAGGAGCTTTGTGTTTCATTGAAGCAGAGCTAGCATTCCTGGTCTCCAGTAGAGAGCTGTGAGGTTATTCTTGAGGAAATCCTCCCTTTTCTCCACCTCAGTGCAGGGTAGGTAAGGGGAAAACCTTAATGACATCTTTCTGGAGCAGCAAAATGCTTAAGAATGCCACGGTGCACACCTATGGGCATACGTGTGTGTGTGAGCATACATGTGAGCCCTCAGAAGGATGCTGGTATTTCAAGCCATGGATAGTGATGAATGCATGTATGTTCTTGTACAGTTCTTGACTGTCTTTAGAATGGGACAGGGCAAGCTCTGGCACGACAGACTCAGCACAGAGGGAATGGTTGGCATAGGATCCCAACTTCACAGCATAGACCCAGCTCGGGATGCAACAGCAAGTACACTGATTTGGTAAATACCCAGGTGGATTTTCCTGAGATTTCAGGGAGGCACAATTAAATTACCTTTTGCTACTTCTGCCTATCTGATAGACACATCATTTATTCATAAAAAAAAAAAAAAGGTATGCAAAGCAGGGCAGCCTGAAAATTGTGACATTGAGTGCAAGCAATGGCACGATCCTTTACCTGCTGTTTGACTGTCTAGTAACTCTTTGCTTTCTGAGGAAATCTTTTAAAGGTAGGAACAAAGACATAACCTTTGTACATATTTGTATTTATTTTGCCTGGCAAGGTAAGAAAATGTCTCTCTGTGCTTGACAGTGAGAAAAGGAATTTGTGAAAGAAAGTCCATTTCAGAGCTGAGAGTGAGATATTTTGTGGTATGAAAAATATTTTATTGGTTTTACAAAGTTTAGAATTGTTTTCATTGACATTTGCAAATGAAAGCAATCTTGAAAGAAGTGAGAAAAACAAACCCACAATGAATATCTTTCCTGAGGTATTTGAAACATAAATTCAACAGAGTTTGGGCTTCGTGTTAATATTGTTATTAAAGCTAATATGTAATCATGTTTTTTGTAGTAGTGTCTGAGGATCAGCCTACAGCAAGGACCCATTATGCAGTGTCCTAATCAAGAAAAGCAGACAGTTTGTCCTATAGAGTGGACAGACAAGGGTAGGAAAAGTAATATGATAACTCCTATTTCCCATGGGGTCTCATCCTACCCATTTCATTTTACAGATCTGACTTCTCATCTTCCATCTTTGTAGTCTTCCATTTTCATTGCTAGGTATGAGAAACTGACTTGAGAGAAATGATTGCTTTTTTTGTCAAACCCTTGTGAAAATCCTCTTCTGCCGTGGCAGACAAACAAAATTTGCTAACAGGCATCAGCCAGAATAAGGATATTACCAGCTTCTTGTGCCCCAGCTCTGTGTCCAGCAGAACCACCATGATATTAAAGCTGAGTGTGGAAGAAAGAAGAAAAAAGCCCAAAATAACTTCAGACATCCTCCAGGTGCTGACTAACAGATTGGTGAAAGTCTCTGTCACCTGTAGGTAGAGTCCACACAGGTGTAACCAGTGGCCCAGAGGCCACAATGTCATAGGCCATTGTCCCATCTTGAGGGAAATATAAGTTTTAAGACACTTCCAGTACTTACGATAAGCTCCCTGATCACAGGAAATAAAATTAGTTGGTTGGTGGTTTTTTTTGTTGTTGTTGTTGGTTGGTTTTTTTCCCCCTAGAGTGCAAGTCAAAAGGCTCCTTTATTCCTTCCCTCTACCATGTGTGGTCATTTGTGGGACTAGCAGTTTTTAAATAAGAAGAGACTAGCATCTGACTAGTTATTTTTACCTGGGCTGTGCCCTTTTAATTCACCTTCTACTTCTCTCACTCAGCTTCTCACACCTGATCCTAAAAGAAACACTCTGGACTCCAGGAGGTCTCTAGTCAGTTCGGGTTTCTTCTCTCCACTTTGAGTAATCCAGTCTTCTAGAGGTGCTGCCACCTCTCCATGCTAAATGAAGATCTCCTACTCCTGTACACTACCCAGATAAAGTCTTCCTGTAATTTTTGTCCACTGCACAACTCTGGGTCATATAAATAAAGAATTAAAAAATACTAATTTATATCATTCTCCAGCCAGAGTCTGATTATGATTTGGATGAAGCACTGAGAAATATCAGGCTGTTCAGAGGCTATATTTAGCTGAATGGGATTAAATCAAATCAAAGCAGAGAGTTTGAAAAGAAGGAAAAAGTTCCTGGGATTCACCTCATTAGCAGTCACTGGACTCCAGTCCCAAACATGACATGCCCATATTTAAATGGCTACTATCACAGACTGCTAATTGTCTGGCAGTACCTATATTCTTTAGGGAGTGGACACAGCCTGATGAGTGTGCCAAACTGTTCGAAAATCCCTCATGCATGCTATGAAAGCCGTATTCCAGTGCACAGAACCCCAGGAGGGTTATGCTAAAGCTACTAAAAGCAAAACAGGAAAAAAGAAAAGGTAAGTGAGGGGGAGATGTCTTGTCTGTGGGGCTTTTCCTATTCCTCATGGAGTATGTACAACAGTTAGCAGTATGTGCTATTTCTAGCCTGTAGTTTATGAATAAGGCTTTCTTTCCTGCTCCTGCCTACTTCATTTCGCAGTCTGCATGCTAAAGCATCAGCAACCTCGTTCCCTTTTCACTCTCCATGTCGACTCAGAGAAGAAGATGCAGTACCAAGGCTGTCAACAAAAGATGCAAGTCATTGCTCTGGTGTTGGGCTGCTGCTTGCTCTTGCTGATGGCTAGGCAGGCTTTCAGATGTGGTTGGCCTACCTTGTGCATCCCTGCAGACTGCGTGGGAGGGGATGGCTGTGCTCTGCCTTGTTTCCACCTCATCCTGAAGGCTGGCACCGAATGCCCAAATGTTCGCACACATAAGTACGTGGTTATAGAAATGCTGGTTTGCGTGTGAGGGGAATTCTGCTACTTCCTTTCTCAGAATTTATATTTTGTCTGCCTTTGTGCAAATTTTCAAAAGCAGTTTGGCTGAATACATGGGAGTTTTTGTTTGCTTTCTCATTGCACTGATTTTCTTTTCCAAGAGCTATTTTTTCTTTCAATAAATAACAACAAAGACAACAGCCAAGGCCTACAATGCAGATGATCAGCAAGGATGATATTGTCATTCTGTGTCAATCGGTTCCCTAGCCTGGTGAAATAAAGAGTTCCTTTGGGAACATCAGTGCTTCATCAAGACCAATTAGTAGAGATGCTGCTGCTCATGTTTAAGCATTAACGACTGGGCAGGGCTGCTTTTTGGAGTGCCTGACACTGGCATGGAACAAGGCACCGACCTAATTACTCCTCCACAAGAGCAGAAAATGCCTCCTGAATGCCTACTTGGCAAGGATGTCTCATTAAGGGGAAAAAACCCCCAACACAAGCACTCCTAGAAACAAAAATTAAAGTGATAAGTCTCGTGGCCGCAGGTTACCTACTTCATGGCTGTGGGAAATGAAGAAAAATGGCTATAAGGTGACGTAGGACCTATTTGTGTTTTATTGCCTAAACCCATCTGTGTTTTGGTCAATAAGGAGTACGAGAGACAGAAGGTAAACTTGAAGGCAAACAGTGAAATATGTTGCCACCCTTGGTATCAATATTAAATAGTACTTGCTGGGCATTCACATGTTGGTGTTTGATGGGAGTTGTTTTGTTAATCTATTCCTTTGGGTTTTGCAAACTTACCTAGGGAAAGAGGCATTTGGTAAACCTGAGAGTTGGTAATGAGGAGCTGGTCTTTCTGCTTAAGTATGATCAAGAAGCAGTCTGTGACTTCCCAGTTCAGGAGTGTTTGTTAGCATATTTTAAATCATAACAGCTTTATTAAAATAAAACCAGAAGAGTGAGGAGAAACAGCTGTCTGCTGAGCAGTTCTGGTCATTGCTGTGATTTAGTTGCTTCTATGCTTTTTTTCCTTCATTTTTCTTCTCCTCTGAAGAGTGCCAGCAAATATCAGAAGTACAAAGCGTGTTGCTTATGAGATAAATCCTGTGTTATTACTTCTTTTCTTTGACTGGATGAATGCACAGTCCTATATACTGAGGTCCTTTATACATCCAGGGAGTGTGTGCAGCACAGATACTTACATGCCGGGCTTTGCCCAAAAGGCACATTTTGGGCAAACTAGCTCTGAAAAAGTATTTGGTTGGTAGGGCAAAACCAGTTAAGCTTTCTAGGTAAAGAGGGATCTAGTTGTTTGTGCAGATGTGTAGATGTTGTGTTTACTTGAGGTGTGCCCTTTTTTGGTAGTTACCAACTTATCACAAAACGCTGAGTTGTCTAACTGGTTTACGGATTGAATGCAGCCCTTGGGATGATTATATGGCTGCCATATGATCTTGACCTGTGCATTTCTTTGCTCAGGTCTGGGCTTTCACCTTACTCACCCCTGCTTTGCCTATTTAACTGCACAGAATGGCAAAGAGAATTGAGGTATTCAACAGCTGCACAGAAGATACCTACTACCCACTAAGGTTTAGGTTGCCTGTATCAGTGATTCATAAATGATGCAAGATGCTTAATGCTAATTCTTAAAAGCTGTAGCCTGAGCCATCTGAGTCTGCCTCTCTCCAGATAGATCTTACAAACTTACTGTAGAGCTCTTCTCCTTACTTGACAGCACACTCACACAGCAGGTAGTCAACTCCTGTATTTCAAACCTTATTTCCTTTCAAAGGCAAATGAACACAAGGCTTTTAAAAAAACTGTTACCGGGGCTGTAGCAGGTAACAATGCAGTGGATGCAGGTTTATGGGGAGCAGAGGCACGAGGGACTGTGTTTTCCTGGAGCATCACTTGCTTACCTTGCCCCCCGGTGCAGCTGCAGCTGCACATGCTCTGCTCCCAGTGGCACGATTGCCACGTGCTTGACCTGGAAAGGTTTGTAAATCTTGCTGATCATGGAGTGAATGGTGGTGCAGCTGTGTCTCAATTTGCCCATAGGAAAGAGTCAAAATGATGTTTATATCATGTGCCAGCATGCTGTGAGACCTTCTCTTGTAGCTGTGAAGTATGGCAGCTTTAAGGGCAGTGTCTAACAAACTTCACTTTGGTTAGACGTTTGCTTCTGTTGCTATTATGATTAAATAATGTTGAGTTACGAACAACTGCAAATTTGTTTGGGGCAGTCATGTTTCTCATATACTTGTCTCTGGATCTGTGTGCAGTATCAATCACAGCCGTTAAGTAGTCAGCTGTTAACCCAGTTTCTTACTAAACATGACCCACTAGGGTACCCTATAATGTAACGTAGAATAGAAGTGTATTAAAAATTAGATATTTGTTCAGTTTTTGCACACTTCTTATGCAGCATTAGCTTCTATTGATTTCAACTGGAGTGTAACTTCAGAAAGAAATTAATAAGAGATGAAAGACTTCAGAATTGGGCCCTATATTTTTCCTTCAAAGCAACACCTCTGACCATAATAAAATAGACAGGAGACAGAAAGAAATAGAGCTGGGAAAATACAAATGCATAATTGCATTGCTGTACTAAACCTTGATGTGAGAAGCAGATAAATAGGAATTACATGTGGCAAAGCTCCTTAAAAATAGATTGTCTTATGTAATAATATTTTGTAGTTCTATAGCAGTTATCAGCTAAGGACCCTGGAGCCCCCTACAGGCTCCACTTTGCTCTGGCAGTCTCTTGTGAGATATTTTTTTTTTTGATATGGACAAAGAGAAGTGGTCAGACACAATGGCTATTCCCCAGTTGCCTGTTGGGTCTGAGTCAGATTTGGGGAGAGAGCTGAGAGTTTATTTTCACTTCATCCTACTCAAACCAAATTCTTGAGAAATATTGCAGTGGAAGGAAATATATCACTTAGTCACTGACGAAATAACTATAAAGTTGTTAGAAAACCCTTTAGAAAGCACAGTCTTGGATGATCCTTTGACAAAACAGCATGATATTGAATGGGCATTTGCAGATATCTCTCTTGGACTGCAGGATGGAAGAGAATATAGATACATGAAATCTGCACCCATCTCAAAATTGAGGTGCACTGAATGTATTGTGAAATCAGGTAGACAATGTACAGTGACTTTGCAGAATTTGAAAAATGGTTTAAAATGTAGGGTACAGTTCCATGAGGCCAAGTGCAAAGCATCACATTCAGGCTAGATTGATGAAGTACCCGAATCCACGATGGGGAGCAAATAGAAAGGCAGAAGAAGTGACCTAGGCATTATAACTCCTCACTAGCCAATCCCTAGAGAACTGTCTGTTTCCCCAAACAGTCATGATCATTTGCTTAAAGGAAATATCAGAATGTATAAACTGGTGCAGCTTGAGAGACGCACAAACTGTCTGATTACTCTGAGAATAAAGAAAAACTCTTTTGTAGATTTGAACACTGCTTTCCAAAGATGTGAAACAAGTAGAGGGAACTCAGGATGGAAGTGAGAAGAAAAATCAGATCTAGAAAATTTGACTAACAAAGAAAAGTTAGAAGAAATTTCAGATAGCCTGTCTGAAAGCAAATAAGAATCTGTGGCTACTTAAGGGTGGACAGGACTGTGTCTATAGCGGACAGGACAAACCAGATTTCAGATCAAATTTTCTAGCAATAATAAAGCAATATACCTGTCAGGTATGCCACATTCCACTGCAATGTCAATGGAGATGGACTAGATGAACTTTTTGAAGCTGCTGTTTATAATGATTTACTGTATTCCCATGCTAGTGTCCATGTAGGTAGTTGGGTGTGCTCTTTGAACAGGTGACTGAAGAGAACAGTTGTAAGGATAGTGGACAAGCACATCATATTAACTTATTATGTTTAAATATTTTTTTTGCCATCAGGTCAAACTGGGAGGAGAAGCCCCAAACTCCAGTGTAATCCACATAGCCAAAGACAGTGATGGCAGCAGTAGCAGCTGGAAGAGTGTCGGCAGCAAGTGTGGAACCAAATGCCGCCTTCTGGATTTTGCCAACTCTGAGCGACCACTGGTGGTCAATTTTGGTTCAGCTACCTGACCACCGTTTACAAGCCAGCTGTCGGCTTTCAGCAAGCTGGTGGAAGAGTTCTCTGGTGTGGCTGACTTTCTGTTGGTCTACATTGATGAGGCTCACCCGTCAGATGGCTGGGCTGCGCCTGGAATCTCTCCTTCTTCATTTGAAGTTAAGAAACATAGGAACCAGGAAGACCGATGTGCAGCTGCTCATCAGCTCCTAGAACACTTTTCCTTGCCACCTCAGTGCCAAGTGGTGGCTGACTGCATGGACAACAATGCCAATGTGGCTTACGGGGTTTCATTTGAGCGAGTGTGCATTGTGCAGAGACAAAAAATTGCCTATCTGGGAGGTAAAGGCCCCTTTTACTACAACCTGCAGGAGGTTCGGCTTTGGCTGGAACAAAATTCCAGCAAAAGATGAAATCCATTCTCTACAGAATCTATGTCAATAGGAGTGTCCCTTTAACATGATATAAAAGGGAAAAACCAGAAAATGTGCTGGTGTGAATAAGGCATTTCAGATGACTGTGGAACACATTTGATAATGAATGTTAACTAGGTTTAAAAAAACACACCAACAAACCCACAAAACACAAAAGCAAACAAACAGCAAAAAACTCCACAGAAACATCACTGTATGAAAAAAAAAAATCTCACTCCTGTGCTTGCTACAAAACAGAAGAGGTGAAGAGGGTTCTGCAAAAAGGTGCTGCTGGCTAGCAGGAAGAGCAGTGAGATGAGGCCTCTCCCAAAAACCTGTCTCATGAAGTGTCAGCCCTGGAATGAGCCAGAAGCATTGCTGCTTGGAAAGCAATCCATGAAAGGGCAATGCTGTGCCATTTCATCAGAAATGCTTCTTTACCCTCCTGCAGTCAATGCAAATGACCTGGGAGAAGCCAGGGGGCTTGCAATTGCTTTGCATAGAAATGCAGTGGAGTGTGGCAGTTGTCCTCTGTACGTAATTTATTGTTCAGAAACTACAGAAACCACCATGCAATGCAATCCTGCAGGCAGACTGGCCGTCCAGATCAAGATCAAACATTGTAGGCTGGTATTTGTACTCCCTATAGATGCCTCTGACAGCATATTAACTATGTAATTCTGTCTGCGTGTTTGTATCCAGTGTGCAGGTCTGTGCCTGCTGAGAAAGATGTTGATATCTATGGAGCTGGACCAAAAAGATGGAGGTGATCAAGTAAGACCATTACAATTTGAAAACTGAAAAAAATGGACTATTTGTAACAAAGCAGTGAGAACCATCTGGAGAGAGCATCACAAGACAAAACTCAGCTGATGCCAACTAGGCCTTGGCTTTCAGAGCTGACAACACACATTTATCAATATTCTTTGGTTCTGCTCTGTCCAGCAACAGGCTTAAAGGTAATTTCATTTTTAGCTTTTAAAAAAAAAATAACTTATTTCTCTCTTTTATGTTTATTTGAGATAATGACTTTACAGATGTATTTAGGGCATGGGGAAACTTATACACAACTTTACCTCATTGAAATGGATTCATCCTGTTACTTACCCTGTTAAATGTAGTCATGCAGATTTGTGCTATCTTGGATACTTGCAACTAGTTTACTGCTCCTTTAGTTTGTCTGGAAGCTAAGCTGCTTGCAGCCTCAGAATTGATTAGCTGCAGTTCTGCTGTCACATGAAGTGATTGTTTCACTCATGTTCTCAAAAGCCTTCCTAGAGGAACACGGAGGACAAATAGTGTGAATTAATGTGAATAAGTGTAAAACATGGCAGAATTTCCATATGAATGGGTCTGAGGAATCTTGTTTAAAGAGATACTTTAATGAAGCCTCATGAAAATACAGTTTACTATGAGCTAACTCATTAGAGCTGGTAAATGAAAACCTGTGAGGAGAGGGACTAAAACAGATAAAGAGGGTAAGCGGCAAAAATCAAATTAGTTCTTTTAATTTATCATCTAGCTGATTGTCAATAATATGATGCATTACTATGAACACAAGGAAAGAACAGAAAATACATAAATATCTTCATTTTTACAATATCCCTTTAATCTTGTGTATTTCTTCTTGCTTGGCCGTTAGTCTACTTAGCTAATGTGCAAGGCAACTGGAAATACATTTTCAAGCACAGATCTGAAATAATGACAGTAACAAGATCGATTCTCCCATATTCAAGTTCATGCTTCCCTCCTCAGAGTTTCCTCCATAACTACTAAATGTACACACACACTCTTAGACAGTTTGGTAAATCTATCAGAAAAGGGTGTAAAGAATTATCTTCAGGCCTTCTGGTGAGCCCCACTTCTCAGAAGGTGTATGAGTCTCTGTGTGTGTGTATATATGCAGGTATACATTTATGTATACATATATGTATATCATATATTTTTATGTATGTATATACATATGCATGCATACATAAGTGGTGTCTAAGACAAGCAATAATTCTTATTATTCTGGTTTCCCATTCATGCATGTTACTGTAACCCACTGCTCAGTGTGGAAGATAGTTGTGCATTTTCATGACTAACTGGGAAACATAACTGAAATGTTAAAATTTAGTTCTATAGAAAGAGTAACATAACCAAACCTTGTGGTTTATTTCATCTAGTGTCCTACCTCTGACTCTATCAGATGCTTCAGGGGAAGGTGCAATAATTTCTGCTGGAATTTTCATTAGCTTCAGCCCTTGTTATTTTTGTCTTCTCTAATGCGATTGTTGATGTCTCATCAACTCTGCAAAAGGCTGATCCTGAGATTTGTGATCCAAATATTTCTTGAGGTGGGGAATTTCAGATTCTTTCTTTTTTTTTTTTTTTTTTTCAGATTTAAATTGGCTGCTTTAAAATGCCATTCTCATATCTTGCTCTTGTATGCTAAGAGTATAAACAAGAGTGATCCTAATTTTTTCTTCTGTATATCAATTATTACATACTCTATACAGAAATTAACATACCTTTTGTTTGTTTCTTAAGCCAAACAATATTTCACATTCTTACACAGGTAAGATAAATGATAAATGAAATTCTTTACTAGACTCTGAATCTTTTCTGCCTTTACTACACTTTTTACTCAGATGAGTACAGCTGTAGACATTACCCCAAGTGAAAATACGTATTGATGGAGCCAACACAAGATCTTTTGCTACTTACATTCTATCCTTCAGTCATATGAAAGTTCATTAATTCACAGAAGCTCCATAGCCTTTGTAAGACTTAAACTAGTGAGTCGTTTCTTTCTCCTTTCTCCTGTCCTACAGTTGAAGTTTGAACTTGTTTATCTGGAAAATGCTAGCCAAATGTTTAGCACAGATGTAAAAACATACCTCTAGCTCAGAGGAGTCTGAGGTAGTAATTCAGTTCGTTACTACTCCTTTGCATATCTAAAGTTACAGAGATTTGTTTTCAAGTCCATTTTCTCCTTTAGAATTTCCATTATTTTGCCTTGTTATTCACAGATGCCTGTTCATCACATAGCATAAAGGAATTATAAAATTGGCTCCTGTAAATGGGAAATCTACAAGGATTTTCCACAAGAAATAATACACAATAACTTCATTTCTTTCTTGGCAACATGAAAACATCACCCTGGCCAAAACTTCAAGATAGTTCAGCCACGCTGATTTTCAAGACAGAAAAACATTTCACAAAGCCTTAAATTTCCTCTGAAAATTTGTGATCAGAAAGCAGGAGCAGCACTTCAAAGGGAAATGGGCTTGGGGTAAAAAAGAAAACAAAAAAAATCTTTTGTAAGTGGCTGATGGAAATAGAAGCTTCCCCCCCAAAATTAAAACACTTATATAAAAGGTTTTCAATTAAGTTTCATGCATTGTCCTCAGTTGATGATAGAAGTGGACTTATGTCAGATATCCAAAATTATTGTAACAGTGGGTTGGTTTGAGTCCAGGCAGAAATTTTGCTACCTTGCAAGCATAGTACATCACAACTAGTCTAGTCTGCTGTGAGGCTGGGTTTGCTTTCCTCTCTTATTCTCATGTTTGAGGGCACTAAACCATATTACTTGAGGTGCTTCAGTGTGACGCACATACTGAGCAACAGCTCACAAAATAGGTGCCCGAAAGTATTCTGGAAGGCTACTGTATATAATAGAGACTCCAATACTTTGTCACACCGTTAGTATGGGAAACTTCCAGTGCTTTTTCATTCTGAGTAAGGTAAAAAAGCTATTCTGGGCTATCATTCTACATTGTTCTGTGCTTGATATCATTATTTAGCATTGTGTAAAATGAACATAAACCATTTTGTACAGACGAAAATGATAGCATTTTGCTCTTACTTATGTGGACAATGACATAAATTTAAGACAGCAGGAAAATATGCCCTGTCCATCGAAAAGAAAGGAATACATTGCAAAATATGTTGTTCAACAACTGTCTGAACACTTTGAAAAACAAAATGCCATCATTTTTATGAAGGTGATCTTGGTGGGGAAATTCACAAAGGTTCTCAAAAAGGTATCAGTGCTGTTCGTTCAGGTGTGTGTGGGGAGGGAGATGATGTTTCTGTATGTGTGAAAGTGGCTTTTCTGTGATGTGGAGTGTAGCCTAAACAGCTTTTATTTTAAGACTTTCATTCAGTACTATAACCAAAGCAATAAGAGGTATCAGGTAGGGAATATTGGCCAGTTTTGTTCAGCTCTGCACCCTGTCTGCACCAGATCCATGTTCAGTGACCTTTGGGCCCAATTTAGAGACTTCAGAGAAGAAAGACTAAGGTGAGACAGTGAAGGCTTGTGTGCTTATGAAGATCGTTAATAAAAGAGTAATTAACTCAGTTAGCGTTCAGATGCCCTCACACTGGCATTCCTCTGTGCACCTTAGTGTTTCTGTATTTGAAAGAGGGGTCCCTTTGGGCCTGTTAAGATCACCAGGGTGTAGATAGATACCTGTGTGTACTGACTGTGTGCGTGTCATTGTTCAAATGTCAAAAATACACTTTGTAGGAGAGCCAGCAAAATTTTGTTATGATATGGTGCTCCATGAAATGTGCTTTCTAGATTTGTTTTTTTCTTGTATTATAATAAACAATAACAAAAAAATACACTACTTCTGTCTCCTGTTATTTAATATTGGGTAGTTACATGCCGTGAAATCCTGACATTAGTCCAAGGGAACTTAAAATCATGTATAACAACCTAAGCCACCCCGACCAGATCTTAAACAATATGAGCAAACCTTTTTATAAATGATGATTTAAATATCTGACTACTCCTCAACTTTTAAGAAAGGTAAAGGGGAGAGAAACTGAGAGCTGCAAGTACAGCAGTTAAGTCTACACAGAATTGTTTGTGGTTGAAAAAAGCTTGTTGAGCAGTATGTAGCTTAAGAAAGCTGGACAAATTGGTTGCGAGTTCAACAGCTACACATGCAGCTGTTGTTACAATGAACACACAGAAGGCAAAAGCTGAACAATAAAATTCAAAGCACATCTGAATAGCTGTTACAGGAGAAAGGAAACAAAAAATCAAATGGAAGAATGTCTGGCAACTTCCCAAAAAATTTACTTTGTGATGTAGTTATGTTTTAGAAATGTTGTCCTCTTTGTCGTCTTTTGTTACAGGAACTTTTACAGGACCCCACATCTGGAAATTCTTTGTGAATATAGGTAAGAAAGAACAAAACAAGTCACTAAAAAGAAAGGCACTGAAAAGTTACATCTACGTTTCCCAGGCATAAATGTTCATTACAGTATGCTTGACAGGTCCTTGGAACAACCACACAAATAACTCCCTAGATTATCCAATTCACTTCACAAAAATAACCCCCATAAGAATGGAAAGGAGATTTTTGGGTTGTATGAATATTCCTGTAGTCTGGCCATTAGTGATTTTGTCCTTTATGTCCATTGTTATTATATGGAGCTAGTTTGTATTCTGAAACAAAACACACCACCTTTGGGACTTGCTTTTTTACATCACAGCTGTATAAATCAGGTGAAGGCAGATGTGATTAAATACCAGATTTATTAGAAAACAGGAGCAATAATAAATAACTTCTTACCAAAAAATAAGCTGTCTTCTCCCAAATATTTGTAAGGGTATTTGGGTTGTGCTTTTTCAGTTTGGTTTGGTATTTTTTTCTGGAATGGATAGTACCTGTGATAGAAAGGGGGGAGGGGGGGAAGAAAAGGCATTGACTAGTTAAGAGAATTAACTACAGCCCAAGGCCTTATCTTCCACAAAGTAGAGAGTTCCTAAGGCATAATAAACCTTGCCCACATATAAACTTCAAGCAAAACACTTAAATGTTGATTAAAGACTTTGGTCACAAACAAAGTGTCTTTAGCTCAAGTGAATATTACTTCCATGGTTTGGTGCATTACTTGACTCACTGTATAAGCCTGTATGCTTTTATGTTCAGGTTAATGAGCCAACCAGCTTAGATGTGTCTTACAGAGCTAATGTGAAGTGGAAACATGTTGAGTGATCATCCTGTTCGGATCTTTAAGGTTTTAAATGTTTGTGAGCCTTAGTATATCACTTTACTAGAGAAGGAGCATCCAGTTTAGGTTACGTGTATATATATATACACACACATATATATATAAATATATAAAGTATGATTACCTCAAGTATTTTCAATCATAAAACGGCTTAGGTTGGAAGGGATCTCAGAGATCATTTATTCCAACCCCCCCTACCATAAGCAAGGAAGCCTCTCAACTAGACTTGTTTGCCCAAGGCCTCATCCAATCTGTCCTGAAGCACCCAGGGAGGGGGGCATCCACAACCATTCTGGGAAACCTAGTCCAGAGTCTCACCGCCCTAATACTGACAAACTTCTTCCTAAGATCCAGTCTAAACCTACTCTCCCTCAGTTTAAAACCATTCCCCCTTGTCCTGTTACTAGACACCCTTATGAAAAATACCTCTCCAGCTTTCCTGTAGGGTCCCCTCAGATTTTAGTTCTCTCTAAAATAGTACCTTTAATTATATAAAATTAAAGAAGCAGCAAGCAGAAAAAATACTGTTTCTTTCCTGTATTTTCATATATGTCTTTAAAACACAAGAGAATATAGCATTTTGTTCTGCTTGTCTGTGTACCCAGTGCAGACCTTCTGCATGCATGTTTGGTCTGAAACATCATTTTCCATGTGCCAGCCTGCAGAGATAAATACTGGCTTTCTGGGCAGATTATGACAGCATGAACAAGTATTTAGCTTCCTACAGACTTGAAGGGAGCAGACATACAGATTTTAATCTCAGCCCTAGCTACCAGAGTTCATATCTCCCCAAGTCTGTCAACAGTTTGTAAAAACTCATAAACCCAACACTTCAGCTTCACACAGGGTAAAGGTCTGAGCACTGAGAGTGCCATACTTTAGACCTGGCCAGATGTCTTATGAGACAAATCTTTCTGAGGTTTTCTCAGAGAATCATAGGAAATTAGACCCGTCTTCCCAAACCAGAAATTGGTGGGCTGTGCTTAAAAAGGAAGAACACTTATTTCATGAGAAAAGAAAATCTTGCAGCTGATGCTGTTATGGAAGCTATCTGCAGAAGTTAGCTGTGATCATTGCAGATCTTTACTTATGGACTGCAGGGTACCAGGGGGCTCAGAATTTCACAGTGCTAAAACTTTCCACAGCAGTTCACCTGAATGCTGCACACACCTAATGGAAAATAGCACAACTTTGCCATTGTGCTTCCAGGGCTTCTCAAAGTATTTGAACACATGAAGTACATCTCTACTACAGACTAATCTGACAACAGCTAGGCTGGATGCTTTGACTGAAAGTGCATACAGACAGGATAGAAATTCTCTCAGGATATTTCTCTTGTCTGTGCACCTCAGTATGATGTTGCTTCTCTGTTGTCCAATACCATTGGCAAACTGTCCAGTACCACACAGTTCCTCTTGAGCAGATTGCAGTGCCCCCTTAATTTGAGGTGTGTGACACATGCACTGAGCACATTTGAGTTCAGGTCATCCTGCTTATTATCAAGACAGATATTTCTGAGGCAGTAGATCAAGAAGTTTCCCAGCACAGTTTTCAGTAGTGAAAATCCCACAGCAGGTGAGACTGAAAGAGAAAGTTCAACAGACCTTTTCTTTTCCAATGGGAATTATCATGTAATGACATTGCAAGGGTTTTCTCATTATATAATTAGGCAAGTATGAAAAATTGCCATGAAGCTTCCATTTGTACTTACTTAGATCATCAAACTGTACCTTCAATGGACTTTCAGTATCTGAAATGCAATTTTGCAGGACACAAGTATATTTTTCAGGTTTCAGAAACTGTGCAATTGTGACAGAGACAGGAGATACTGCTTGCAGTTTAAGATGGCTGTTGGGAGTTGTTCCTGTGAGTTGAAGGTGGAAGCAGATAACCACTCACTGTAAGCCCTGTATGACAATGCACATCATTGTGATGCAAAAAGAGGATTTTCAGGGCATGCAACAATCCTTCATGACCCCTTACTCTTATTGCTCCGATTGAGGAAGCAGGTCACCGCTCCATGCTGTAGTGGCCCAGCGATGATGAGTTCTTTTTCCTTTAAAGGACAGAGTTTCCCTTGAACTGACCAGTTTGGAGCAACAACGGGGAAAAGAACAAGAAAAATGACCATGAGAACTAGGTAAGTTCCCAAACTGGCTGTGGAGGAGGCAGATTTTCCGGTTGCATTTATGCTGTTTTAATCAATTCCATGTTTTCTCTTACTACAGAAGTGAATGGGCTGCTTCAGTGATTTAAACATTTACACTACCAATGCAGCCTAGGCTAGTTGAATCATTTGAGCTTCACACCTGCCCTGCCCTCCCCTTGGTTTGACACCAGCTAAGTACATCAATGAGTTGTATCTGGAATCATTGCAGTTTGAATCATTACCTAGAATGCCATCTGTCAGTATCTTGTAATGCTTTCTTCTATTCAGAAGTTGTTAGATTACATTTAGTGTTCATTTATGGACAGCAGATAAATCAGTTCACCTGACAGATAAATTGAAACTCAAGTAACTATTTTTAAATTGTGTCTACTATCATAAGTTGTCACTCTATATATTTATTCATGGATAGTACTTTAATTATATATCTTAAATCTGTTTGTCTTGTCAATAGAAGAAAAAGGCAGATGGCATCACTTGATAGGCATTTGAGTTTACTGTAGGCTTAGTTTTTCACTGACATGTAATAAAGAATTCAACTTAAAAATATATACAGGTTATTAAAATGTAGCAAGCATACAGGTTTACTTCTGATATTTAGAGAACAAGAACTATTGTATAAGGTTCATGATACTTGAATGTGGAACTAAAATTAAGAAGTAGTAATAGTATGTTATTGCTGTCTACAACTACCTGAAGGGAGGTTGTAGCCAGGAGGGGGTTGGTCTCTTCTCCCAGGCAACCAGCACCAGAACAAAAGGACACAGTCTCAAGCTGCACCAGGGGAGGTTTAGGCTCGAGGAGGAATTTCTTCACTGAGAGAGTTGTTAGCCATTGGAATGGGCTGCCCAGGGAGGTGGTGGAGTCACTGTCCCTGGAGGTGTTCAAGAGGGGATTGGACGTGGCACTTGGTGCCATGGTCTAGTCATGAGGTCTGTGGTGACAGGTTGGACTTGATGATCTTTGAGGTCTCTTCCAACCTTGGTGATACTGTGATACTGAGGTAGTGGAGTCACCATCCCTGGGGGTGTTCAAGAGGGGAGCGGACATGACACTTGGTGCCATAGTTTAGTAGCCAGGAGGTCTTGGGTGACAGGTTGGACTTGATGATCTTTGAGGTCTTTTCCAACCTTATTGATTCTATGATTCTATGTTTATTAGTAAGAAGGACTTTCACCTACTGTTTTAAATAGTTTTGCTAGAATAAGTATTTTGAAGTATGCATGTATGCTCAGACAGCATAAGTTTTAGTTTTAACAGAATGAAAGAAAACAATGTTAAGTTTCAGACTTAAAGACTGCTTTAGATCATCTTTTTCAGTCTTCATGACTTAGTGTGTTAAAAACCCCCAAACACTATGAATTGTCCTGAGGATAACTCTAGGGGAAGTTTAACCATAGTTCGTACAAGACCATACTGTTCAATTTTCTTTCTCAATCTTGGCAGCATGAAGCAGAGATGCTCCTGAGTCACCACAGAACGCAACAAGCAGTGTCTCCTTCAGGGCAGTATGCAAATTTACAAATAAGTGCATGGTGTGATTAACATTTCTGAAGGATTTATGAGCTTAAAAAAAAAATAAATAAATGTGGTTAACCTAAATACAACTGATATAATAGAACAATTCATACTTTCCATTATTCCATTATTCATCACTTTCTTTTGAAACACAATCTGCTGTGACTTTTTTTTCTTTCCCCTAGAAACATTCGAGGCATGAACTCGTCCCAGAGTTGTTGTTTTTGCTGTTATTGGTTTTATTCCTTTGATGGAAAATGTCAAGACATTTCACAATGCTATTTCAAAATGTGGTAAAGAATAGAGATACTTCCACACAGAGACATACAGGGACATAAAAAACAAACAACAAACCCCACAACATGATCACACTTCAACAAAAGGAGATGACCATCCCAAGAATGACTGATATTTTTTGTCTGATACTTTGTACATAAAAACTCTTAGGCAGGAGTCTTCAGGAAAATAATACTTCTGTAAGCTGTTGAAAACTTGCAGATGAGCATTTTGCTGAGGAAGACAACCTTGTAATACAAACCGTGATAGCACTTGCCACAGGCTAGGACTCTGTCAGTTTTCTAATCATTAAGATGAAGGCCTGAGTGAACATGGAGGATGACTACTTTAAAGCCAGTTTTGAAAAAGAATTCAAGGCATCTTAAAGCAATAGTACTAGAAAATATGCACCATTCACTGTGTCTCTATTTTGAGAAGATTTTTCTTTCCATGGGTAAAATCAGCCACTTGGACAGCCATACTCTCATTAAGACTATCTAGCTCTTTCTGCAGAGCCTTGCCCTAACTTTGTTTTTCCTTTCTCTCTCTTCATTCTACGGTCTGCCTGCATCTCTGAGTAGGCAAATGTAATTGTGTTGTTCTGAAAAAGCTCCTTCTTTTATGAGCCTCTGGAGACACATTCTTTTTCTATCCACCTGATTCCTCATGGCTGCCCTACATGTAACGTCTTTGGTGCAAAAGCCTGTTGCATCTGTTTCTGGAGACACAACAACACAGCCAATGGATATGGGGTCTGCAAGCCCTGGAGACCATGTGCTGGCTGTGCCTGCAGCTGCTCTTGTTGAGGCACATGCAGGAAGCAGACAGATGTGGGCTGCAGTGTGGGTATGGGCTTTTGGGTCCTTAATGCCACATGTAAACATATCTTGCAGAAATATTTGCATAGTTGCTTCATTTTCTTTCTTCTTCCACATCAGCATCAAGATGTCATGTTCTAGCTGTTCCTCTGCTACCATTTGGCATAACAAACTGAATATTAATAAGGCATAGCATATAGATTAAAGAACCTCCAAAGACACCAAATAATAATAATAATTTAAAAAAATTTAGTGCACATGAAATCTTCTCCCTCATCCAATGGAATAAATGGGAAGAAATACAGAAATCAGACCTTTGGACATATACCCTCCCATCCAAAACTGTTCATAGATTGGTAAAATACCCGGTTGGAAGGGACCTCAAGGATTATCTAGCATAACCTCTCAGGGAAAGAATGTACATTACATGAGCTGGCCCAGCATCCTGTCAAGGTGGGCCTTGAAGCTGTCTAATGTAGGGGAATCCACCACCTCCCTTGGGAGTTTATTCCAATGTCTAACAGTTTGAGCAGTGAAAATCTTATTTCAGGCATCCAGTCTGAATCTCCCCGGTAGCAACTTGTTTTTGAACTTACCCTAGGCAGGATAACAACTCCAAGACATACTAGACCTCATATGCCTTGAGGCTCTATCTCACATGGAAGAGCAGGTTTGGAAAAACAACTTAATAATGGATTTGATTGTTTCCATAATACATTACAGGATTTTTTTTCAGCTTTTTCTGAATTATTTGTTGCTGTCAGTGAAAGGAGAGGAGCACTCAGCTCACTGCTGGTTGGTTCTTGTTCACAGTGTCCCAACATTTCTGCAGTCACACGTCCAATTCTTCTAGATGTACTGTTGCACACTGGCAGAGAGTTGTCACTTGCAGTACATCACCTCTCTAGGCATTCTGTATTCCAATTTTAAGTGACAAAACACTTAACCACTTCCCGATGCTATTTACAATTTCAGTTACTTTCATGTGAAGATTTTTGTGTGGGTGTTTTTTTGTTTGTTTGTAATTGGAAGGAAAAAGCTTTGCTGAATTTTCTGAGACACCCAATCTCCCTTGTTATTAACTGAAAATCCTGCAAACAAACCACATGAATTTACCCAGGCTGTCATCCAACCCAATTTTCCAAAGTTTCCTGTTTCTCAGCTCTTTGCTTTAAACTTTAGACCACACTGCCTAGTCCAAAATCTATTTTAAAAATCACTTATGTGTAAAGAAGGTTAAGAGTAGTTGTAAGATGTTGAAAATCCCAGGTATGAAAATCAATAGCCAACATTCTGGGTGGGTTTTTATTTATGTATTTATTTATTTTTAAATCCAGGGGCCACTTGCAAATATAATTCAGATCTTGCTCATCCAAATTTCCTTTGGGATACACACATACAAAAGCTTTATGCTTTTATATCCTCTGTTTAAAGTCAGAAAAAAATGAAGTTGCCACTCAAGGTTTTTGGAAGAAACTGACAATTCAGTCACCATTTTGTACAGCAAACACTCTGATGTGATCCAGCAAGCTGGAAGTTATTTGTAGGGTGTTGTCCCGGGTTTGGTCAGGACAGGGTTAATTTTTACAAGAAGCTGGGAGGGGCCACAGCCAGGATAGGCACCTGAGCCAGCCAATGGGGTGTTTGCTGTCATACTTCCACCACAATCAGTATATAAGGGGAGGGTTAGGATGGAAGCACCTGTGGCTG
Source organism: Dryobates pubescens (assembly GCF_014839835.1). Lineage (NCBI taxonomy): Eukaryota > Metazoa > Chordata > Aves > Piciformes > Picidae > Dryobates > Dryobates pubescens. The sequence continues at coordinate 33,981,746 of NC_071616.1, forward strand.
GGTGGAGCTGTGACAGGTCTGCCTTGGAGGCCAGCCAGCGGTGAAGTGTGAGTTGCATTTGGTGTGGTATTGCTGTTGGTAACAATAAGTTTCTATTAGTAACATTAATGATAAGAATTAAAGTGGGGTTTTTTGCCAAATTTATCTAAAAAACTTTGAAACTTTCCTTTCCTCCACTACTTCAATATTAACCAGGGAAGCAAGAGAAATGTATCTGCCCCTTTGAATGATGTTATTATTTAAACATAAATCTTTTTTGCAACACTAGAGACTTCTTGTTTTAGCACTAATTTTTCCAAGCTGCCATTACTCCTAGACAATTCAAGATGTATCTATATCATTCAGGTTCTTTACCTTTCACATTACAGGAATGTATAGGTCTTGTTGGTCAAGCAGTTTTCAGGAGGTTTATTCTGACTTTTTGTTTGTTTGTTTGTTTGTTTTTCACCTCTTCTTTTTTCTTTTTTTTTCAGCAAAAGTGGGCAGCCACAAGAGGTCATGACCAATAGCCCAACAGAGCAGTGCTCTCTGAATTGGTAGTGTGCTACAGATCCTCTAACGCAGTTCTGGAGGCTGATACAAGGTAGGCACCAATGACTCTGGGCACTCCAGAACTTCTGTTAAGCTTGCACAAGCGTAGTGGTATTTCTCCACTCTCTTTCAAAATACTAGTTTGTGCAAGTCTCTTTTCCTTCTTTGCATTTGACCAGCTCTCACCAGACAGGGCATTCAGTCCAGCTTACTACAATTTCAGCCCTGGGACTCTGGACTTTCAGGTGGAGCTTGAGCACAGGCCAGATCTTGCTGCATTTCTGTAGCAAGTGGTTAGAGAACAACTGCTGATGAGCTGATTCTCTGCACTGGTTTGGTAGAATTGTCCATGGGGGAAAGGTCAGAGCAAATGGAATTGGCATAACCTTGATCCAAACCTGGGGAAACAGTTCATCAAAAAGCATTTCCAATCTAGAAAACATCTACCGAGCATAAACCCAAACAATACTACCAGGACCTGTGATCACATACACTGACTGAAGTACTGCTATTTGTCTCATGTGCCCTGAGTAAGGACTACAGATTTTTAAATTATTTTTAAGTGATTCTTGTGAAACTGCCTGATGATGCTGTTTAGCTACCTTTTTTTTTTTTAATTCTGGACACAGCATGTTTAAAAGTTACATTCCTGTACCCTTTAAGAGCAAACATGTGCATACCTGTACATCAAAAGCCATCTCACACCCTTCATATCACAGTATCACAGTATAACTAAGGTTGGAAGAGACCCCAAGGATTATCAAGTCCAACCTGTCTCTGTAGACCTCACGACTAGACCATGGCACCAAGTGCCACGTCCAATCTCCTCTTGAACACCTCCAGGGACGGTGACTCCACCACCTCCCTGGGCAGCCCATTCCAATGACAAACGACTCGCTCAGTGAAGAACTCTCTCCTCACTTAGAGTCTAAACCTCCCCTGGTGCAGCTTGAGACTGTATCCCCTTGTTCACAGTATCACAGTATGACAGTATGTTAAGGAGTTAATTTTTTTCAAGAGTTCTGATCCCATATAGGTAACTTCATAAGTGACTATATTCTCAAAACAGCCTGACCTGCTGGTTTTGTGAACTGGAAGTAAATGGGACTCTACCATCAGATTTTTAGGGGCTTGCTGAATATGCAAAACCTGAGAGCTTTGCTTAGTGCTCCATCAAACACATGTGAAGGCACAATCAAAATTATTCTGAAATCATATAGGAAGAAACAGGGGTTTAGGTGATATGCATTAAAATACTCCTTGGGCTTTTTCTTGTCTTCATATTATTACAGTCTAATGCTTCTTACTTGTCTTTGAATGGTAGCATCTCTGGCCTCCTCCCTTTTTCTGGTTTATGCACTGCCAGGTCTGTCTTGATTTTTCTCCTAATTTGCAGCCCAGAACATGTGGAAATCTCATCAGACATGTTTAAAGCCTTGCTTTCCAGTGGGGTTGTTATTCAGTGAATGCCCCTCCATTTGAGCTCTCCTCATGATAATTGAATGTTTTGGCCAGAGTGGAAAAGATGTTGTGGTGTTTCTTTGTGTGTGTGGTTTTGTTTTGTGGATTTGTTTGTCTGGTTTGGTTTACTGAAGAGATAAGATTGAGACATGTATGCATTTCTTGGACAAATGAGACATCCCAGTGCTAGGTTATTTTTGTTTGTCTTGAGCAGAGCTCTACTGTTTGTCATGGAGGAATATAAGCTTCTAGTTGCTAGCCAGCTTTGTATTTAATCAGGAAAGATACATGATCACTGAATATTGCTGACACCTGGGCCAGTTATGACTTTTCAAGACAGAAGAAAAGTTTTGAAAGAGTGTGGATTTGCACAGCAAAACATCAACAGCATTAACAAAGCTGAAAATGGAAAACACTAAGACATCTTTGTAAATCAACCCTCTAAAATGTTACAAGTGTACCTGCGTCAGTTTGGCATTCTGTGGTGACAGAAATAACATACTCCATCTGGTGCTGAGGTTTTCTCTTGTTTAATAATAGGAGTTTCCTCTTATTTGGGAGGAAACTCCTTAATTTACCAAATAATTGCCACTTTCTAAATTAAACCTGAGGCTGGTGTAAATTTAAACTGCCCCTGACTCAGCAGGCACAAAAGTGCTCTTGATTCCTGTGCTAGCACTTCCAGCACAGAGTAGCTGGAGAGTTTCTTCTGCAGAGGCTTGCAAGAGGTTTTATTTTTGGTTTTAATATCTTCTTACATAAAGGTTCTGGATGCATTGCAAGATGTGCTCTTAGCAAAGACGTGCCCTATCCTTTAGGGGGAAGGGGGCAATAATGAATATCTCTTAGGCTTATGTTATTTTCCAAAATCTGAAAGATCATGTTGCTTATACCAGATCAGTTACAGACATAACAAGATGCAGTTTGGGGCCAAGAAGTTTAGAGGGTAGGAGCTTTCACCTTTCTTCATATGCATATCCCCTGGCATATTTATTTGCTTCTGTAGTAGAAACTTTTTTTTTCCTTTCCAGCCTCTGGCTCAGCTACGCTGGTACCTTTAGTTTTGATTCCATCTGCACCATAAAGGGAGCTAAAATAACAGTCTTTAAAAAGAACATTTGGCACTCAAGCATAAAGAGACCCAAATGTCCCACAACAAAGATGACAGTCACTTATCATCCCTGTGCTCCAGACTGACTGCCCTCAAAATTCTTCGTTTACAGCTGTGATGGTTAGACTCTGGAGTGTATCACAGACTTCCTAGCTTTGTCCTCAGGGTTATTGCAACAGTTGTGCCATGCTGGGCAGGGACAATGAGATGGTGGGAAAAGACTCTCAGATCTGGGATATGACTTCTTTGCAACTGGTACTTAAGTTTGGAAATTGTCAAGTGAGGAGACTCAGTCATGTGGCTACAGTTTAAATGACTGCTTTATGTCTTAAATAATAAATTGAGAGTGCGCTACTTTAACAGATAGTCTGGTGGTTGGCTGTAGAGAGCTCTTGAAAGGTCTTTAAAAATATGGGTGACTCTTGATTTGTAGTAGTTTGTATTCCCAATTGTGTGCACAAGAAAACCTGAGCACAGATTCAATCACTGGAGACTTTGTCAAGATTAAACAGTGGTTTCATTGTAGTGATTAATTACATCTCATCTTTCAATTCCTGAGCAATTAGAGAATCATACTGTCTTCCAAAATTTCTCATGTCTTCCCTTTGCTCCTCCACACTATTTTCCCACAGACCTCCTTGAAAGTTCAAGGGTGGACAAGCTGTTTACTAGCCTGCAGTCAAGACCTGCAAAGACTCAGCTGTGTATTTGATTTCTGTAGTTGTTTTCGGACAGCTACTGGTTGTTTAGCCTGGAAAGGCAAATTGCTCTGGGGCAAAGTAATCAGTCTGAATTCTTGGTTTTCAACTAATTGTATTACAGAAGAAGTTTGGAGTACTGGATATCTCTTTTCAATACTCTCATACTCAAGCAAGTAAGATGGTTGAGGTATGCCAGCTGCTTAACCTCAGGAGTCTGTGATAAATATGTTATAGCAGGTTAGAAGATGCAAAGAAATCTTTTGCCTTCCCCTATGGCATAGTGGTCTCGCACTTGTAGAGCACCAAATTTTTGTAGTATCACACTGCTGTAATGGAGACTTTTTCCCTCTGTTGTCCAAAAGGAGTGAAAGAAGTCACAGGGAAGAAAACAGTTCCAGATTTGTGTGTTCACACTGAGGTTTCTGCCTTTTCCTTAGCTGGGAAAACTCTGATTTGTTTTTTTAAGATTATCAGCATCATTTTAATAATGTATGTTTTCATGAGAAAAAAAGGCAGGAAATGTCCTACCTAATTTGGGAAGTCCCAGGCTGTGGGTTTTGCTACTTCTCAAATCCAGTTCTGTGCAATGACTCAAGATAGATGTTTGTTTTGTCATGTTGGGTTTGATTTTTGAGAGCATATTCTAAATCTGGTTTAGTGTAGGGATGCTGAAATAGAAAGATATAACAGTCTGTTCATATATAACATATCTGTTTATAAACTCTGTGGTATGAATAACAGAGAGGAGGCAGGGAGGGGAAAGGAAATATTTAGGGTGGTGGGCAGGATAAATATAAGCAAAGGAAAACTGAGATAGAACATCATAAGAAAAATCCTAGAATTAAAATATGTTCAACTGAGTTGCAAGTATAGTTGCCTAATCCTAGCTTTTTAGGACACTCAACATTAGATTAGAAACACACCAGAAATCTAACTATATGTTTTAGGTTCTACAGGTAGAACCTAATGTGAAGAATCTGCCTACACTTTCCACTTGTTCCCTTTCTCCATTGCCTTTTAAAGCTCTTGTCACTGCAGTAGCAGAAAGGGGGTGAGGGGGGAAACCTTCTGAGGCCTGGAAGTGGTCTGTCTATGTACCTGTTCTGGCTCAGGAGGCCAATTCTTTCTTCAGCAGATGACTGTGAGCACATTCCCATGTAATGGGTAAAATTTCCTGGGAACAAATCCTTATATAACCTTGCCTTCACTCCTGTTGCAAAACTAATGTTTCTGTGTAACTTTATGGTTATCTGAACCTAAAATATATTTTCAGATCTCCAAACCTAGCTGAACCTAAATAAAAGTTATCTCTTCTCCCTCTGTCATTTAGGAAGCACTCCTAGATCTTATTAAAAAGCTGAATACTGCAGATAGTTTTCCTATGTGTCTGCTAAACCACATGCATTGTTTTCACTGGTGGGAGTTTGGCTTTTCTGTGTTGTATTTAGAGAGGACAATAGAACTAAAGTTCTCTCCAATACCAGTATTATTTCAGTTGTCTTCAAACAGTGGCTTTAAACACAGGACAGAAGGTAAATTTGGGTTCTTTCCAGTTTTGGATTGCCAGCAGATTTGCTAGACTTGAGTACTTAGTATTTTTTTTTAAAAGTTATTAATCCAGCAGGCAGGATTCAGCTGTTACCAGGATTTTGTATAATACTTCTATTCCCTTGCACACTGCCAGTTGCTAACAGCACATGGAGAAATCCTAGGTGGCCTAGCTTCTGGAAGCTGCAGGCTGAATTGGTTGAAAAGGACTTGAGAGACTGCCCAAATGTGAGGCTTTTTTTAGATGGTAAGTCATCCTGCAGCTTAAAACTAGAAATGATTCCACACAAACATCCTTGAAAAGAAGTATGGATACAAGGTTTGAAACTAATATTTTTCTCTACTGGAAAAGAACCCCCTCATTTTCTATTTATCCCATTCCTCCTTTCCCTAACAAAGCAGTATTTTTCTGATCATGTGAATTTTATTTACTGACTACCAAGTAATTACATGGTGAGTAATTGGATGGCTTTGCAGGACTGGAAATGGAGTACTGAGTATTAACCTATAGGTGAGTGTTTCAGTTCTGTGCTACCCAACAGTGCTCAGATCAGCCTCAAATATCTGCTGCATGCTATGTGATTGGATTCAGCTTAGTGGAGTCAGGTGTGGACATCACAAGTAGCCACTAGCTCTACTCACAGCCTTGAGAAAGTAGCAATGTCCCTCTAACTTTTGTCATTGGACAGACTGTATCTATGGCTATCTGGAGAACACGGAAATACTTGTAATAAGCTGAATCTCAACTGGCTCATGCTGAGTACCTGCCAAGATCTGTTATCTTTCACTGACACCAGACAAAAATTGAATATTTTACTTAGCTGCAGGATTTTAAGTAACTGCCTAAATCTCTGCTGGAAGAGAAAATACAGTTGCAAAAGCAAACGCCAGAAGGAATCAGTACATAACACTACTTTAGTTGAGAGAGGGGAACAATTATTGTCATTTCACAGCAGTGGACCTTTTTCATTCTGACCCAGCAGCAGATGATTACTTACCCTGAGCTCTTCTAATCTGCACCAGGTCCCACTAATATGCCTGTTTTCTTGCTTAAGAAGGGTGAAAAAATGGAGCCCAGCTGTTACAATATAGAAATTTACAACATGAGCAAAGGTTGTGAAAAGAAGCCCAGCACAGAGCTTTTATTCATATGGATAAAGTTTTTCTCTTCGTCTTCTTTTTTTCTAATCCCATGAAGCTTTTTCCTCCTATAGCTTTTGTAAATTTCCCCCTTGTTGCTGGGAGATTTAAAACAAACAGCCAAACAACCAAGAGTATTTAATGAACTCTGAATTGTCTTGCTATTAACTGAGAGAATTTCCAGCTTTCCCACTTCCCCAATTGGCCTAAAATCACAAAAATAACCTCATCTTGTTATAATCCTATTTCACAACGCATTTTTCACTGCTCAGTTCCACTCTAGACTGGATTTTCTTTCTTCTTAGCTCTCATTTTTCCCTTACCACACACGTATCCAGTCATCCTCTTGCACAAACAAGCTTGCGCACACACCCCCACACATCCACACTCAACATACATCGGGAGTGGTTTACATCTCAATTTGAAAGATGTTTCTTAACAACAACAAAAGTTATATATAAGAAAGTAATTGTTTCTCTTGTGGAGCACATCTAACAAAACAAAGGAAACCAGAGTGGGCAGTGAAATCCCTGTGGTCTGCAAGCTCAGTTGTGGGAAATGTGGTGTTAATTTTTCTGCTTTTAAAATCCACTAATGACTCGCACAGAACTTGAAAGAACATTTTGTTTACTTAAAAAAATAATATAAAAAACCCAATCAGATGACTTTGTTACATGGGATTTATTTGAGTTCTTTTCTTAACTAGGAAAGTTTGTAGCAAAACAGGATATTTGTCTCTGAAGAGGTTGTCTGCTACTTATTTCCCACATAAACTTCCTGCTATTGCTACTTCAGAAACTGTCTAGTACGCTTGTGTTCAGGCTTTTAACTCTCCCACTGTGCACCTGGTCCCCAAAATGTGGGCTTTCAAAATGAGTTTGCTCTCATATTACCCCTATCCCTAATTCCTTTAGCATCCACTGACTGGGGCACCTCCCACTCATCTTTCCCTGTAATAATTTTGTTCCACTCTGTCCCTCGACTTTTCCTGTTCCTTCTTGTGCCTTTATTCATAATACCTAGGCTTCAGCCATCACCAGCTTCTGTTGTAGCCTGTGGTGAAGATCGCCTTCTTTTTGTGGATGTTTCAACACTCACTGCACACAGAAAGCATCTACAGCCTCTCAAATTCCCCTGGAAGCTTGGATTCCTCTTTTTCTTTCACTTTGTATCACTCCTTTCATCCTCACATTAACACACTTGTTATGACCTTCCTTTCTTTGGTTTATTCTCTGCAGAGTGTGGTAATGCTAAAAGCAGGGCTTTAGGTTTTTTGTTTGTTTGTTTGTTTGTTTTAACTCCCCCTTTTTTAATAAATGTGAGAAAATGCCACTTTCTTCAATCAGGACAGATAACACAGTCAGCTGTGTATTAAAAGGTCAGTGTACAAAACCCTTATAAAACTATTGATCAGCCTGGAAGCTGATGATATTTTTGTAATGTCCTGGTGACACAATGACTAAACTGATTAAGCCATAAATGATAAGGACATCCACTTCAGTGAGTTCAGCTCCTGGAATAGCCCTCCAGCCCCTAGTCTCTCAGTGTGCTTGGAGCTGATTGTAAAACTCCAGGTCAATGGACTGCAGTGTACTCAAACAAAGCAAAATGTTCTGACCATGTGCAATGCCACCCACCCCCCACCCCCCCACCCCCCCGAGTGTGCCACCACAGGTGAACTCAAGGCAGGGAAATGTGAGCAGTTGGCAGACCTACAGTGGATGCCATCTTAATTGGTTTGTGATGTAGGTGAGTTTTTCTTGCTCACTGATAAAATTTGATTTAGAAAAAAATTCTTGTGAGAAAACAATCAGTACAGCAGCTTCAAAGAGAAAGTCTGAAATTGTCCATTAACTACTGGGGCTACACTAATGGCTTTAACAAATGAAACTAAACCTTGAGACCGTTTGGAGAGTGGAACCATTGTAAGCCATGGTGTTGGTGGCTTGCATGCCACACCAGGAGCCCTGCATACCAGCTTTCTGTGACGTGGGTGATGTGCCAGGACTTGGGGCCAAACTTTAGCCCTAACTGTTTAAGTCCCTGATTACCTGGGAGATGCTCCTTGTTTGTAGTGTCACATACTCGGAGCTGGTGACGAGGGAGCTGGAGTGAGAATGCGTCAGGACGACGTTTGTGGCAGCACACTCTGTATCACAGCCTGCGTTGGCTAACTTGCTAGGCAACCTCTGAATGGAGGCTTTCTCAAGTGTTTGGGAGGAGGTGAGCTGATCTCCTTTTGAGCAGGGCTAGAACAGAGCAGCTCTGATCCTGAATCATTATTCTGCTGCTGATTAATTAACAATGGGAACAGTTTATTCATTAACTGAATTTGTCTCTCTTCTCTGCTTTAATCTGGGAAAATCAATTAAGTACTGAGGTTGATGAAGCAGAGTGTAAATACACAAACATCTAACCCCCAAAGCCCTGTGGTTTTCTTCATATAAGGAGAATATTAACACATCTGTAATGTAAACTTCTAGCAACTCCTGCTGGAGCTTTGTAGGGATGAGGCTATGGAGAGCAAGTAGTATGGATGCAGTGTTGGCACCCATGCGCTACAGAAGCTGGGCATTGGGCCAAGATCAGCCTGCAGATGCAGGTGGTGTATCAGGCCCTGCATGAATTTAGCTGTTATTGTGTATCTTTGCAACTAGCAACGCTGCGCAGCAACCTTGCATGCAAGGGATTTCCCTCTAATCTTTTACCTGTCTAAAAGCCCTCTTTGGAAGTGCAGATATTCTTACCTGTGGTAGCACAGAAGATTTGTTGCTATGTATGTAAGGATCACCAGATCCATCTCTGGCATACATCTGCCTTCTGGATAGAGGGTAGGAGCCTTTATAATAATTTCTACTGTGCTTTAATGACATCATGGTCCCTTGCCTCTCTCCAATTCCTACCGCTCATTATGGATGAGTAAAATACTGCCAAGTGAATAAGCAACTGGTGGTACCCTGCCCATGCAGTTTAAAGTTCCACACAACTGAAATCTGTAATGATTTCCACCTTTCTGGGGATCAGATGGTCAGATATGAGCAAAAAGATTCCAGATTTGGCAACTGGAGGGATAAGCTGTTGAATGGTCATTAACTGATGCAGGCAGACAATTGACTCTTGGAAGCACTAGAGCAAAAGCAACTCAGAGGGGAGCAAGAGGTGCATTTTTCTTTGAATTCATTCTTCAGCTGCTGTTTCTTATCATGGCCCATTGATTCTGTAGTTAATTTTGTTGTAGAGGTTCTGTGGTTAATTTGCAGAGTTGGGTCTTATTTTTCCAGGAGCAAGTCCAATCATTTAGGCTTTGTCTAGGACTCTCATGTGACAGATTAAGCACCTGCATTGTAATTATGACCAGACATTTTCTTTTCCCAATAACCTTTTTTTTTCCTTTTCCCTCATTGATGCCAGGAAGAGTTCAGTAACAGTAAAAGGGGTTAATGACTTAGCTACTAACTTACTTGTTCTTTAGTACTTGGTGAAATGAGCTTGTGAAACTTCACAGAGTGTGGTAGCATCTAGAAGACAAGATGAGAATGCAAGTTTGTCAAATGCCCTTCTTTCTTGCTGGGCAAAATATATGTTGAAAGGAAAATAGTAAGGGAGAAAGAGATGGAGGTAAAAAAATAGATGGAGGTAAAGAGGGAGACAGCTATGAAGATGGGAGAAGATATTGAATAATCAGGTCTTCCAGTCTCATCCATAAGCCTGCTGTTTCTCTTTAGCCCTTTTAGAGACAATTTTACTGGCAATCAAATTAGAAATAGAGGCTAAAGCCTGGGCACACAATGGGACAAAAATGACAACTTGAAACCTCACAACACTTCTACTCTCTCCTGAAGAGAGGAATTGTTGTGGGACTGCTGAGAAGATGATGGATATAGATCAGCAGAAAGCTTGTGCAGAAAGCAGCAGATAATGAAGGATCTGAATCTCAGTGACACTTCTGTCACTGACACAACTTAGAGAAAGATGGAGCATTTAATTACAGAGGGTTTCAATTACATGAATTGCTGGTGTGATGTGTAGTCAAAAGCCTGTATGGAATAGGTCCTCCAGGTGGCTGAGCATATTTTCAAGACAAGGTATTAAGGACAGATAAGACATAAATCAGAACTGTCTTTGAAGATGCACTACAGGGCACCTTGCTAAAAGGAAGCTGAAGTTTGTAAATGAGCAAAGGGAGCACTGATTCTGCTGAGATACTGCTCTCTGAGATACTGCCCTCCCCCCTCCACATTAATTTGACTTGTGACAGCCACAAACCAAAGAGATAAAATAAACTTAAATCCCACCCTGTGTGTAGCCTGTGAATGCCTCTCTTCTGCTAGACAAAATGTTTTCATGTGTCTCTGCTTGAGCCAGCTGATTATTGAAGAGTGGCAACATAATCTTTGTACAGGTGACTATCAAGTTCCTCTTCACTTGGATTTTATGACTCCCCTTGCAGCTTTTCTGGTGTTTGTGTAGCAGATGGCAGCAGAGCTGCCTGCTCACTCCTATGCTGGAAACTCACTGCATGGAATAAGCAGAGGGAATGAGCAAAGGGAAACTTGAGGTGTAACTGGGCAGTTAGACTTCAGGAAAATAAAGAATGAATGTTTGTCATAGAGCCTGCAAGTTAATGACCAGCCAGAGCTGAGAAAATATTGAGCTCAACAGTCTGATCAAGTACGACAAACTCATCTCTAAGAAGAGAATCTGAGAACTTACTTTCTCAGGACCAGATGTGGAGCAGAATTTAGCTATTGTGACATTCACTACAGCAATTTCTAATCCAGTCCCTCTTCACCCAGCTCCCTAGTATCCCCAAATTCAAAAGCTTGGATACAGCATCATGTTGCACAGGGCTGTCTTCCTATCATTACATAACAAATATAGGTATGTAAGAATGGTAGTCACACCAAATGAAGGGAATGAGAGAAAGTCTAATCCGGGCAGCTGGCAATACTGATGAGGCTGGGGAATCTTATGCTCCATGCATTGCCTAGTTTAGAGAATGATCTCAGAGGTGGAGTTCCTGAAATGGGGATTCAGCTTCTGAAACTGCTCCTGGCAGATAACTGCCTAGTGTGGTTTTTTTGGGTAAATGCCACTTATTTCTCATAAAACTTCTTTGAAGGAGGAGCAATCACATTTGTTTTATGGTAAGATTACTCATTCAGGATGTATTAAAGATGAGTATAGACCTTCTGCCTAAAATGATGCCATAAATAACTCTCATATGGGAAAAATTTCAGCATTTCCTCAGTCTGGGTCAATGTGCACAATGTGGACAGATTCACTGGAAAGCAAGCAGGAATGCAGTATGGTTGAATAGCAAAGTGATTGCACCTTGAAAGACTGGATTGTTCATAGCTTTCAATGATTTACTTGTCCTGCTTACTTTGAAGGCAGTGACTATACATTCAATCAGCTTCATGCAAATATGTGAATGGGAAGCTATCAGATGCTGGCATATCAGTAGCTAGCATGTTCAAGATTACTTATCAATGACCAACTCCTACTGCCACTGTTAGAATGAGAGATAAGAGTGCTGGTTTGTCAAACTAGATAGCATGAATAGGACCCCACTGAAGCTTTTAGTGGTTTAAACCATGACAGAATAAGGAATATATGATATTAAATGATCTATTTATGTCTGTTCTTCCAAACAGGGAGTGTGACAAAGGAGAATTTGACAGGAGTGTGGTATACTGACATACAGCTGGGTTGCAACAGCCAAAACCATTCCACCCTCAAGAGGTGTCATTTTGTTGTTAAGTATATTGCAGAAGTATTTCCTTTTTTCTATGCCCAGAAGCAGGATTTGCAGAGCCACAATAGATTCCTTTTCCATGCCCTTCCCTCTTCTCACTTTCACCTGAGGGGTGATACAGACACTTGATTGTTATGATTTTCAGTGACTCATACTCAGCAACACAAAGCTAAATTGATTACCAAACTATCCTCCAGGAAATACTGGTGGGTATCCTCAGGAATTCAAGTTAGGTTCAGGTAAACATCTCTCACACTAGTTCTTCTGATGACTGGAGCAATTTTGTCCTTCCTGATTTCTGTTTCTAAAAACAAAGGTCCTGTTCTCAGTTTAAAAAAGAAAAAAAAAAAAAAAGGCATATACTTAGTAATAAGAATAATAAAAAAACCCCAACCAACAAAAAACTTCAACAAAATACTCCACCAGAAACTATAATGATATACCAGAAGAACCATTTATGTGCTAAAAGTTCTTCTCCATTTTCCAGAAGGCATCCAAAGCTTATTAAAAGAGGCTTTATTTTAGTTTGGTTGTGGTTTTCATTTTCTCTCTTCTTAAAACAGCTTGTGTCACAGACAAATCACTTTCTCTGGCATTTTCAAGCACATATTTCCAGCAGGCATGCTAATACCATCACAGGAGGGAAGTATTTAACTGTTGCTGTTTCACCTCTGCCTCAGCAGCAAGCAATTCTGTTTTGCAGTTGCCATTGATTATAACTTCTGCTGTAGGAAACAGAACCACAATACAGCCCTTTGCTTCAATAATAAAACCAATGAACTTCATGACTAATTTCTGCCTTATGCAAGCCTCGTCTCCTGCTTGGTTGCATTGGTGGCTTACAAAGAGACCTCCAAGTCAAGTACTAATGATGTACCCAATGTGCAGCACTTGCAAACTTGAGATTTTGGTGCAGGCTGTGTTAAGGATCAGACAGGAATAAGGGTCAGAACTATTTCTCAGTAATGGTGGGTTTAGACCAGCTTGGTTCATTTTAACTGCAATTTGCCTCCAGCATCTGGGTGCCAATCTGTGGTGGCCTTGTCCACAATGTTTGCTTTGTAACAGTCTTGTCCCAAATGTTTTCTAGTCAGGGCAGAACTTCTCATTGCTTCTACCAGGTTTTGTGTAAGGCCCTGGTTTGCAGATGCATATTTAATCATAGCCTTCATCTCCCTCCTTTGAAAATGTGGCCATGGCCACCCACCATGAAGGCAGCTTCCTCACTGTCAACAACTGGATTATTTTGTTGTATCCATTACAGGCGTTGAAGTCTGATTTAGTAAGGTACTTAAAATGTGTTCTTACTTTTAAGTCAACTTTTGGTGTTGTGTAAACTAGGAGGATTTCTTGGCTAATAAAAATTTAGGACCTGAGTCCTAAAAAATGCTTAGTCAGAATAGTCTTACCCACATCTAGCAGTCCTCCTTGTTACTACCACTGCAAGCTAATACTCTATTACTAGGGAATGGCACCTTTCTCTCCAAGGCATTCTGAAACAAAGCACATACTCACTTGGCAGAGGAATGAAAGAAAGAGATGGTCTTGATGTAGGGATGGAATAGCTGGCAGGATCAACATGGAGGCAGTTGCTGGTATAATAAGCCCACTGATGGAGAGGAAGTATTTAAAGAGGACTAACAGTACCAAGACTAAATACTAGGACACAAACCTCTGCCTGACTTGCTGCTATTGACACAGAAAGTTGATAGGAGACTGGAGATGAATGCCCTTCTGGTGTTGTAGCATATCTGACACATTGTCTGTGGTGGCACCACACTTAGTGCTTTCCTCATGGACCTCATGAGCTGAGAAGGCGTAGCAGCATTGTCAGCAGAGTCAACCTAATTTACAGTTGAGCTTTCTAGGCATATCAGCATGAAGTTTTGCAGGACTGAAGCTGGCCTTCTATCTTGTCCCATTTAGAAGAGGTAAGCTTTGGTATTTTATTATTAGCTGGTTCATCAAGTTATGCCAGCTCACAAGCTGGACAAGTATTAAGATGGTTACATGTAAAAGGCAGCAACTGTCCACAAGTGTGTCAGGGGGAAGGACTCTGCACGAGCAATTCAAGAAATGTATTCCTTCTTGCAAGGTCATTGTTTTTCACACCTTTTGCCCCTGTAACATCACCTGTATTTTCAGAGCCAAATGATCTATCCTGGGTCATGACATCCCTCCTTGTGCTGGGTAGTGCAGTGGAAGGGCTGAGACACTGAGGATTATTCTGTAGATGAAGGAAGGTGGTTGGTGCAGCACTTGTAATGGATCCTGAGTAGACCATTCCTCATTTGATTTGTCATCTTCTAGAGCCCACGTCAAGGCACTTTGTCTTCAGGAGATCCCGTTTTCCTCTTTTTACAGAAAAATAATAGCTTTCTGCCTTCTAAAAGTATTACAAAGCTAAATTACTTATTTTCCAGGGGAAAAAAAAAGTAGTTGGTTTCAGACATTCTCATGGTTGTTATGCATGCACTTATTTTTATTTTTTTAATGTATGGGAGATGAGAAGAATGAAGGGTAGTGCTCCAAAAAAAATTTTAGTGGTTATTACTGTAGCAAATAGTTGGAACTGGTAAACATATGAACAAACCTTTTTTCTTCTCAGCACTTTTTAGAGAGTTTTTTTCCCCACAGAAGAATGTGAACCACTCTTTATTAGGTGTAAATTGTGTATTACTGTATCAAAAGAATGATGTTGATTTACATGGGATCACGGCTTGGCTCACTCAAGCTGCGCTCTGCTTTGCTGGACTGCTTTGCAGCTGTAAAGTGGCATCCTACTGATTTCTTCTGCAGCTGTCAGATCACATCTCCCAGGCTGTGGTGTTTATGTTTCCTGATTTTAAAGCACCATGCCTTAATTATGGTCAGAGAAAAGACATAAGGAAAGCAAATGTCCTGATTTGTCTTTTAACTACAGTTCTTACTGGTATTTATTTCAAAGTGTAATTACAGGAATGGAAATGACTACGCAAAAATGGCCTTTTCCTACTAACAATCTGTGCTGCTTGGGTGTATTTAAGTGAATTTTGCAGAACTTTGTTGATATAAGTTTTATTACAAGTTGTATTTATTCTCCAGTCTCTATTACAAAATAGCCTTGCAGAAAAGGCTGTCTTCAGGGAGAGGAGAATGCTAGAGAATAGAGGGTCGAGTCGTGCAAAAGTCACGTCTGTTGGTTGTTTCTCTGATCTCAGGCAGGCTTTGATGCCGAAACTGTTAGCTTCTCCTGCCCCCTTGTGCAGGAGTGAGAGCACTGCCAGCAGTTGCCTCTTGCCGAAATCTGCCCAAAGAAACAGCAAAAGATAATAAACAAGCAGAAAGGTTTTGAGGTGTAACAATTACGTTGAACAGTGTTTTGTAAGGGAACTATTTGATAACCATGGGAAGGTAGCTGTCTAAATCTGCACTGCAGAATCTCCCAAGCCATTAAAAAACATAAATTCTTGAAAACTTTTTTCTCTGGATGATAGAACACAGAATCTCCTGTAGATGGTAAACTGGTATTTTTCACCAGATCTATCTCACATTCAGATTTGAAGATAGCTCTATCCAAAAGTTTGTTCTGAAGAATGGTGTCTTCAGAATTAAGTATGGAAATATCAGCTGAGCCTTTCTGCTTTACCATTTGTCTTGGATGGACAGGTCTCCCACCCTTCTTTAGCCTTTGTTTGCTGTCATGTCACTGGGTCCAGCTGCCACTTAGTGCTTCTTATCTGATCATCGTGTTATCTGCATGTCTCAGGCTAGACATCTGCACTCCCAGCCTGTGCCTTTCACTACACTGAGCTTTTAAATATTTTGTCTGAGTGCTTTTACTTGAAGAGAAAAAAAAAATCAGTACAAATGTCAAACAGTTCCTCAGAAATAGCATGGTGGTTAAGTGGTGAGGGACATTGCAATAGCTAGGTTTTGTGCTTGTTTCAATGCACAGTTTTATGTATCTACAATGATACCGGACCATGTCAGTACTGGTTAGGCCACACCTTGAGTATTGTGTCCAGTTCTGGGCCCCTCAATTTAAGAAGGACATAGAGACACTTGAACGTGTCCAGAGAAGGGCAACAAGGCTGGTGAGAGGCCTCGAACACAAGCCCTATGAGGAGAGGCTGAGGACACTGGGATTGTTTAGCCTGGAGGAGACTCAGGGGAGACCTTATTGCTGTCTACAACTACCTGAAGGGTGGTTGTAGCCAGGAGGGAGTTGGTCTCTTCTCCCAGGCAACCAGCACCAGAACAAGAGGACACAGTCTCAAGCTGTGCCAGAGGAAGTTTAGGCTTGAGATGAGGAGAAAGTTCTTCACTGAGAGAGTTGTTAGCCATTGGAATGTGCTGCCCAGGGAGGTGGTGGAGTTGCCATCCCTGGAGGTGTTCAAGAGGGGACTGGACGTGGCACTTGGTGCTGTGGTTTAGTAGACATGAAGTCTTGGGTGACAGGTTGGACTTGATGATCTTCGAGGTCTTTTCCAACCTTGTTGATTCTATGATTCTATTCCATGTTTAGAAGAATTTTGCTTAGCTTTTCTCAGTGATAACTTTGGCATAGTTTCATTAAGGTTAATGAGAGTTCAGTTGACCAGAGAATGAATATAACTGAAATCAGCACCGTGGTATTTTTGCCCCACTAATACAATCAGAGTGAGAATGGATTGATTTGTGTTCCAAAAACACATAGTGGAAGATATCAAATAGCACCACCACCTTTCTCATCTTGTTTTTTTGAGGACCAAACAGTTCTAGGATGCAGACCAGGTTAGATAACTAATGCAAATGCATGCTAACACTTGCTGTGGTCTTATATGTCCTTGTATTTTGGCTACAGCTGAACAGCCCTAGAAGAAAGATCAAGCACCAGCACAGGACTGATCAAGGGCTGAGAGAGGATAGGAGAAATGGTCAAGAATACAAATCCTAGCATTCTTTTTATAGGGGTCCATCTGGTACAATTTGGGCCTTTGTCATCTTGCTTGCTTTACATAAAAGAAGTCCTAAGAACCTCCCCTCTCAATTGAAAAACAAACAACAACAACAATAACAACAAAAGAGTAATCACATTGCTGTGATTACTGTTAACAGACACTTAAGAGCAGATTTGTAGGGTGTCCTGCTCTGTAAACTGACATTGCTGACTGTAAAAGCACCCTGCAGGCAGCAGAGCACCATCATGTTGTACAACAGGGGAGCACTCAAATAAACAAGTCACAGAAGAAAAAATCCACTAACAGCTGTTAAATACAAGGGTACAATCTCTGTATCAAGAAGTCCCTAAACCATGGATTGCCGAAGCCCATAGCTTTCCCAGGGGAAGTATAACAATAAGCTAGCCATGTGTTTCTTCTACCTAACCACTTGCAGCCTCTGCCAGAAAAGAGAGAATCAGTCTGATTCTGCAGTTCTGTTCTTAAGGGGTCTCTTAATCTGAAAGCCAAAGAGAGCAACTAAGTTGTGGTCTGTAGTGAAAGAAGCTAAGCAGAAAGTAATTTCCACACTCTCCATTGCAAGGCAGACCTGGCTGCAAACGTAAAAGTAGCTATGAATGCAGAATTTAAAAGACACAAAAAAAAAAAAAAAAAAATAAAAATATCCTTGAATGGATTAATCAGATCCAAATTTTAAATAATTCAACCTAGAATGAGAGAGTGCTGCTGCTGTTGTTGTTGTTGTCGTTCCTGCAACTTTTCGTAAGGCCTCAATTAAGACTTGAGAAAGGGAGCCAATGCACCTTTAAAACTTTCTGCTTAATCAACTATAGCGAATGCTCATTTAATGATTGTCTTTTTTGTACCAACAAGAAGTAGCAACGCTTTTAGCAAAAGAAATGGAATGAGAGAGAAATTGCCTAATCAGCCCTACTCACGCAGTGCTTTGTGAGAGAGATTATTGAATTTTCAGTCTCTGCAGAATTTTAATGAAGCTCCGTCTTGCTGGAAAATCCAGCCCTTTGTCAATAAAGTTCAATAATTTGACCACCCATGTAATAAGATGTACTGCCTGAAATGTTCCACTTGCCAAAGCCAGAACCCTGCAGGAATCTCCCTACAAGTTAGAAGTGCTCATTTGTGCTGTGTCTTTTCCTATAGTCTGCGTGCGGTGGAATTTATATTTGCCATAGTGAAATTCTGTTTACAGTGAGGTAGAGAAAACATCCAAATCTGTCTTGGTGTACCCACTGCTATTCTAATAGGAATATTGCCCTGTTGAAAGGGAATACAATCAACCTGTGTTTAGGGCTGCATCTGTCACACAAAGAAAACAGCAAAACTCTTTACTGAGTTAAGAAGTAGTAGTGCTGAGAAAGATAGGACAATGAGCAAGGAAGGAAGAAGGCATTTCAGTAAGATCTGAGCTAAGGTGGAAAATGAATGGGCAGAGAAATTCAGAAAGTCACTGAGTAGCAGAATACCTTTGCACCACTGTAGATGGTTGCTGCCAGAGGAAAAGGGAGACCAGTGATCTGTTAAATTGCATAGAGTAAATTCAAAAGGATATGCACACAAAAAAAGAGAGAAATTGGGTTTTATTAATTGTATTTTTCCAGCAGAAACACTTCTGCTGAAACAATTTCTAAACTGATTCCTCTCTAACTCTGAAGTGGATTCTAAGATGAGTAGGAAAGGAATTAAACCTTCTGAAAAGGAAATCATGTAAAGGAATAAACTATAGACAGCAGTGTGGAGCTGGTATTGGAGGAAGCCAGGAGAAGGCTCATTAGCTCAGATGAGAGGACACTGTTCCCAAAGAGAATGTTACCAGACATCAGTGGGATGATATTCAGAGAACACTACAGTGGCAAACTTTTAATAGCACTCAGAGAAAAAAAGCAAAGAGAAGAAACCTGTAGAATATATGTCAAGGAAGAGCAGAGGGGAGTATAAAGATCTTGTCCAGTTGCCCATAAATGTCTTACAGACAACTGTTTAAATTAAATGAAGCTAATACCACAAAGCTAGATGGACAGAATGGACAGGAAAGTAATTAGATATGAGAGGACTGAAAACAGGCAGTCAAAGAATAATAATGCAATGAATAATGCATGCAGTAGAAAACCAGAAAAGTTTAATGAAGATCCTTGTAAACTATGGAAATTTGTCAATTAAAATAGCGTGATTAGCTGGAAATCTTGCAGGCTGCTTTGGAGCAGAATGTCTACCATGTAACACAAAGCCAAAATTGGATTGAAAGTTTCACAGATTATATCAATTGGAAGGGATCCTCAAAGGTAATCTTGTCCAGACCCCCTGCAATTATCAGGGACACCTCCAGCTAGATCAGGCTGCCCAGGGCCACAGTGATTGCCTTGGAGGAAAAAGGATTAAAGACTGGGGAACCTGAGTTTTGGGCAGCAGTACAAAGACAGTGCTTTTAAGTTGGATAGGTGTCTGAGCTTTGCTACCCTGACCAATATGACTCATCAAGTCTTCCTGGTAAAAGAAGATGTGAGTAACAAAGGTCTCCAGTTCCCCAAATGGTCACAGGTAGTGTTGAAGTCTTCTGGGAATTTTATGACAGTCAGTGGTAAAAATGGAAAGAAATGAGAAAGACTACTGGTAAATAATTTGGTTATAAATAGTATGAAACACTGTTAAGGCTGTGAAGACTTGAAACAATGAAAGAATTAGTCTGTAGATGGAGGAAAGCAGACAAAAAGAAGAGAGACCAAGAAAGAATAAGAGAAATGATTCTGTAAGGAAGCAAAGATGATGGCACTGCTGAAGAGTGATTTAATAGAATGGAAATGTCCATCATGTTGAAAGCTAATCTAAGTAGAAAGACAGATTATTAAATAGTAGCTGAAGAATTGTTTTAATGTCCAGTCAGAGTGAAACCCAGAGAGGGATAAGAAAAACGTGTTCTGATTTTTCAGAAGAGAGCAGACTTCTTTCTTGAGTACTTGCTGGGAAAGATGTTGGGGTAGCAGATAAAGTTTAAATAATAATTTTTTAAAAGGGTAGAAAGAAGGACCTTGAGAACTACCGACTTGTCAGCCTCACCTCTGTGCCTGGGTAGATGATGGAACAGATCCTCCTAGATGTCATGCACATGGAGGACAGGGAGGTGATTCAAGACAGCCAGCATGGCCTAACTAGGGGCAAATCCTGCCTAACCAACCTAGTGGCTTTCTATGATAAAGTGACTATGTCAGTAGGTAAGGGATGACCTATGAATGTGATCTATCTGGACTTCTCCAAAGCCTTTGACACAGTCCCCCACATCTTGCTCGCCAGTTGGAGAGATATGGATTTGATGGATGGACTGTTCAGTGGATAAGGAACTGGCTGTATGGTTGCATCCAGAGGGTAGTGATCAGTGGCTTGAGGTCCAGATGGAGAGCAGTGACAAGTGGTGTCCCTCAGGGGTCTGGTCTGGGACCTGTACTGTTTCATATTTTTATCAAGGATATAGACAGTGGGGTCAAGTGCCTCATCAGCAGGTCTGAAGATGACACCAAGCTGAGTGGTGTTGTCAATACACCAGATGGTCAGGATGTCATCCAGAGGGATCTGGGCAAGCTGGAGAGGTGGGCCCAGGTGAATTTCATGAGGTTTAACAAGAGCAAGTGCAGGGTTATGCATTTGGGCTGGAACAATCCTCACTATCAATACAGACTGGGGGATGAGGTGATAGAAAGCAGCCCTGTGGAAAAGAACTTGGGGATGCTGATGGATGAGAAACTGGACATGAACAGGCAGTGTGTGCTTGCTGGCCAGAAGGTCAGTCACATCCTGGGCTGCATCAAAAGATGTGTTGCCAGCAGATCCAGAGCTTTACTCCACTCTGGTGAGACCTCATCTGGAGTACTGTGTACAGGTCTGGAGCTCTCAATATAGGAAGGACATGGACCTGATGGAGAAGGTCCAGAGGAGGGCCACGAAAATGATCAGGGGGTTGGAGCACCTCTGGTTTGAGGTGCTGAGGGAGGTGGGGTTGTTTAGCCTGGAGAAGAGGAAGCCCTGGGGAGACCTTATAGTGGCCTTCCAGTATCTGAAGAGGGACTACAAGAAGGATGGATAGACACTCTTTACACAGGCCTGTACTGACAGGATGAGGGGCAATGGCTTCAAACTAGAGAAGAGCAGATTTAGATTGGATGTTAGGAACAGGGTCTTTACTGTAAGGGTAGTAGAACAATGGAACATGTTGCCCAGGGAGGTGGTTGGGGCCCCACCCCTGGAGATATACAAAGCAAAGGAAGCAGCTATTTTAAAGGATGTACCAGGGAAGACTGAAGTGAACAAAGCCTGGAAAGCCCAAAAGGAAGAAAACACCAATAGAAGAAACACAATAATATTTAAGATTTAAGATGAGTCCTAACAGAAATGAAGAGAGAAGGGATTGTCAGAAAGATTAGGAATCAGAGGATGTGGAGAACAACGAACTTGCATATACCAGTGGGTTTTTGCTGGGGTCAGTTAATTGCCAGAGTATTTGTGGTTTATGTTTTAGAGCAAATGCCTGGAAAGCGGTCGGACTTAGTCTTCATGAATGTACAAAACAACTGAAATGAACTGTTTTTTAATGAACACAAGGCAAGAACCTCTTTCTCTGTATTTGCCAGGTGAACCTCTCCCAAAGGTGGGTTTAGGCTAGCTAAACCTTTTAAAAGTAATTTATCCTCCATCACTTAACGTTATTCAGGCAAGGTAAAATATGCCATGGAATGGTACATCCTAGCTCAACCACAAAGGCATGGTGTTCCATGCAGGGGTTAGTGGGCAAGATTCTGTCCTCTTTGTGGAAGGGATTCTGAAAAGTCTATCTAAATGGTCCATTTTGTGCATTATTTTTTATCTTCTGTGCATGGAGACATCATTCTTTACAAAATTATGTGTTCTTTCTGTTCAGATTGTGTAGTATTTTCTTACAAGAAAGATTTCTGACTGCATCTCTTTCTATTAGGTGTGATTACTTAATGAAAATACATTAAACAAGTGAATGATTAACCTCCAGGTGGTATAAAGTGATAACACCTCAGTGAAATGTTTTCAAACAACTGACTACTAAATGTAAAGGATGTATGTTGGTGCCCAGACAAGCCTTCAAACCTACCTTATTCATTCCTTTAATGCACAGCAATTCCATACTATAAGAAGTAGCAGTAGAGACAGCTAAGCAGAAGTGGAAGCCTATTACATGTGAAATTCATGGATTTTTCTGAAGCAGCAATTTCCATTATGGGGTGCCAACGCTTCCAAGACTAGGTTTCAATCACAACCTTGAGGATGGCATCTGTGTAGATCATTGTGTCTTTATTATATATCTGAGATGCTAGTTTCTTTCCTGAGAAGGTGCAAATAATCTGTGAATAGCTGGATATCCTGACCAGTTGAAATTGCAGGAAATAACAAGATCTAATTACACTAAATGTAAGCTATTGCAACCTTGTTAACATCCTGCATGAAAGGTGAGAAATATCAGTTTTATTCCTAGCTTTGCACAGAATCACAGAATGGTAGGGATGGGAAGGAACCTGCAAAGCCCATCTAATCCAAGCACCCTACCAAAGCAGGTACACCTAGATCAGGTTGCACAGGAGGAGAGCCAGATGAGGTTTGAAAGTATCCAGAGAAGGAGACTCCACTGCTACAGCCTGGTCCAGTGCTCCATTGGCCTCAAAGTAAAGAATTTTTTTCCTTATGTTTAATTGAAACTCCTGTGTTCTAGGCTGTACATGTTTGCCCTTGTCCTATCACTGAGCACCACTGTAAAGAGCCCATCCCCATCATCTTGACTTCCAATATTTAGGTATTTATAAGTATTGATAAGATCCCCTCTCAGTCTTATTCATACTGAGGAGCCCCAAATTTGTCAGCCTCCTTTTAAGAGAGATACCTCAGTCTAGTCCTCTTTGTGACCCTCCATTCCCTGTCTTCCTTGAACTGAGGAGCTCAGAACTGGACACAATACTTCAGGTCCGGCCGCACGTGGGCAGAGTAGAGAGGGAGGACAACATCCCTTGACCTGCTGTCCACACTCTTCTTGTGCACCCCAAAATACTATTAGCCTTCTTGGCCATAACAGTATATTGCTGGGTTGTGGTGAACTTGTCAACCAGGACTCCCAGGATCTTTTCCACATAGCTACTTTACAGCAGGTTGAACTCTAAGCTGTACTGATGCATGGGGTTTTTCCACCTCAGGATTCTACACCTGCCCATGTTGAACTTCATGAGGTTCCCTTCTGTCCCACTCCCAGCTTGTCCAGGTCTTGTTGAATGGCAGCACAGCCTTCTGGTGTGTCAGCCATTCCTCCCAGTTTTGTATCATCACCAGACTTGCTGAGGGTACACTCTGTTCCTTCATCCAGGTCGAAGATAAAGGCATTAAACAAAACTGGACCCAGTACTTTGGAACACCACTAGCCACAGGTCTCCAGTTAGATCCTGCGCTGCTAATCACAATCCTTTGTGCTCCATTATCCACCCCACTGTCCACTCATCTAACCCACACTTCCAAAGCTTACCTATGAAGATGTTATGGGAGTGTCAAAAGTCAAACAGCTTTCCTTTATGATGAGCAATTGTTGAATTTACTGTTGCTGACTCATACTGTTCTTCAGGTACTTTGTATGAAGTGAGGCACTTCTCTTTGGGTTAAATGCTTGTTCTGCTCCTCTGTGCCTCATTTTATGTCTGTAGCAGAATGTAGCTTATATCCTTAAGATACTAAAGAAACACAAAGGTTAGTAATACAATAAAAAAAGATAATATGCTAATGAGCACACAGAACTCAATCCTGCTCTGAAAATAAACATATTATCTAAAGCTAACTAGAAGTATGAAACTGAAAAAAGCAACATCTGTGCCAGGTATAATATACACCAGGACAATGCAGGAAGATGAGATTTGCACAAATATAATTTCATCAAAGAAGTGCACTACTGGAAAAGATCAACACTGCAGACAAGAGCCTAGGAATATGGCTGACCTTTATGAACTGATATTTTTTCCCCTGGGGTCATTTTGGTTTAGCACTAAAATAAAACCTTTTCACTTTAATGCAGCTTAAGTTTTGCAACAGAAAATGCTGATACTCATATTCTTCTTAGTTGTTGCCTTTGGGGTTTTTTTGTTATCTACTGTAAAAGGCCATTTTTTGGTTTTTTTATGGAAACAATATTGACAGATATTTATACCCAGTTGTTCTCGTGACATCCTCCTGTTCACCCTAAAAGGGCACATTTTAACATGCTAGCTAGCTTGCAGTACAAGGGCCAAATGAGTCAGGGGGACTGAAAGCAAGCTCCCTGGTTTTGAAGTTGTTAGAAGTGGTTTCAAGTACCAGCTAGGGGCTTGCTGGTGTACATCCTCACAGGTATTGCACATCTTTAATTTCCTTCATTTCTGTGAGAATGAGATATTTCAGGGTACACAAAGTGATGTGAGCTCCATTATGCTGACAAAGGTCCAAACTGGTAACCTCATTCTTTCTGAATGCCATCCCCACCTTTACCACATTATGTGAGGATCTTTGCTTTCAAGACACAAAATAAGAGTGCTGAAAAAAGTTAAATACTGCAACAATGACAAAAATCCTTTTTGTGCATCTATTTCTTTCAAGCTTTCTCTCCCTTTTATATATTTAGCATATCTCCAGTGTTGTTTAATGTCTGCCTCTATGATTACCCTTCTTGAAGAAAGGGTTGGGAGTGTTAGTTGCCTGGTGAAAGCGGATGGTAAGGGAATTCAGGGTAGAATTCTGTTATCTTTTTTTCTTCTTTTTCTTTCTTTTTTTTTTTTTTTTTTTTTGGTATTATATCACAACTTCTCTTGATTAATCCCATGCTACAGCTGGAGAAGGCTCTCTTATTTGCTTGGCCTGACTTCCTCGTCCTAAAAAGCACTTTGATTTGCATGGAAGGAATAGCATTGGAAAGATTACACAGAAAGGGGCTTATATGAGGGAAAGCTGATTGAGAAAGCTTCTTTTTTAAAGCCTGGTCCTTTTAGTTTCGTATTATACATTAAATTAGTTCCTTATCCTTTTCTGTTACACTTCTTTGCCTTTGGTATATTAAAAAAAAAAAAGAAAAAAAAAGAGAGCATTTAAATATACCACAAAATCTGAAACACATCTCTCTCAAGAATCCTTTAAAGCTGAGGATAGATCCAAGGAGGCGCTAGATGTTTCTGGTCATGTTGAGAACTGAGAAATGGTCAGCAGACCTGATGTTATTTCTGCTTTCCTCCTGTGCTTGCAAAGGACAGCAAGGGTAGAGTGCACAGAGCAGCTGCTCTGAGCTGGATTGTTGTTGCCTTAGAAGGAAAGTCTTGATGGAAGGGTCCTGAGCCATCCCCAGGGGAACAGTATGTATTGGTAGAAGTAGATAGACTCATTATTATAAAAAGCAATGAAGATTCTAATGGTGAAATGAGATAAATCACCATCAGATGGAAGTGTTAAAGGTCGTTTGTGGTTTAATACTCAGAGAAGCTTTGGAAAGGCAGTCCTATTCTCTCCATTAATCATTAAAAAACCTCTATTAGATAGCTTTGTCTGCAAGAACTGGAAGATGCACAAT
The DNA here is from genome assembly GCF_014839835.1 of Dryobates pubescens. Classification (NCBI taxonomy): domain Eukaryota; kingdom Metazoa; phylum Chordata; class Aves; order Piciformes; family Picidae; genus Dryobates; species Dryobates pubescens. The sequence continues at coordinate 34,007,517 of NC_071616.1, forward strand.
TTTTTCTGCTTTCACTCCATGTTGTATTTGCATTGTAATTTTTCCACTTGTAAAACCAAGTGGCATAGCCTGTTCTTCTACTGATTCTTTCTCCAGAGTCTTATTTCTGGTACTGTTGTAGAATGATGCTCCTGCCCACTTCAGTCTTTCATTGTATAGATGGCAAAGTGAAAAGATGTGAAAAAGGAAAAGGAAGCGTTTTGTGTCACAGGTTTGCCCAGCATGGAATCTCAGATCTTGTTCTGAGTCTAGAAGTAAGACTTTTCTTGCTGATAATGAAAAAGCACTTGCCATGGGGTTTTTTTGCTCTTTCAGTACGCCAATAGCCTTCCTTCAAATTCATATATTTGGTGAAGGACCATCTTCCAGTCCCTAGCTGGCTAAAGTATATTTTACTCCATAAGTAACATACATATTTACACACAGATATACTTTCTACCACCCTGACAAAATGTGATATTCACGTTTGTCCCACTGATGTGAATTTCTGCTTAATACTGAATACAATTCAATGGCACAATAAGAAAAAGGAAAAAAGAAGTTTATTCTAATAAAATGTGATGTGTAAAATGAAGACAGGATATGGACTTCATAATTACCTGAGACTTAACAGAGAAGACCTAAATCTCAGTTTAAGTTCATTAGGCAGAGGGGAAAAGATAATTGTCACAGCTTGCGAGAATAGGGGCCAGTTTCTTCACAAAACTGAGCTTCTCTCTAGACTCCACAATTCCTTGGATAACTATTATTTTTCAGTGGTGATAAATATACTCACACAGATTTTTCTAAAACTTCTGACTTTGAGCAGTTCAATCAATATACTCTGTTATAACACGACTTCTAATGAATTAGAGCCTTTTTTCCACATGGAATTGAGAGGTGTCTCTTCCTGTAAACTGCTTAGAGAGAATAAGCATTTCTGATTTGTCACAACAATTTCATCTAAGTCTGTAAGCTGTTATAGCTTACAATTTGAGAACAACTTAATTATGTGAACATTGCAATGGTAATAAGGAAGACTGTTATTGCTAGCTCACAGCAGAAATTATACATGATAGGTAATGAGACAAAGCTGGCAGACAGTAGTAACTTGGTCTCATCAGTTCCCCAGTCTAATTCTGCTGGGTTTGGAGAAGCATGGGCATGTAACTATTTTCATGGCCCTGTGGGTGTTTACAGATGGAAGCTGTTCTGGGAGGTGTCAAATCATGCCACGAAGGCAGTGGATATATTGTATGCTTTGTGCCTCTTCGAGACAAGACACAAAGGACACAATCCCTTAAAATAATACTTTCATAGAGTGATGTTTGACTTAGCCCCTATATGCGTGCATAGAGTCTCAAAGGAGTGACATGGTGCTAAACAGTGCATCTGCTGAAGCACTCACAGAGGGTGATGGATTTGTGAAGGTTTTCAGCAGAACCATATTTGGGTCATTTTGTGCCCTTCTTGCTTATTTATCTTGTTTCTTATCCAAGGCTTTCTGACTTAAAATTCCTACCCTCTTCCAAGTGGACAGGATTAGTGTTTAACCCTCCATGCTCCAACAATAGGCGAGTAAGGGTATTGGTGTGAAGCTGAAGGGATGCTGATCTCAGGCTACATATTACCCTCTGATTTGTTCCATTGTCCATATCTATCCTATTCTATAGCACAAAGAGACCAATATTGTCTAATGTAAAAAAGTGACTGATGCAGTGCATGTGAGGTGAGGCTCAGCAGTGAACCTTTTATTTGGATTTTTCTGCCCAACTCCAGGTTGAACTGCCAGTACACAGCCACTTGAATGAGTGTTTCATAGCTGTGTTTTCAGAAGTTTTGTCTCAAAGTGACCCTTTCTGACACTGCTGTTGTCAAATACCTCTTGAGCTTTGCATTTCTGGAATGTGACACTGCCAGCTCCTTCATAAAGCAACATCTGTGCTCCAGTATCTGCTGGTCTCTCACACAATTTCTGAATCAGTAGATGGCTCTGCTTCAGTAGTGTGTGTGAGAAATGAGTTTGACTGCCCTTATTTCATTGTGTCATTGCCTATTGCACTTTGGAAGGTATACAGGGCGTGAGACTATGTGGCTATCATGCCACTGTGCCTCCAGTTTCCATTCCTGTACTGTCTGATGTTACCTCTTCACCAGTTGATTTGGACAAAAGTATGTGCAGTGAAGGAAGACCTAGTCTTAGCAATGTGATGTTCCGGTTCAGAATCCATTTGAGTACTGTGCATGTCACACCTGCTTACATGCTGAATAGAATAGAATAGAATAGAATAGAATAGAATTACATTAACCAGGTTGGAAAAGACCTTTGAGATCAAGTCCAACCTATCATCCAACACTATTTAATCAACTAAACCATGGCACTAAGAGTCCTATCTAGTCTCTTCCTAAACACCTCCAGTGATGGTGACTCCAACACCTCCTTGGGCAGCACATTCCAATGGCAAATCACTCTTTCTGTGAAGAACTTCTTCCTAACAGCTAGCCTAAATCTCCCCTGGCACAGCTTGATACTGTGTCCTCTTGTTCTGTCACTGGTTGCCTAGGAGAAGAGACCAACCCCCACCTGGATACAACCACTCTTCAGGTCGTTGTAGACAGCAAGAAGGTCTCCCCTGAGCCTTCTCTTCTCCATGCTAAGCAACCCCAGTTTCCTCAGCCTCTTCTCACAGGGCTTGTGCTCCAAATTCCTCACCAGCTTTGTTGCCCTTCTCTGGACACATTCCAGCAAGTCAACATCTTTCCTAAACTGAGGGGCCCAGAACTGGACACAGTACTTAAGGTGTGGCCTAACCAGTGCTGAGTACAGGGGCACAATGAATTCCCTGCTCCTGTTGGTCACACTGCTCCTGATATAGAATAGAATAGAGTAGAATTAACCAGGTTGGAAGAGACCTTCGAGATCATCGTGTCCAACCTATCATCCGACACCACCTAATCAACTAAACCATACAACCAAGCATCCTGTCAAGCCTCGCCCTGAACACCCCCAGCGACGGCGACCCCACCACCTCCTCAGGCAGCCCATTCCAGTGGGCAATCACTGTGTAAAACTTCCTCCTAACCTCCAGCCTAAACCTCCCCTGATGCAGCCTGAGACTGTGTCCTCTTGTTCTGGTACTGGTTGCCTGGGAGAAGAGACCAACCTCCGCCTCACTACAACCCCCCTTCAGGTAGTTGTAGAGAGCAATAAGGTCACCCCTGAGTCTCCTCTTCTCCAGACTAAGCAACCCCAGCTCCCTCAATCTCTCCTCATAGGGCTTGTGCTCCAAGTCCCTCACCAACCTTGTGCCCAGGATGCCATTGGCACACTTCTGGCTTGTATTCAGCCTAGTATCGACCAGTACCCCCAGGTCCCTCTCTGCCTGGCCATTCTCCAGCCCCTCTGACCCCAGCCTGTAGAGCTGCATGGGGTTATTGTGGAAGAAAATGCATTTTTTCCATATACTTACAGTCTCTTTCCATTTTTTTTTCTTCTGTTGTTTTGATGATTCTCAGATTAGGGCATGTTGTAAGTCAGCGGTGAAATGTGCTGTGCCACAGGCATCACCATCCAATAAGGGTAATTTTAGGCTCTGGCACTCTGATTTAGCAGAAGTAGATAGTGCTGCTATGTGCAGAAACAGTAAGCACCTTGAGAAACAGCACACAAAGCCAAGTAAGAAAGCAATACAACATATTATTTTTGCAAATGCCTCAACTCAGTAGAGTAGTGGTTGTGAAAGCATGCAACATGCTGATTGACTGCCTGAATGTGTGCAATAGCATCCACTGCTCGTTCAGCCATAACGATGAAAACTGCTCCATTTTATTCCCTCCCTCCCTCCCTCCCTTCTTTCCGTTTTTGCAGTGTGACATCTTCTGTACCTTCCTCTTTGTGACCTCTTCGCCAAATGAAAGTGCTGCCTATAATAGTTATACTCAGAAATAACATTGCAGGATGTTAATAGCATTCTATGCAGGAGTAAGCCATTGGTTTTGAAAATGTGGATTCTGTACAAGACTGGGCAATATGTCACAACTCTGACTCCTTGAATGTGGAACTCTGCTTCTATGTTATCTCCACAATGGCAAAGCAATAATATGCTGCCACTGCATATCAAATTCACTGCACATCAAATTCTCTGTATTTCTTTCATAGTGCCCTGTAGATTATTATTTCTTTTAATACTTTGCATTTAAAACAAAAGTGTCCAGAACTGTAAAATGACTGTGCATGTTTCTGTTTCCTGGGAGGAGTTTGTTTTTGTCTTCCACTCTGATTCTAGGTTTTATGTTCCTTTCAGTGCTCCCTTACAGAATTGCATTATCTCTAAATTTTATAGATGTATCATTAAGCCTTACTTGTTTAGATAGCTTTCAGATGAACTCTCTCTCTGACATAATTTCTCCACTATGTCACTGAGTTTGCTGGTCATTCTTCGTAATTTGTGTGCTGTTCACAGTGTCATTTGTTCTGGTGGGAGTTTTCAACCACTTGCTAACGATTCCAGATGGGATCATGACCCCATTGTTCTTGATGCTGGCTCAAGACCTAAGTGGAGCAGTTTGTTGGGCTCAGGGTTATGTAGCCTGGAGAAGAGGAGGCTCAGGGGAGACCTTCTTGCTCTCTACAGCTCCCTGAATGGAGGCCGTAGCCAGGTGGGGGTCGGTCTCTTCTCCCAGGCAACCAGTGACGGAACAAGAGGACACAGTCTCAAGCTGTGCCAGGGGAGGTTTAGGCTGGATGTTAGGAAGAAATTCCTCACAGGAAGTGATTTGCCATTGGAATGTGCTGCCCAGGGAGGTGGTGGAGTCACCATCACTGAAAGTGTCTAAAATAAGACTGGATGAGGCACTTAGTGCCATGGTTTAGTTGATTGTTGGGTGATAGGCTGCCCTTGATGATCTCGAAGGTCTTTTCCAACCTGGTTAATTCTGTATTCTCAAACCAGCATAGACTCATTGTGTCTGTTTCCTATGCCAGAGCTCTCTAAAGCCTGATTTCTTGCTGCTGATGACACAGGGGAAAGGCAGGGACCTGTGGCATAGCAGGTAGGAATGTGTGTGAGGAATGCAGTCTCCTTGGGGAGCAACAATTACCTTTTCTGATTGTCTCACTACTTGACAGGAGCAGAAATGTGTTCCTTTACACAGTGCTTGGCCCCAGTACTCTGTACCAAGGGCCCTGTTCCTGTTATCTCTCTTGCCTGCCAAGCAGTAACTTCCCAGTCCTATCCCTTCGTTGTAAGACCACAGAGCTCAGTGTCAGTCATGCTGCTTGACACCATGAGATTATCACTGTAAAACCCTGCACTTCTATAAATGATTCACTTTTTTTGAGTGCGAGCAAGTCACATCCATTCTCTGTGCCTCTGTTTCTCACACACAAAATGTTAAAACCAGATGTTTTCTTTCTGAGAAGGTAGTGAAGGATGGTTTATATTTGATTAATGCTTTAAGAAATAGTCCTAATTATAGCCTCCATTCACCCTCTTCCTCTTGTAACAGAACCAAGGAGTGTATTCAGTAACAATCAACTACCTAGAATTAAACAAGTCTTAAAAGGTAAAATTAAACTATTTTGGATGTTAGAGGCTAAAAAGTTTTGTTTGGGTTTTCCTGCTGATATTAGGAGAAAAATCATGTAGTATGTGAACACAAGTGATGAGTATAGCCCCAGGAAAATAATTCAGGAAATCACAGAACCACAGAATCACAGGATGTTAGGGTTTGGAAGGGACCTCCAGAGAGCATCAATGCCAATCTCCCTGCCAAAGCAGGACCACTTATGGCAGGCTGCACAGGAATGCTTCCAGGTGGTTTTTGAAAGTCTCCAGAGTAGGAGAATCCACAACCTCTCAGAGCAGCCTGTTCCAATGCTCCATCACTCTCACCGTAAATAAGTTTCTCCTTGTAAATCACAGAATCAAACAGGTTGGAAATGACCTCAGAGATCATCAAATGCAACCTATTACCTAATACCTCATGACAACTAAACCATGGCTCCAAGTGCCACATCCAATCATGTTTTGAACACCTCCAGGGACGGCGACTCCACCACCTCCTTGGGCAGCACATTCCACTGGCCAATTACTCTTTCTGTGAAGAACTTTTTTCTCACCTCAAGCCTAAACTTCCCCTGGTGCAGCTTGAAACTGTGTCCTCTTGTTCTACCACTGGTTGCCTGGGAGAAGAGGTGGAACCTCCTGTGTTTTATCTTGTATGCATTGTTTCTTGTCCTATCACTGGGTACCTTCATCTTGACACCCACTCCTCAGATATTTATAGATGTTGGTAAGATATCCTCTCAGCCTTCTGATCTCAAGACTAGACAGCCAAAGTTCTCTCTGTCTTCTTCATAGGAGAGATGTTCCAGTCAGGCAATCATCCTCGTAGCTGTCCATTGGACTCTCTCCAGCAGATCCCTGTCTCTCTTGAACTGGGGAGCCAAACTGGACACAATATTCCAGGTGTGGTCTCACCAGCACAGAGTAAAGGGGGAGGAGTTAATAAATAATTGTGTGTGTGTAAGTTCATTAATGTCTACATCCAGTAGTCCTAAAAGGATGACAGTATGAGAGCTATGATGGAGGAAGGAGCTGAAAGGGTGACCCTTACTCCCAGAATCAGACTGCTTCTGGAGGTTCAAATAGCACACTGTCAATCAAGGTCTGATGCCATATTTTAACTTCAAGATGAATCTTGCCAGTGAATGATGATTTATTTTTCCCTTTGGTAAAAACCATTAAAACACACACAAGTAAGTCTTTTAAATCCCTCTTACTGTGTAAAGTGTGTAAATGTGAATGAAAACACTTTGTCCCTGAAATGAATTTGGTGTAAATAACACGCTTATGGGAAGTCAGCAGACATTTGTTTATGCAGTAAGGTGCATGATAAGAAAATACTTCTGACTGGATGGCAGGAATGTGAAAACCATTTGTCTATACAGTAAGGTGAGTGTTGGAGATACTTAACAATTTGCTGTGATGATGGTGTGCGTTTTCTAATTTATTGGATGCTTGCTTCTTTCATAAAGTAAATTATGTATCATTTATCTTGCTGGGAGGCTGGTGTCTTCGAGTTAATTTAGTGATTATTTTCTTAGATAATCTACCTGCTAGGAAAGTATGATGTGATCAATATAGGGAAGTACTCTGTCTATTAATGATTTATGTATGTACACCTACAGTACACACCCCACTAGGTTTGACCTCTCCTCTCAAAGACATTCACATTTGGGTTTGAGAGTGGAATACTTTATTTCACATCTTTTGGCATTTGATGTTGATAGCAGTAAGATTTATAATGGCAAAAGGAGCAGACTGATTGATTTTCACACTCATCTACCTAAACAATTCTAAAATGTGGGACATTAGCACTGATTATTCAATAAGCTCCATGAATCCAAAGCCATGGATCAGTGTGACTGCAAGATCAGGACCTCAACCAGTGGTGGAAGGACCAATTAAGCAGAGGCTTAACTCTGAGCCTCTAATAATCAGCTGCCAACAAAACTCATGTGTTTTTCTATAGCAGAACACTAGAACCTTGAGAGGACTGTCTAGAGTCTGTTTGCTACAAAAAAGACTGAAATGGGTAGAAGGTACTAGACTGAGCAGAGAAAGCTGGTGTCCTTTTACCTGCTACGTAGGTGCATGGTCCTGCAGTGCACAAATTTCCTGGAACTTCAGCTGATACTGCTAGATGACATGTTTCAGTGTGATTAGCCAGTGAACCTTTCTCAGCCACAACCTTCAGGCTGGTCCTGCAAACCCTACAGGGCCAAATACTACAGTCTAAGGATGTGGCAAAGATGAGTTTCAATGTTTTTCTGAAGGTAGGGACTGTGGAATCAAACCGTTTTCAGCTGATCTTCACTCATCTTCAGGCATTAGTAATATTCTTTCCTTCCATCTTGGTTGCATTTCTAATATAATATTCCTGTTACAGTAATTAAAAAGGATCTATATGAGTTTGGTGGAAACTGTAGCTTAATGAGAAAACAAAGTGGTTTGGAGAAGACATGGTTCTGCCTATATCTTCTCCCCAGCCACGAGGTTTAGTAAAAAGCTGGGTAAATAAATGTATCTCTGATAAAGTCTGTTTTCACTGCTTTCTGTGAATTTGCTGGTTCCACTTGGAGCTAGAAATAAAATTAGCAGTATTTTCCAGTGGCAGAGATTTTTATTGTTTTTAAAGTTTGTTTGGAAGTCTGTTCTCAGGAAATGTGCTGCCTGATGAGACAGATAAATCAACTATGTAATGGTGGTGAAATGAAAAGACTAATACCTGCTCTCTGGTACCCTCATTTATACTATGTAAATGACAGTGGAGCATGTTCTGTTGTGTTATTCCATGGAAGAGCATATTCCAAAAGTTTAGAGAAATAACTTGAACTTTGGGTTGTCCATCTGGAGTTGATTTTTGAGCTTCTAGGGTTTACTTACCGCTGAAGCTAATGTGTTCCAAAAAAGCTACTTCCTTTTGTCACCTTTTAATGCTTAACTATTCTGATCTAGTTCCTTTTTATTTATTTTTTTTTTAATTTTATTTTACTTTTTAAAATTATTATTCCCTTTGGAAAATTTTTTTTTTCATACCTCTCACCTTTGTATTTGGATGCTATGGAGATAAATGCCTTGAAAAGCCATTAAACTCAAAAGATTGCGACTTTCTCCCAAAGTTTAGTTTTATAGAAACCTATTTTTTGCTCCAGCTAGCTGGTCTCTTGGAGATTGCTTTCTGACAGTAACCTGGTAACATTGCAGCCTATTATCTTACAGGATCAAAGGACATGGCTTTTTTTTTTTTTTTGGTGGTAAAGCCTTTTCTAATCTTACATCAACCATAGTAGCCAAGAATTCTCACACAGAGCTGAACTCACTGGGGCTTTATGATGTAAAGGGTTATGTCATTATTTTTTCACCTTAGAAGATGTCGCATATTAAATGGCTTGGTTTATCTCACAAGGCATAATGAGATAAAGACGTGTACATCACTTTGAGATACATAGGCAACACAGAACCATGGAATTATTTAGGTTGGAAAGGACCTTTAAGATCCTTTAGTCCAGTGGCTAACACCAAGTCCACTACTAAACCATGTCACTAAGTTCCACATATGCATGTCTTTTAAATACTACTAGGGATGGTAACTCAACCACTTCTCTGGCCTGTTCCAATGCTTAACTGCTTTCAGTGAAGAATTTGTCTTAAAATCCACTCTAAACCTCTTCTGGTGCAACTTGAGGCTATATTCTCTTGTTCTGTTTTTTGTTACTTGAGAGAAGAGACTGACACCTCATTAGAACCTCCTTTCAGGGAATTGTAGAGAGTCAGAAGGTTTCCTCCCAAGCCTCCTTTTCTCCATACTAAACAGCTCCAGTTCATTCATCTGCTCCTCAGAAAACTTGTTCTCTAGGCTCTTCACCAGCTTTGTTGCTCTTCTGTGAACGTGCTCCAGCACCTTAATGCCCTTGCAATGAGGGGTCCCAAAACTGGACACAGTACTTAGGGTGTGACTTCACCAGTGCTGAGTACAGGGGGTTAATCCCTTCCATATTCCTACTGGCTACACTATTTCTGATGCAAACTAGGATGCTGTTGGCCTTCTTGTTCACCTGGGCACAATGCTATATCATAATCTGCTGGTTGTTGACTAGCAATCCCAGTCCTCTTCCATAGGTCATCTTTCCAGTCAATCTTCCCAAGCCTATCGTGTTGCACGAGGTTGCTGTGACCTGGCACTTGGCCTTGTTGAATCTCATATAACTGGCTTTGGGTGTAGAACAGATAGAATATCTTATATAGCAGATGTTATACGGCCTTCTCCTGCTTATTGTAAGGAACGTGGAGTGAGTTCTTATATTCAAAAGTGTGATTTACCTGAGTGCTTACAGGATCAGATGGTGTTCCCTTATATACAAAGCTACTCAAATCCTCACAACTCCTCTTGACTTGCTTTAGGTGCTTAAATTTTCCTTAATAATGTTTTCTAGGAAACTGGTGTCTCCTGTTGGTCATGCCTAGCAGTGCATTGAATGGGGAACCAACAGCACTGGGATCCAAAGTATAGCTGTTCCTTCACCTGTTTGCACTGTAACATCTAGTGTGAGACATATTCCTGGAGCTCTGTAACATCTAATGCGAGACATATTCCTGGAATAGAGCAAAAACATGGGTCTGTGCACCAAGGCAGATGTTTTAACCTACATCATTTTATCCAGTTGTTTAGTAATAAGTACTGTCACTTCTGAGATGGGAGACTAAGGTTAGTTTTCTTTCTGCCTGGGAAGGTTTGAAGTTGCATTTCCCATATTAATGGTCTAAATATCAGTCAGTCAGGTATCTCTGGGTGAATAATCTCTTTTTCATTTGAAACTGCACCAGTTCATAGGGAAAAACCTGTGGAAATCTGGTTGGGAAAAAGATGAGGACATTACTATTTCACAGTTACAAAGCTACAGTAGAAATGGGAGAAATCTTTTGATTCAGTCAACTCTGTGTGCATTCACTGACACTATTCAGGCACTGGAACTCAGGTCTCCCCTTTGCCAGATGGGTGGCACAACCATCCATGTTTCTATGGATTTCATAAAACAGCAAAGGTCCTAAAATGTTGGTGCTCCATGGCACTTGATTTCTACCATAAGGGCCAACTGCTTTGAGAATCTAGCACTGACTTCTTGCAATAGATGGATGTTTTATAGCTAGCAATTATGGAAATTATCTATTATAATTTGCATTTTGATATATCCCCGTTCTCATAGGTGAGTAATGATAGCTTAGGATTTAATTATCCCAAACCCATAGCTTTCTTGTTTCTAATTTTAGTATTTTCTGCCACACCTGCCTCTCATCTGTTCTGCTCATCTCAGCTGCAGTATGAATGGAATATATTTGTCTTCTGTAACTTTCCATTCTTAAGATTTCTATCTTCAGTGTCAGTGGCTATTTTGTTCTCTGCGCTCTTTCAATCTGTACACCATTCTGTAAACCTTCTTGGTAGCTATTTTTTTTTTTCTTCTGCTCTGTGTTGTTTTCCCTGATTTAATATATCTTTAAAAATATAACTAAAACCATATTTTAGCACCACTCTTTTTAAGCAATACCTCTTCCTTCACGAGATCCTTATGCTTATGATTTTTTTTGTCAGAATGCAAATCAAATGAAAAAGTCACACTAAAAAAGAAGCTGCCAACAATGCCAACCAGAAGTTTTTAATTTGTTCACTTGTAACTAGGCCAAATTTGTGTTTGTGAAGAGTGCTGTAATTTTTTTCTGATGACAGGTTGTATCATTGAGATTCTTGTCTCCTTCATTTTTTTATTGATGTGGCAGCCCTACAAAGCCAGTGTTTTGATTCTCTCCTGCTTGATTCTCTTGTTCTTGGTTTAATAATGGTGATTAATGCACAATTTTTTAAATTTTTTTTTTTAAAGTACACCTCCTCCTCAAAACAGCCAAGTGTTTCCAACTCTCCAAAATACATTAAGTTTTGCTATGTTGTTGCTTCTTGCTGAGTCCCAGTGAAACAACCTGCCTCTGGCTTCGTGTTACACTGGTGAAAGTCACACTCTCGAGATATGAAGAAAAACAAGAACTGGCTGCAGCTGAAGAGCAATGTGTGCAGCTCTTAGAGTGTGGCACAGAAGGAGTAACAGTCATATTATTTACTTCTCTTTGCATTCTTTTCCTAAACCAGAATATACATAGAGAGCTTTTTGTAAGTGGTGTCCATAGCAGATGCCAATGAATAAAATTGCAACTCTAAACATCTTTGCTCGAAATGATGTCCAAGACTAATTTGTATGTCATGTGGTATCATACATCTGGACATGCAGCAGCTGTTTATGGGAGATTCCCTCAAGGGTAGAATCGCTCCAAGTGATTCATGTATAAAGGAAAATTTTGCATTCTAAACTTAGAAAACACAATTTCTATATAGAAATTCTTGCTGGGAGGTTTATGTCTCATTTAAAGCTGTAAGGCTATATATTGTTAAATCTTGAGAGGAGCAGGAGTATGATCACAGAAATGAAACTAGATACCTAGGAAGAAACAAGCAACAATTTTCCTGGGGTATGACACTGTTAACTACAGAGCACATATTGCCAGTCAGGTGGAAGATTGCAGTAGCCTTTTAAAATAAACTGGGTTTAAGCAGCACATTTGTGAGAAACATGATTTTCTTCTCAGACTGGGCTGGACAGCAGGTTCCTCTGTAATGAATTTCACAGCATTGCTAGCCTCCAGCCACTAGCACTAGGCTGATAGATGTACCCTGCATTACTGTGAAGAGCCTGAGACTTAGATTCCAGCCTTCCATATTTATTGTAATACTTCAGAATTTCAGAGTATAGAAAAATTTGGAGCTACCCTATGCTGGGTTTGGGGGCACTGGTAATTTAAGTTAGTGGACAAGTCTAAGCTATAATATGTTTGCATAGCAGATAATAAGAGGAAGGAATGCAAGTGTTCTTGGAGAGGTACTGCACTATTCTTAGAGAAGTACTGCACTATTGGAATCTTCCTCCAATCCTCTGCCTCTGTGAGTTGTTTATGTTGATGAACATTAATAACATGGACATAAAAACTATCTTCAGCAACACTACTGGGAGCAGTAGAATGATATGAGCACAGATGAATTTCCACTGTACATTAGAACCCTGAAAATATTTGCCACCTTCAAAGTCACAGCCTTTGATTCCAAGATGCTCAGTAATCTGTGCCCAAGATACCCACAAAAGTCATCTCAAACTTCAGGATTAGAGTAGTCAAATGTTGTTTTTCTTTGCAATTCAGGGGCCATTGGGTAATGAATGTAGGCATGCACCCTGTTGCTGTACAGCAACAAGATTCCAGAAAGGCAGAGAGCAGAGAACCTCAGAAGTCCTCCCAGAAGTCCTTTATTGTAGCATTGTAGAATCCTTAGCATTACAGAGTCTCGGAGTCCCACTTACAGAAGTCCCAGAAGGTCCCAGAAGCCCTTAACAGCCAAAGCAGCTAACAAAAGTCCTGAGCATATCCCTTGCAGCATCCCTACACTGAAGCCCTTAGCCAGAAGTGTTAACGAGCAGAAGCAGAAGTCCTTAGCAGCCCTAACCAAAGTTCCTAACCAAAGATCCTTGAGATGCCCTAAATGAAGTGCCTATTGCTCAGAGTGGCTGTTTTTTAGACTCTTTGTTGTTAATCCCTTAACCAGTAAAACCCAACCACATATGTAAGCTAAAATCCTTTCCCAATAAGAGGTGCCAGCACATCAGGGAGGTGGCTTCTGCAGCATGTTCCAATCATCCAATCAGGTGCCAATGTGAGGATGATGCTCTTGGCTCACATGGAATGTTACTGTTTTGCTCCATGCAATGTGTTAAGGAATTGGTCAGCTAAGGAATCATGCACTCTGCACGCTTCCAGCAGCTGCCCTCTGAACAGTGGCTGCAACAGTCAAAGGCTTCTGCTACAAGTAAATTCTCCTCAGCAAGAGTGAAACTTGCATATGTTGGAAGAATTTTTGCTGGGTCAGACTGTAGAGGTCATGGTAGACCTCAAAACTATCTCAGACATCATTACAATTGATAATCCTGTGCTGCTTAGCTGGCTCTGGTAGGACAACTATAATACAGAAAACACACACACACAAAAAGACTTAAAAATAAATCAGCAGGAAACTTCTCTGAGTAGTAAAGCAAGAAGGAGAGAATCTTGAAAAGACAACTGAAAAGGCTGAAGCCAAAGCCTCAGCAGAAACAACTTTTGTTCTTATAGCTGGCAACACTCAGTAAATAGTGACATGATATTTTTTCTTGATAGATGGTTGAAATTTTAATACATCCTACTGATGTTGCCTTTAACAAAGGGCAACATACATAGAAGTCCTTTTCCTGTTTCAGCTACCAAATCAGTGTGAACTCTAAAGCACATGTCTTTTCAATTTTCAGTTTTCCCATCTGTAAAATGGAGACAATTGAACTATATACATTTTTACACTATTTTTTTTCAGCAGGTAAAGGTAAGTGGTTTCTGTGGATCTTCTGAAATAGAGTAAATAGAATGCAAATGCTCTTTGTGTTATTGAATGTCTCACAAGGTGGGTGGGATGTAAGTAGTATGCTTATATTGTTGATAAATAGAGACAAATAAGTAGAGATTATATCACTTTGCTCTGGTACAAGAGCTGAGAAAGTTCATCTCCTAATCAAGGTTCAAACTGTTTCCAAGCTCTTTACAAAAATGGGAGGGCTTCCTAGAAAAAAAGGACCTGTATGTTCTACATCTGTCTAATTTAACACATCAAGAAAAATAACTTCAAAAAATCATTTCTAACCCATCCAGATAGAATTCTGTATCTAGAGCTGTGAACACTGAGCCAAACTTCAAGCTAGAAAGCAGAGTGAAGATAGAGAAGCAAACCTCGCTATATCTCATGTCTAGTTAATCACACAGCTGTAGAAAAGAAACCCATCCCTGCAGTCTCCTCAGTTTGCCTCTCAGGCAGCATGAGATTCCTCTAATTTTGCTGTTTCGCTCACGCTGAAGCGAGTATCATTCAGTTTAGCTCACAGGCAAGTTTTCAGACTTTCAAAAGAATGCTTGCAGCAACTGGAGAAATGCATTTAGCAACAGTTGTTTCCGTAGTCACGTTAAATTTTTGGTGTCCTGTATTACCTTCAGAATAACAACACTCTGCCAGTCATCTAGGACATTTCCTTCTTAAATGATGTCCAGCTATGAGCTAACATGTCCTGATACCATTTCCCTGAAAAATCTTAAAGAGCTTTGCCTCCATGAAAAATGAGAGATCACATTCCAGTTATTTGACACATTTCTTTGCATTTATGGGTTCTAACATAGCTGACATCTGACTCAAAAATCAGACACACAAATTGGTTTTGCCATCATCAATTGATGACTGGTCTAACACATCAGGAACAGGATTTCAGCCTGCTCCTGTGCTACTAAGACAATTTCTGCCAGTTAGGGAAAGATCTGAACTTTCTGAAGCAGAACTTCATCACACCAAAAGCTCTGACAGCTTCATGTTGGTAGTGAGTATAGTCGTCACAATGCCACAGGGAATATTACTTTTCCCTCAGAATCCCACTATGTGGCTTGCATCATGTCCTCTCTTCCACAGCTGCTGCATTTCAGCTTGCATTCTGTTCTCAAATGCAGAAAATCCATATTGCTCCTGATCTTACCGACAGATGGGGCATTCTGTTTTCTAGCATTATCAAACATCCACATCAGTGACAAAATATCTTATTATTGATTTAAATACACTTCAGTGTAACTCACTCTTCTGGTGGAATGCATTCCTGGTTTTCTGAATTCCTGATATCCAGATAGATGGGAAATGTTCCCAAAAGTTTTGGTGTGGGGTTTTTTGGTTGGTTGGGGTTTTTTTTTTTGTTTTGTTTTGTTTTGGAGTTTTGGGGTTTTTTTGTTTTGGTTTTTTGTAACTGATCATGAAAAAGGTAAGCTAAGGGTTAAGGTTCTGAAGTAAACCCTAGCAAAGTGAAGAAAAGTTCCCATTAACTTTTAGAAGGCTCTAGACCAAACATGATAACAGCAGATCAACAATGCAAGTCATTAGTTTTTAATGTTTTTTAATGTTTTGGTTTGTTTTTCAGTAATTAAATGAAATTAACTTCTATATTTGAATTTAGAAATCTCAGCAAGGGTAAACAAAGGTCTCCAATAAGAAATCTTCATAGTTCAGATCCTCATTTCTGATGGACCCGATAGATTTCCAACAGAAATGCTAAGGTTCTTATGCATGAAGATGGAATGAAAATGTATATCTGAAAAGCCAGCAAAAACAATATGTTTAAAGCAATGTCATGAATTGTTAACCAAGGAAACAACTATTTTAAAACAAAACATCATCTGTAAAACATGAAGAATATATTCTTTCCACCAAGACCAGAAGCTTATTGTTCTGATAAGGCCACAGCATAAATGATTTCTCTGAAGAAGTTTTTTTGCTCTGATAGCAGGAGAAAGGCAACAAGGTAAGGCAGACTATGTGTCTCTTCTTTTTCTACCTGTTATCTCAATGGCAACTTTGTCCAACATTCATGGAGAATGAAGCAGAGCAGTATTCTGAGGTAAAAGGTCATGGAGACTTCATGTTACTCCAGCTGAGTCTGAAATTACTCTGGTTAATGAGACTTCTATATTTTTCTGTTGGGCAAAACAATTGGCATTTATTAGCCTGTCTTTATTAGAAATGTTTCCTACTTGCTAGCCAGTAGTTCTCTGACAAGAGGTACAGTGTTTATTCACTACACTTAAAAGTCAAGGAAACTTTTCTTGAGGGAGACAGTCCAACAGAAACCCTTTGCTTTTGGAACAGTAAAATTCAGGCTCAGAACAAAATTAATTTTCATAGGTGAGCATCTCCTGATTTCACATGGGGATGACCAGAATTTTGTAGATTAAATAATTTTCATTGTAAGTTCTTTAGACCTGTTTGCTTTCCCCCTCTTCTATGGACGTGACTGCTAACACAGTCACCATATTAAGAGCAGGTGACCTACAGGGAAAATGTTTCATGGGCACTTTGCAGGGGAAAAACATGTATTTTCCAAAAGTAAGATGATGCCTCTGTCTGCAACACTGGATGCTCATTTTCACCAGGCATTACTTTAAGGGACAAGTGGCCATTCAGTTGAGTGTCTTTTAATGTTGTTAACCGTGTTAAGTACTCATGTAACACACTCTGACAATAATGGCTAACTCATTTGAAAGCCACCCATCATTGTCAGGATCTGGCAAAACTCTACCTCATACATGCTTGCTCATACCCTGCAGCCTGACATGTCTTCTTTCATCAAAGCTCAATTTCTCCATGTCTTTCTGAATTGGTTTGTTTTATCATGTCATTTAATGTCATAGCTGTGATAATTTAGGTTGGACTTGATGATATCAAAGGTCTTTTCCAACCTGGTTAATTCTGTATTCTGCATTTTGTTTACAAAGTTTTCAGCATCCACCCCTGACCAATTTTTCTCAGAAAACCTCCTTGCTTCCCCTTCAATCACTTATAAAGTATAGATAGTGTCTGCAAAAGCCTTTATATCACAACATGTAATTTTTGTAGCTATGTTATTAAGCCCATAAGCTCCATAACCAAGAATCATGTGCTGGGAATGATTTTCTGATACAAAGTTCAGTTTCTTCATAATCCCAAATGTTCTGAAGAAAAAAAGCTGATTAAAGCATTTTGTTTTGGCTTTGCTCATCTCCAATCATATTAACTACTGAAAGGTATAAGTAAATGATGTAATTATTGTAGTGAAAGATATTTTAACCGTATTGAACAGGCCTAGATTGAATCATTTCAGTAGTGCTTTCAGCTGCACTTTTTACTGCCTTGTGACTTCTTGTGTTGGACCCATTATTGCTGGAAATTATACATGCTGTATAAATTTATAAATTGGCCCTCTAAATTAACTTGGTATTTTCTTTTCATACACTTGGTTACAACTGAGTAATTGGCACTAAACTCTGCATCTCGCAGTTGTGCTTCTCTGGTTTGAAAAGGTAGCTGTAACTGTCTAAGAGACTCTGTCAGTCAAACTAGGATTATAACAAGCCTTTGGAGCAAGGTTTTCTAAATCATGTGTTGGGATCTAAGTGTATAAAATCTGCCTAAGCTCCAGGCCGCAGTACTGCTGTCTTGGCAACCATTGTATGCTGCATATTTGTTTACAACCTAGCTGCTTAAAATGGTGTGTTATGTAAATGCTGTTGGTTGCTATCAGTATGCTTGGCTGGATAGGTAAAATGCAGACTGCTATGTATTACAAAGGCCCTGTTATGAGCTAGTTGGAACTGATTGCTGTTTTGCAGAAATACATGGTTTGCTGTATCAAAATGAGAGGGGAAGCTGGGAACTGTGAAAAGGAGACCACCTAGAATTCTTGACGTTTATGGTTGCTGGACAATGTACTCAAACCAAAATACCCCAGGTTAGGAACAAGGAATAATCACAAATTCAAGTATTCCTGAGCTAGTTATAGAAATGTTTATAAACATGGATGTCTGGTCTATATGTGGAGCTTAGAATTTAGTATTAAACTGAAGGCTGTAGCAAACTGTTTGATCGGATAGGTCATGGTGTAAACTCCAGTGACTATATATTGCCTAGATTTCCAGTGATTACATCATGGTTCCAGACAACCAACTTAGACATGACAAGATATAGTCAACTGAATCTATGTCCCTTTGCTTCTTAGCAAATGCATGTTGCATATCATAAAATCAAGTGCTGCAAAAGAGCCCTCAACATTTTCTTGAAGATTGTTGCTTATATTTATCAGGTGATTTCAAAGACAATCACAGGCACCTATTATAGCTAAAAATACATGTTTAATATTGCTGTTTGATACCTTCATAAGTGATCTGGACTTTGGGAACAAATGCACCCTGATGAAGTTTGCAGATGACACCAAAATGAGTGAGAAGGCTGACGCTCCAAAAGTGACAGCCACCCTCCAGGAAGACCTGGAGAGGCTGGATGAGTGGGCTAGCAAGAACCTTATGAAGTTCATCAGGGACAAATACCTGGAAATACATAACCCAGAATTGCAGCTCAGAGTGGGAGCCACCTGCCTGGAAAACAGTCCTATGGAGAGGGATCTGGGGGTCTTGGCAGATAACAAGCACAGCATGAGTGAACAGTGTGCTGCAATGGCAAAGAAAGCCAATAGGATGCTAGGTTACAAAAACAAGGGCATAACCAGCAGAGATAAATAAGTCATTGTCCCACTCTACTCAGTGCTTTTCAGCCCACACCTGGAGTACTGCATGCAGTTTTGGTCCCTGTGGTACAGAAAAAGATTCAGACAGGCTGGAAAGCACCCAAGAAGGGCCAGGAGAATGATCAGAGGAATGGAAGACCTGCAGTATGAGGAAAGGCTGAGAGAGCTGGGTTTGTCCAGCCTAGAGAAGAGAAGACTTAGGGGAGACCTTATTACCCCATACCAGTACCTAAAGGGTGGCTACTAGGACAAAGGAGAAAAGACAAGGAGCAATGGGTAGAAATTACTCTTGAGGAGATTTTGATTGGAATCCAGAAGAAAATTTTTCACAATGGGAACAGTTAGACATTGGCATAATCTCTCAAGAGAAGTAGTGGATTTCTCTATGTTGGTCAGCTTTAAGACTCAGCTTGACAGGGTGCTGGGTCATCTCATTTAAGCTACACTATCACCTAGAAAGGTTGGACCAGATGATCCCTGAAGTCCCATCTAACCTGGTATTCCGTGATACTGTGTATCACGGCTGAGAGTAGCAACTGTACTATCTCCAAGAAGTTAACAATACTATTATTTACATTGATGCAGTTGTTGGAATGCACATATAAATTACTGTAATTTAAAATATAAAGCAAAAGGTTTAAAGTAGCCCAGAAACTGTGTGGGAGTCAGAGCCTGCATCAATGAAAACGCAGCACTGTGGCTGTTGCATACCCTAAGCTTGGCAGCTGGAATGAGACATTATATGGGGGACCTGATAAGGCTAAAACTTGCTAAGGTCAAATCCAGTACAGACTCCCTCAGGCAACCTTCCCCATAGTTAATTTTTCATTCTGTTGCCTTGGAAGCACACAAGCAGATGTGCAGCTTGTTGGAGTCTCATAGGTGCTCAAGACAGTGGATACATCTTGTACTTAGTCTTTCTTGTGCAGAAGTTTGTTTTCCATTTGTGTGCTGCATTGTCTCAGCTTTTATTACCTTGGTACGTACTATGCAAAACCCCCTCAGCTTTCAAAGATCAGAGCAGGCAAACAATTTCCTCAAGGGTTCAAAAGGAAACGGTGACAAAGCTGAATAAGGGGCTGGGTATTCAGGCTCTTGGACCCTTTTGCAACAACTTTTTGATAGTGTTCCTTTTCAGAAACAGCTGCAGCACCACACATTCTCCGGTGTTTTTAAGAGAGGAGCTGTCTGCCAAACTGAAAGAAGTTCAATTAAAAACTAAAGACAATCAGCTCTTTATGATTCCTTGCAGGAAAGCTAATGACATATCTCAAATTTTCCTACTTGTGTAGCTGAAACTGGTTAATTTTGCTCCGTATAAAACAAGAAATCAGGAGCTTGACAGTAATGAAGCATTCATTTTATTTATCTTTTTACAAATCAGACAATAAGTAATTTTATGGTCTGAAAAGCACATTTTTAAACCTTGCACAAGGATGTTATTGCTAGGCCTATTCTGATGTCACCTTGATTAAAAAACAAATGAAACCTTTTCTGAATCTGTTCCCTTTTGAAGGGAGAGAGGTCCTTGAAAACAAAGAAACTGGGAAGCGTGTTTCAGAAGATTTACAAGTCTTGTGAACTCATTCTTTAAATTTGTTAGGACAGCTAAGACAAAAAGGAAAAGAGCCTATGTACTCTCATGCTAGGTTTATGCTTCACATAACTGACCTTTTTCTAGAAGTTTTGTATACAGCTCATGAGTTGTCAGCTTCTGTTTGCCATCGAGAAAAGTGCTATATTCAGTCTCTCTGAGTCTCCACTGAAAAGGCTTAAATAATTTTTTGCTTGGGACTCTTTCCCCTAAAATTTTCACCCCAAAACCTGAGGAACTACATCCTTAGGACTTCATGATAAGCCTCATTTTACTCCCCCATCCTTCTGTGCCACGGAAATGAGTCCAAGGGGGTGCAACATAAAAGTTTATCAGAGTGGAAAAAAGGAATCACAGTAAATAATCACTATTGGAAAATATGAGTAATAGGATTGTATCCCTGCTAGGGTATCTTAAACAACAAAGAGCTGATAAAGTAGCAGGTTATTACTTTTCTGCACTTGTGAGCCGGGTTTCAGAGTTGTTGGCTTCACCCTGGAGAACAGCAACCTCTGAGCAAGTCTTTGTACTTTTGCCATACCCAGAACCCAGTAACTTTTGATGTTTGAACAGTGGGCTGCTGAGTTGGAATCCAGGCTTCTTCAGATGTGCTTGTTTTGTCTTTTAGCAGATGGTTGTGTATTCCTTCCTAAACCAAACAAGTCGTCTAGGATTTTTGAAAAGATTTTATTGTGAACTGCATGTAACTTAATAAAGAAATTTGCAGATTTTGTTGACCTCTGCAACATGGTTCCTTTTACCAGAAAAAAAAGAACATTTTCTATTACTGTCTGAATAGCTGCCAGATCTCACTGTGTTCAAAACTGGGATTCAGTCACATTGATAGAGGTTTCCTGTGACTCTCTCTATAGATGAAGGCAAATCTTGCTTCTGAAGTTTAAAATGAAAACTCTTCAATCTCAAAGCAGTATGCTTCAGCTTAAGCATTCAACTACTGTCTCTTAACTGCTTGTAGCCAGTAGTTTGAAGACTAAACTTTGATACCAATTATACCTTCACACCTCCAGTTCTTTAGCAGAATTACCCTCTGAAAAACAAATCTCTTCCTCATTCTGCATTTTACCATGATGCCTGGCGCTGAGCTTACTAACATCAAGAGGTGTTTGCGGATTATGCTTTTAGATTCATCTTCTTCACGGTGTGCCTGACAGATGTGGTTGCAGAACTTTGTAAAGCACAAGCAGCACCACGATAGATAGATGTCTTATTTTTATTAAATCAGTCACTGCTGCTAATTTAACTTAGAGGTTGTGTACTTGGAACTTTGTAGAGCTGGGCTCCATGGAGCTGCAACTCCCCCAAGAAGTGTAAAGGAATTAAATTCTGTTTCTGGCCAACAACATCTAATGCAGCTGTGCAGCTCTATCGCAAACCACAGCATTCCATGCTTGGTCAGACAGTTTCTAGTTCACAAGAATCATTTCTATGATGACCTCTATTAAACTGATTGGTGGAATGTTTAATCTTTTTGCAGCTTGGACATATCTTATAAATTACAGGAGTCAGGACCAGTTATATCATCACAACATCTTCCATGCAGGAGGAGGTTTGACACAAATCTCTTCAATGCAGCGGAGATCATTTTATGATCAAGACCGTCAATCAGCATATAGTAGACTCCTTAAGAGTCTTTCAAGATTTTTCCTTTGTTGTTTTGCAGTATTTCCCCAGAGTGCTTTGCTCAATGCCAATGTTATACAAGGGCTTCATGCTGCCCCCTGAAAGGTGGAGTATAGTGCTCCTGCTGTACATGCATTTTATCTGTGTTGAAAAAGCTCTGGGTGTGAGTTTGAAAGAATATCTACTGTCCATGTGAAGAACTGAAAATAAAAATCTCTGTCCATCTTGTATGGGTTGTTTTCCTCAGGGGAAAAAATATATTTCAGAGTTTTTTCATGCAAAAAGCCTTATAATTAACTCTGTTGGTCCAAAATGCTTAGGAATCTTGTTTAGAATTTTTGTGTATATATATTTTTAAATTTTTTTTCATCTTAGGAGCTGTATTATGAGCTTATAACAATGGACATACAATATCACAAGAGCATATAGCAATGCTAAGAAGAACCAAGTACCAAGATCTAGCAACACTGGCATTTGCCAGTCATTGTTTTTAGACTGACTGGATGAGGATTTTGAATACAAGTTTAATATAACCACTCAGCAGGTGTTCATGAGGGACAGGTCCTGCCTGACAAACCTGATCTCATTCTATGACAAGGTGAGTGAAGGAAAGGATCTGGGTGTTGTTTAGCTATACTTTAGTAAAGCATTTGACACTGTCTCCTACATGTTCCTGGAGAAACTGTCTGCTCATGGCTTGGATGGGTGAGCACTTCACTGGGTGAAAATTGGCTGGATGGCCTAACTCAAAAGAGTGGAGTTAAATCCAGTTGGCAGCTGGTCACTGGTGGTGTTACCCAGGACTCAGATTTGGGGCCAGTCTTGTTAAATAACTTTATCAATGATCTGGATGAGTGAATTGAATGTACCCTCAGTATGTTTGCAGGTGACAATACGGCTGGGAGGAAGCATTGATCTGCTTGAGGGTAGGAAGGCTCTACAGAGGGATGTGGGCAGGCTGGATTGATGGGTCAAGGCCAGTTGTATGAGATTCAACAAGGCCAAATTCCAGGTCCTGCACTTGGGTCACAACAACCCCAAGCAATGGTTCAGGCTTGGGGAAGTGTCTGGAAAACTGCCCAGAAGGGAAACACCTGTTTTGTTGACAGTCAGCTGAACATGAGCCAGCAGTGTGACCAGGTAACCCAGAAGGTCAAGGGCATCCTGGTCAGTATCAGGAATAGCATGACCAGCAGGACTAGGGAAGTGATTGTGCTCCTGTCCACAGCACTGGTGAGGCCACACCTTGAGCACTGCACTCAGTTCTGGGCTCCTCGCTACAAGACAGACATAGATGTGCTGCAGCATGCCCAGAAAAGGGAGACAAAGCTCTTGAAGAGTGTGGAGACAGATCTTCTGAGGAGTGTCTGAGTGAACTGTGGTTGTTTAGTTTGGAGAAAAGATTGCTGAGGAGAGACTTTCTCATTCTCTACAACTGCCTGAATGAGGGCTGCAATGAGGTGGGTGTCTAGTAACAAATGATAGGATGAGATGAAATAGCCACAGGTTGTGCCAGGGGAGGTTTAGATTGGACATTAGAAGAAACTTCTTCACTGAAAATGTTATCAAATACTGGAATAAGCTGCCAAGGGAGGTGGCTGAGTCTTTATCGCTGGAGGTGTTTAAAAGATGCATAGATGTGGTGCTATGGGACATTGTTCATCACCAGCCTTGGTAAAGTTCAATAACAATTGGTATTGATGATCTTAAATGCCTTTTCCAACTGAAATAAATTGATGACTTGATGATTCTATAATGTGCTGCAAGTCCAAATAGGACCTACAGAGCTGTGTAATTTTCTCAACACCTGTTTTAAACGTTTTAAACGTTTAAGTTTAAGAACCTAGCTGTTCATCTATGAGAAACAGAAAGCAAAGCTGACTAGAAGTACAGGAAGTTGACTGATTCATTGTCACACTGAGTAATAACAAACAAAATAGGATGGGATAAGAGAAGAAATGGAAATTAGATTAGAAAATCTGCCTATTGCATTTCATGTTCCTACACTGTCATTCACCATGACATTCAGGTGCTATATGAATAGTCTGACAGATGTGAAAGATTGTAATTTCAACAAAAATTCTTTATTTTTAAATATCTGAAGCCATTTTTAGCCTGTCACAGTGACATATGGTCTGGACTAGCCATGCTAATTTTTCTGGATTTGCGTCTCATTCACACCTGCATTTCCCTATAAAAGCAGGTGCGAATGCTTCTTTTGAGAAGAGCTATTTTTAAGTCCAGTCTTTGACTAGAATTTGTGCAAAGTGGCTTTCAAGAGGAAGAATAGTAGCATGTAAATAGAGAAGCTGAATGTTTGTTGTACGGCCTGATGTACGCAGAAGCTCCCAGCTCTCGGAATAACAGCCTTTGGCACTCTCGTTAAGTGCCAAGGATCGTGACAGGTCTGTGGAGTACAAACTAATTATCTCCAACAATTGTGCCTGCTTATTTCTCGCATGAATGGATAACATCTTCAGTGGAGCTGGTCACATATCATCGCTCAGGTTTAAGGAATGTTATGTGGCTATTCATAAAGAAGAAGTGTGAAAATATGGCCAGTTTCACATCTTATAACTGCATCTGCAGTTCCAGGATAATTACCTACTAAATACACTCTGAAATCTCTTCTAGATGCAGCAGGTGAAAAGTGCAAAATGTGGAGGATAAAGAAATATGTTTACAGATGATTTGGGCACCTTTTCCTATAGATGAAGCAGTTCTATGTCTGTCCCCTATAAAGCTCTAGTCGTCTAAAATGCTGACTAACTTCTTTCTACAGCTAATTTTGAAACCTCTGTTTCCAGACAGTTCAATAGAGCTCAAATTTGCAAGGTACTGTGCTACCTTGGAACAAGCTGACTCCACATAAACTCGAAGGAGCCTTCAAGACATAATTTTGTGTAGTCTAGACAGTAAGCGTGGTCATTATACTCAGATGTTGACAGGAACATACAGCACAAAAGCATGGGGCAGAAACGGAAGCAGTGCTCCTTTTCCTTTCAAAAGGGTATAGAATTAGGTACGAGTCAGTTACCACGTGTCTAAAAGAAACCATACCTGTTATCTGTGTAAAATGTGATTACTAAGGACAGGAAGGAGGGACAATTAAGTGATTATCTCTATAGCAAGAAGGGGAACTCTACAGTCCAGGAAACCTCGGAGCTAAGGGGGTTTGCGTATGTGTATCCATATACATTTCCCTGCTTACTGAGAGGCTCCCTTTAGACTAACAGCTGGAACTGAGAAACAGTGACTGGCGCGAAAAAAGCGCTGGTGTTAATGAGGTATCACATCTAAAAAGCCAAAACATCAGAAAGATGACAGATTTTCCTGTCTGACATAAACACTTGCTGGGAAAATACAAACCAATCCTCTGACTTTTCAAAAATACATATTTATTTTCTTTTAAAATTGTTATGTCTAAGAGCTACTTCATAGCTTGCCCAGGACTGTCCTTGAGATTGTCAAGACTTGGCCCAGAAGACTGCTGATAGTAGAAAATAATGTGAGCAACAAGTTGTTTGTGACAAAGGAGGGAAAGAAAAAGAAAAGCTTCTGCCACTGCTGATTTTATTTTAAAAGAATAAAGTGCTTCACTGAGCATTTCAGCACTGTAAACCTCCCTGTTTCAAACATCCACATCTCTCATCTCTCCCTCCCTTCTGTGCTTTTGCATGACAGCTCCCAAGAGCATTGCCACTGCACTAAATCACATGAAGGACATTTCTCAAAGTGTCTGCCTGTTTTTCATTCTCTTATAGTAAAGTCGTTATTCTTTGGAGCTACTGCTCTCCTGGAAGGAAAACCAGATTATCTGAACTCAAAACTCCTGTCCATGCCAGGCTGCTTTGTGAACATCAAGATGCTCTGGACGAATATGTGGATGCTGAAATACCATCTGGGTTTGTCTTGTCCCAACAACCAGCTATTTTTATGTCCCCCTGCTCTTTTTATGCATTCTACTCTCTTTCTCTTATCCTGAATGTCTGTAAAAGTATTTAAATGTTTTTTGATCATGGACTGCTGTTTTTTCTTTGCACAGGTCCCTGTCGTTGATTCTGTAAGTGGCATTGAGGGACATTGCTAACTGCATTCCTAACTGGAGGAGTCTCACCAATGACATGCCATGAGGGATGGGAAGTACTGAAAGCCCTGAAGCTTTGAAGGTCAGTGAAAAAAACAAAAAGGAGAGAAAAAGCATCAGGATTTTTCTCTCACTGATAAAACCGCTTATCAGAGCACCATTATTTGGCTAGACCCTTCCTACCACCTCTGAAAATGATCTTTCTAGTTCAGACTCACAGCCAATGTTTCATCTATAGCTGAAGCTGCTCTTTAGGTCAGACCTTAGGACACAGAGGAGAGGCAATGCAGAAAGGCAGGTAGACAGTTCCCTGGAGGAATTCTCAAGACTTCCTGCTGTTTTGATGTAGTTTGATAGGTGTTCTTGTGCAGATTTCACTCTTTTTCTTCCTCTCTCCTGTGCTTGTGGGTTTAGTGTTGCCACTCGCCTGGGAGCTGCCAGCCAATGGCAGCGCAATAAATGGGCTCTAAGTGTGGATGCAAAAAAGGTTGTTATTCAAATATGCAGTGACCTTACCTCACAGGATAGGCACTCAAGCCCGAGGTGGCTCAAAACTCAGACTACTAGAAGGACTTCATCTGAAAAGAATATGACTTCTTTGAAATTTTCCCTGTATGAGAAACTGCTACGAGCATAGTTATTAAAATGCCTGAAATTACACCAAATTGTGAGTTGAACTGGAAGAAACATGAAGACAATGCCGAATGGTTAGTACAATTTGTAAACATACATTTCAGTTAAGTAGCTCAAATATATTGTAAATATGCAACAAATTTGCTATTAACTACACAAATGTATATGGGGTTTCAAGCTGCCTGTTTCAGAACACTATAAATGACAGTTGTGACAGTCAGTGTTGTTACTGTTGAGAAGCTGCAGGAATCCTTTATGCTAACATTTACACTGCTAAAGGTTATATTGTTTCAATGACAACATGCTCCCTATTCACTGAAAAACTCAATTCACAGACAATGTTGAAAAGGTTTAGTCATTTGGGGAGTTTAAGATTTCAAAGTTTTCATCAGGAAATAAATTAATTATTGGACAGTGTCAAAGAAATAATCTGCATCAAGGCTGGAAACTTGATGTCTTGACATTTGCATCCTGTTTATCAAGAAAACAAACATTTTATTAGGAAAAATAATTAAATTAATGTGAAATTTTCCAAACTGGGGACTTAATTTCTTTCTCCCAGTGTTCTCTTAAGTACCTTGTGGGAAATCAGTGACTGTGTTTTAGTTAGGGGGTCTGTCTCTTCTCCCAGGCAACCAGCACGAGAACAAGAGGACACAGTCTCAAGCTGTGCCAGGGGAAGTTTAAGCTTGAGGTGACGGAGGGACTGGACATGGCACTTGGTGCCATGGTTTAATCATGAGGTCTGTGGTGACAGGTTGGACTTGATGATCTTTGAGGTCTCTTCCAACCTTGGTGATTCTGTGTAATTTGAGCCTAGGTACAAGAAATTATCTTGTCTCTGATCTCTCATCTGGACTCCTATTTCCCACTGGAACCCATCTGCAGCATTTCAACAAGTTTCATACTCAGAATGAGCTGCCCTCCTGTCTTCAATCTGTCTGAAGTTTCTTGCAAAGATATATCATTCTGAATATGTAATTACACTAATTCTGAAAACTATGATCATTGTTTTCATTGTAAAAAATGACAAAGTGAAGCAGAGTTGCTGATAGCTTGTCAAAGTTCACATGCAAATAAGCATGTGAAGCTCGGAAGAGTGGGAAGTCTAATTTCAAGTGCCTGGTCAAAAACATGCATGAAAACACTTATCTCAGGCATGATTTAAAAACAACTTGGAAAAAACAGCTTTGTGAGGAAAAAAAGAAGCAAAGTCCAGGTATGGCACATGAACTTGACATCCCAGGTCCCCTAAATACCTTACTGAATGATGAGACAAGGGTGAAATGTGAAAGATACCTTGCTAAGAGTACAACAAAGGAGAGGAAAAAAAAAAAAGAAAGAAAAAAAAAGGGAAAAAGATTGATCAGGTAAGTCTGTGAACTTGACATCAAGGGTTAGGACTTGAGAAATGGATTAAAGATTAGCCTGGAGACTGATAGGACACAGGGGATGTCAGTGAAAGATAAGAGTTGAGTTAAAAAAAAAAGGTAGCAAGCTGAAGACCACACTTATACTTCACTTTGGGTATAAGAGATCCAAAGATGCATTGTGTTTCAAACTGCTGAAAAGTGCAGGTGACTGGCAAATATGAGGACAGTGAGGAAAACCTGGGACAGGTACCTGTGTTCAGTGAGGAAAACCTGGGACAGGTACCTGTGTTCAAGTGTGTTTTGAAAGAAAGAACACAGGGACATTAATCACATGTTGATAGCAGCTCTGTGATGTTAAAAGCAGTTCTGTTTTTACTAACACTTCTTATGTAAATAGATAAAAAATATCTTTCTTACATTTTTTACTTTCTTCCAGAGTCTGATATAGTGACTGTGTGCAACATGGAGCAGGTAAGTGTTTTGGAAGTTTTTCGCCATCTGACCAGAAATGAGAATTTAGGTCTTACAACTTCACATTGGAAGCATGATGCTGGAAATAACATACTTTATGGAAAGTGCTTCAGGACAGCTAATGCTTAAGCCATCAAGGTTGTAACACACCTGAAAATAAAGGAGGCCTCTTCTCAATGTATTCTTCTTGGGTTATTAATAATCCAGTTAAAATCAGGTAATTCACAAACAGACTGTTTCTAAACCAGACTGTCTAGGAAAGGTTGTTTATCATCTCTAGGATAAAGCTGAGAAACTGGGGTAGGGTGAGATGAAAGGTTGAACTCTACCACAGAGTATTCCATGATTACTCTTTAATGGCCCCAACAGGGCTGTGCTTCTGCCCTTTGCTGAAAGCACAGAATGTCATCATAGCTCCATCCAAGCATACGCTGTCACTTTGTAAGCACTCTCATATGTGTGTGATTGTCCTCAGTAGTGTAGCTCTTTCATCCACTGCCACCACTGTCTTGGTATTCTGTTCACATTCAAAAGCCAGTCCAATTTAAACATACCCCTGTTGTGATACCTTTATTTCTTGAATTCATCTCGAGTGCGTGGGAAGGAATCATTGCAGCATTTTGGTTTTAAATGGAATTTGATCTCTGTCAAGATCTCTGCTCAGGGCTTTATACTAACAGCTTTCAGTTTACTAATAATTTCGTCTCTTGAGCTTCAGGCATTAACCATTTATGTAATCAAGCATAATACCTGGATAGGATCTTTTACATGTTAGATTGCTATTGTTTGCTAAGAGTGAAAAAATTGAGCTTGTTTAAGAGGATGTCTGATGAGAGACTAAATTCTTAGCAAAGGAAGTAGAGCCAGCCATGCTATAATGTAACCACAGCTCTTTCAGACATTGACAGCAGTTGGAGCTGAATGCTTCATCAGAAGGTGTAAAATTTCCCTAGTATAAATAATTGTTTCTCTTTATGCCAGAAGATTTCTTCCCTATCTAAACTTATGCTCATTTTATGCCAGGAAGCTTGAATGCTAATAACCTTAATGTTCTTTGCAGTAACATTAATTAGGTGAACATTTTCCATCCACAAAATCAAAACCAACACAGCACAGAACTTTACAATTTTAATAAGAAAATCAAACAGCCAGTGGGATGCTGAGTCTCACCCCACTGCAAAACCCAGTTGGCAGGATTTCTGTGATTAGCACACAGCCAGCTTTCAGTGAGCTGTTTTGATATATTTAGGTGGGGGGAGTTGCAACTTCTGCAGAGGTGCTTTGTTGCCCAGCCTGAATGGTTTATTAGGCCAGGGTGTTTGAACTTTGCCAGACACATTGTTTGTGTGAGTTTTTCTCCTAGGTATGGGACTCTGAAGCTTGGATGAAAACACACCGAAATTACTGTTCATGGTGTCATCTTGCTTCCAGCAGTAGTCCCTTCAGGTTCTACTTCTGCTGGGTCCATTTGCCCCAGTGTGATGTTCCTAAGGTGTCTCAGCAACCTTCTCTTCCTTGGTAGACAGTCTGGAAATGTTTAACTATCTCGGGAATGGCCTACAGGTGTCTATCATATCTTATTACTGAGTTTGGATTCCTGCTGGCACCATCGTGGTTAGACCCCTGCTGAGGGAGGACTCAAATGCCTGCCTGGATGCATTATTTCTTGGTATGGAAGCTGTTATTTCTGTATTGTGCCCTGCGACACATCCCCTGGAAGTGGGATTTTTCCATTGCCCAGTAAATGGGGAGGTAGAGCTGTATGGGATACTTTACAGGTAGGAACAACAACAGAGGCTAGAAGTTATCTTTAAGAGTTCAGCAGATATCTTTAAGGCTTCAAGACTTCTCCTCAGACTTGTTGCTTACCTCTGGAGGTCCCTGAGATGCCTCTGTGCGGTATGAGAGAGAGAGGGAGAGGGAGGACTGTTCAGCAGTTCTCAGCCAAGAAACTCCTATCTCCTGTCTAAGCTTCAACTTAGAGAGGCAGAAACATCTAATACAGGGTTGGATGCTTTCAGATGTTTTGTGATGCAACCAAACCCTTCAGGCATCATCTAGGACAGTATTTACTGTTGTTTTAACACATACCACTAGGTGGAAAATGTTTTGTAAATCAGATACAGTGACAGCAATTACAATGTGCCATACTTTATAGAAGCTAGAATAATCCAACACTGATATTGAGGTTGACCTCAATAGTTAAATAGTTTAAAAAATTATCCTAAGATCAGAATTTTAGCTTGTGACAAACTTTCAATATGTAAATGATTTTAGTTAAGGAATTGAATAAAGTATATGCTCTCAAGGGTTGGGGCTGAGCCAGCCATTAAACAGGGACAGACACTCTCTAACCTCTAACCTGCCTTGCCAAAGGGAAAGATAAATGGAATAAAGGAGAGACTTATGAACTGGAAAAGAAAACTGAATAGCTTTAATGAAAATAATAACAAAATAAAATATATACAAAATCATCCTCAAATCCCCCTGATAAAAATTATGTCACCTTCACCACTGTTGTGAGCAAGGACCAGGGAAGTCACAGACTGGATGCTGCAGCAGACAGGAGCCAGATTGTGCAACTGGATTCAGGAACTATGGATGGGGATCAAAGGGAGAGTGGACAGAGTGCTCCTCAGACACTGGCCATTGAAGAAGAGAGCTTGGCCCTTGTGATCCCTCACCTTTATACTGAATATGTTGCATATGGGATGGAATACCTAGTTGGTTAGTTTAGGGTCATCTGAACTACCTGCTTCTCTCTGCAGGTGCAGCCTTTTGCTCTGCACCCCCAATGTGGTACGCAAGCTTCGGTGCTGACCTTGGTCTGCATGGCAGCCCTTGGTACTGACTAGAAGTGTTATTATTTCTAGAAGCAGAAACTCTCTGTGAGAACATGCTGTTAAATTCAGAAAGTGCAACTACTTAGAAGAGCTAGAAATTAAAAGTTCTGACTCAAAGTAGCACACATGCTTACATGTAGAGTATGTTTTTCTGGTCTGGAGCCTAACATTTAGAGATTCCAGATATCTGGCTGTTCAGTGTGAGATCAGTATAAGCTGCTGAATCCTGGCATCAATAATGGTGTGACTAAAATGAGACTAATTTCATCTAACATGGCTCTAATCCTCCTCTCTTTGAAACAAGCAATAAAACTTCTAATAGCATCATGAACTGATAATCAAGCGGAGCAACTCTGTTTTATTAGTTAGGAACTGAGACATTAAGAGATTAAGAGCAATATTTTTGAAGTGATGAGAGCTCACTCAACTTTTCTCCTTATGAGATGTCTGAGAATTTTAGTGCTTCACTTGTCAGTGTCAAAATACTTTTGATATCTCCGTGCACTGACTTAACTGCACTCAGTAGGTGCAGAACACCATGAAGTATTGTGTTTGTGTCCTCTGTTTGACCTGTGCTTGTTCTTTGTCTCTCAGAGCACACACTCCCTTGGGTCATACTATGTCAAATATGTTCAAAAGGATATAGATGAAGCAGTTTCTCCTATGTGAATTAACTCTTTTGCTTCCCACTTTTACCTCCACACCCCTCACCTTCCCCCCCCCCCCCCAACTTTAGAATGGGAAACAATTATAAAGGACCCATATATACTTTAAGAGGGATTATTTTACTCTCTATGAAATAAAACAAAGTAGATACTGGATGTGTGTTGAAAAATACTGAAATATTGATAAAATAGATTATTAATTAAATGAAAAATGTAAAAGGAGAGAAAGAACTGGTTTTTAAAGCACATAGGTGCTGACGCTGAGTTTTATTCAGAAGAAACAAATAGATCCTTTGGAACCATAATGATCCGTTGAAGATAAATATATACTTCAACAATTTAAAATGGATTACTATTTTACCTACAGCAGTAACAAAGGACATGGAACCATGTAGTCTAGGGAAGGGGCAGTCTGTAAGTGCATCAAAAGCAAACTCATACACCAGTATATACAGTCTGCAAAGATGAAGAGATTTTTCCTGTGAAATACAATTGCTTCTGGCACCACCTCAGAACTTCTGCATTTCTTCACATATTCCTATCTAAATAAGGCAAGACTTCATCAATATTTAGATGAACTGAGATGCAACAGAAAAGAGGGGGCTAATAAAGTATATTCCATCTCGACCTACCTGGAGACTGGTGGAGCAGAGCTCAGACTAACTAATTCCTAGGAACTGATCAGAAGCTCTTTCCAGCTTTAGCTGCCCCATGTTCATGAAGATAGTTCCATGTCATATTAGGAGCACTTGAGCTAGCCTGAACCATAGAGCAATGCTGCTAAAAGCTAGATGCAATTCTGAATCAAGAGCCAACATACAGACTTCCAGCTTCATGAGCGTGGCATCATATATTGTTTCACCAGAAATTTGCTAGTGCTCTGAATTGAAACTTGGTCTTGGTAAATCACTTCACTGAACAGCATCATCACAGCCTGTGACTGGCAAGACCTGATGACCCTAGCCCTTTTACATGGTGCACTAGGCTGAACGTCACATTCCTATGGGTCTTGGCTGCAGAGAAGTTTGGTGTTTGCCCTCCTTTGCCAGCTCTTGTGGGACCTGTTGGAAAATGGGAGAGTACATGGATAACTTCCCTGATATAGCATAATACCATCAGCAGAGGAGATATTCTCAAGCTGCACATGAGGAAGGGAAGTGGAAGAGGCAAGAACTGGGAAGGAGGAAGAATGCAGACATTTAATAAGAAGATCAAGGCTTTCCCAGCACATCAATGACAGATATCGCTGAGAGGACCAGGGAGCAGAGACATAGTGAGGCAGAACTCAAAGCCTTAGCTGGCTTGGGATTCTGCTGTATTCTTTGACTAAGATGTGAAGGATTTGTACAGAACAGCACCTAAGGAAAAATTGTCATGCAGCAGCCCATCACCTCCCTGAGGCTACTTAGCTCTCAAAATTGCTAAGTAGTACTGCAGAGTAGATCCAGACACCCAGCCAAGCCAGAAATATTCCTTTTCTTGTACACTTCACCAAGAATATTGAAATTATTTCCATTGGCAGCATAACCAAATCCTGACAACACAGAATTCAAGCTGTCAGAAGGGTGGGAACCCTTGGAATGCTGCTTCCTTCCCCACTGAGAGTTTACTCCTGCTAGACAGTTGTAAGGGTGACTGAAGAGCTTTATCTTGCAGCACTTTGTGAAAGCAAAACCTGCTAGTGCCTTGTGACTATCAAAACTGTGTGATCAGTCAATGAAACACTGAGCACCTTATGGTCCTAGCAATAACAAAAGGGGAAACAAGGGAATGTGATTCTATTTTTCTGTTAGCCTTACCCCAGATTATTGAATTTGCTGTTGTAAAACACTTGCTTTAACATAGCTTTAAACCAGACCAAGGATTTTCATTCTAATTTGTCACATTCTTTTTGCAGAGTGTATTCAATTATTTTCCCCATCAATTAAGAAGATTTATGAATATGTTTTCTATTGTGTGGTCATGTTTGTCAAGTAAATGATTCATTACTTTTCCCTCAGCTAGTAAATTATTTCTAAACCATCATTTTCCCTTTTGTTTTTCAGCTTGCTTAGAATTCTAAAATGGTGACCAAGCTTATGTGTTTGATGAATGTAGATTGTTCTTCCTCATAACTCTGAAAAATCCCCAAATACACTTTTTGTAGGCTGTAGGATTTATTGTTAAGTCCGGGTGAACTTAGGATGGATGCATCTAAGACCCCAGCTTTAGCTTAAGTTATCAGCTTGCACCATGTTCTGCAGAGATGAAGTATACTTTGATGTTAGGTGGTGTATGATAGTTTAGTGAGTGGTAGTAGTCCAGCCTTAGAAATAAAGATTTGAAATACCTGTGTAGAATAGTGGACCTTAACTCTCAAATTTGCATAATGATCGTCCTAACACCAGGCCATGAGCCCAGCTTTCATTTGATAGCTCTCTTCCAGGGAATCTTAGAGTACTGAATAACATAGCATGAAAGATAGGTTCACCTGCAATACTGTAGTGGTTAAGGTGATCTTGTTGCTTTTCAGTGTCCTTATTTAAGCTGCTGCCTCTGTCAAGTGCTAGAGGATCTGTCTTGTAGATGAATATCTACAAGATACATGAGTATCTACAAGATACAGATACAAGACGAATATAATTGGATTTCTGGCAGCAATGAACCAAAATGTCTGTCCCTAGAATGCCTCTAATGCAATAACTTGGTCACTACAGACAAGGTTTCAGTGAGGAATACAAGAACTTACAATAATACTTTTATTTATGTGACATCAGGTATTGGCCTCCTTTCCTAGGGGATGTGATTTGCTTGGTTGTCATCAGTGCTTAACTGTTGGCAGGCTAAATGGAGGGGCCCCATGAAGTGATGGTGGTTAAGTGGGATTTGCCCTTGACATTTACAGAAACTGTTCTGAGCCCTCAGGTGGCAGTAGGGTGCTGACAACAGGCAGAAAAATTGGCCTGGTACAAGTTAACCAGAATTGAAGCAAAAAGAAAATGGCTGGAATCAATCATGCCTGTTCTGCATTTGATCTATGCATAAAGCAAGTCCCAAGTTCCAAACATTTTCAATAATTTAGCTGTTTGTATTGTTCTTGCTACAACTATTGTTTTTCTGTTCCTTCATGGTGATATTTTACAGTGGGTTGAGTCTGTTTATATCCTCTACTGTTATGGAGTTATCTCCAGCGCTCATATGAGAATATTAAAAGAGTATGACATGGGTGTGCATGTGGAAATGATCTGTAATCTTTATTCTGCAATAGCAGAACTCTCTTATCTCAGGATGAGGAAGGAGGGAAAGAAATTGGATTTCTTGCTCCTTGTGACAGTTTCTTTAGCTGCACTATGGTAGCCCCATTGGGTATGATACAGCACCGCTAACCTAAGCTGCTTTTCTAATTGGGGACAGCTGCCAGTTTCTCTTTGAAACTGAGCAATGTGTAGACATTATGTATACAATCTGCACTTTCCTTTTTGGTTTATCATTTTCTGACTCACCTTATTCAGTCTTCTCAATAATTGTGCCTCAAAATAGCAAACCTCCAAGCAAATTAAAAAGCAAAACTCCCAGTTCTTTACACAAATAATACAAAGAGGTTTACTGTAGTTGTGACCTTAGATTGCAGCTGGAAAGACAGACCAAGAACAGATGACATGTTTGAAAATGACTGATAGTGAATTAACCAGGTACAGTGTAGCTTTAAAGTGCTGTAATGCATAACAGAGACTGTGTTAACCCAAACTCTTGATAACACACAGTGCATTTGCACAGCAGGAGCAATCAGATATTTCCAGAGGTAGAGCATGAGACAAGGAAGCTGAAGCCTGTAAACATGCTTGTTGGAGGCAGCCACCAGTCTGCTGCAATCCACCTGGTGCATCCTGCTTCTCAAGGCAGTATCTTTTGGGGCATGTAACTGTGAGAAAAGAGAGTGAAAATCAGTGTAAATCTAGGTTCTAAACTAACCTGTTACCTCCCTTCTTGCCACCTTGTCAAACCAGCCCTGCTTTCAATCACAAGATGTGATAGCGAATGCTTTGGTTTACCTCTTCTGTCTCATACTCATATTGAGAGCCTTTAATCTTTTTCAATGTTCTTTTGTATTACTATAACAATGTCTAAACCCATCCTTGGTGTCTGGTTAAATGCATTTCTAATTGCTTTGATAAATGTTCTTAAAAACATGCAGTAATTATTAATGTTACAGTTGTTACATCACATGGAGTAAGGCAGATAAAAATTTATGTAATCTGATCTTCAGCTGTTTTTCAAGACAGTGATGTAGCTTTTGGAACATTTTGGGCTGCATCAGGGCTAACTTTTTGGGGCAGACAATTGTCTTCAGCTGAAACTATGAGTAAGCAGGCACAGAGGATTGGAAAGATCCACAAGTACCACTGACTCTACAACAGACATTTAACCCAGAGTGCTGCACAGAGCATCTGGATCACATGACAGTTTAGAAAATTGCTCAGAGCACTCTGAAATCCTCTAACAAAATCTTCATGTGCAGAGTACTGTTAGGAAAAGAGCAAGACACAGGGGTTGCTAATGTTCTGTACTTCCATGATTATCTTCCCTTACAGAGCACAGGTAAAGCGTACGGCATGGCAACGAAACATATGTTAAAGGCCTCTAGGAGAACATTTTAATGGCAACTGTTTTTGCTCTTTTCACATATGAATCATGAAATAGAAGTTGAAATATGAGGGTTTCATCTTATGACAAGACACTGAAGAGACTGACAGTGAACCTGTACACTCAATCTGATGTCTAATATTTTTTCCTAGTAGTGGATTGGGGAAAGAGACAGAAAAGAGTTGCAAAATTGGTTTGGAAGTAGGAAGAAACATCCTGCAGTGAAAAACCCACAGAGTCAGCATGTTCAGATTATTAAAAAAGCTTTAGGGAAAGCTTGGACAAAGCAAATAAATATCTTCTGAAGAAGAAAACAGCAGATTTCCCAAAGAGCATTTTATTTAGCATGCTTAAGACCAGGCATACTCAAATAGGAAACAAAATAAATTATTAAGCTTGAAGAGGGACTAATCAGACACAAGGAGAGTCTCCATCAAGTCTTTGGCTCAGGACTGGCACCTTTCTAGAGATGTTCTAGTCTTGCACAAGCTGATGGGCAAAAAGTGGCAGCAGAAGGGAAAATTCTGCAATATTACATATACCTGCATTATGCTTATAACATAAGCATACACACACACAGAGACAAGTGAGAAGTGATGGCTTATTTTTGGCTTTTGACTCTATAAAGTCAAAGCAGTGGTCTGTGTGGCAGTATTGAGGTTATTGTGGTTTATGAACTTCTTACAGAGGACTTCTTAAACTAAGAAGGGTAGAAACCAATTATAATTTTTGTTGATAAAGCTGTTTGGTTCTAAAGCAATTATAAGGGAATTTGAATCTTGAACATAAGTGTGTAGTGGTTTATGTTGATTTGTGAAGGAAACATGGTTTCCAATAAGGGAGCAATGACAGCAATTAAATCTTGCAGTGCACAAAATGTTTGTAAATGAGATAAAGGATGTGTTTTGGTTGCAAGGATCTTTATATGCCATTAGTAAAGTCTGCTTAAATTTTGAGAAGTATAACATAACTACTTTTTCTTGGAGGATTTGTGAAATACAATTTGCAAGCAATGGATTCAGGAATATTGAGTAGAGGAAACATCTAATCTAGTGGATCTATATCCATCTAATGGATATAGTGTACATATGTGCATATAAGTCTCATATTCTGGAGACAAAACTGTATAGAAAACTGTTTGCAATGAAAAGAGATTCTACATCTCTTGTTGCTCATACTTGCAGGTAGAAGTGCAAGACTTACCCAAACTTTGGCTTTGTGAGAAGCTTTATTTGATTTATTATTTGTTATAAACAAATAAACCACATTTTAAAATGTGCTAAACCTCAATGTTATTTCTCTGTCTTGGCCACGTCCAAGTTTATTAACTGAACTGAAATGAAAATGCTAAACGTTTTTGTTCTGTAGAATTCTAGTTTTTCCTATGATAATTTAATGGCTTTATTGTTTTCCAAGGCTTTAGCAGTGTTAATCCCAAATAATTCTTAGGGTCTGGTGATATTATAATGTAAAAGAAAAGTTAACCAGTGTAAAGCAGTTTAATATGAAAGCATACAGCATCTGTTATAGTAATGTAATAATTCTTATATTACCAGTTAGAGGAAGTAATCTAATTAATGAGACATTTTATGTGGCTTGTCAGCTTGGAGTCTCTGCTTTCCCATGGTGCTGGGTGCAGCCTTGGCAGTGGTGCAGGAGATGGTGTGGCTCTTTGCTCTGCTTCTGTAAGAAGTATAACTCCTCTGGCAGTGAAATGCTCCCAGATAAGGATTGGGACTACCAAAAAGGCAGAGATATTTATGACCCTTCAGGTTTGCCAGCCCAAAGATGATGCATGAAGATGCAGAGGGTACATGTCTGTGTTAAAATGAGCTAACACCATGGCTGCAAGTAGCTGATGTTGTACTGAACACTGCTAATTTGATGTGTGTGACATGAGCTATTTAATTTGCATTCAATCATTGCCTTGCCGCTGCATTCTACCTCCTAAAAGCAATCAGTGTCCAATCACAGGAACCAAAGGAGCAGGTAAATTTGGTGGCTGCCTTAGAATTTGCAGTGCATCCTAATCCTAGCAAAACAATTCCAAAGCAGGCTGAATACTGACCAATTTTGAGATATGCTTTATCTGTCTTCCAGTTAATAAATAGTCTATCAAAAGCTAGGGAGATTTTTAGACTTACCTTTTTATTGCTAGTTACTTTCTGAATCCTTTCTCTCATTAATTAGTGATATATCATGTAGTAGGCAAAGAAAAGATTGTAGATCCTTTGATGGTCAGTTCAGGAGTAATAAAAATATATGTGTCCTAAAGTAAAGTATACCTTTAATGATGAAAAACTCTTCCTGGTTAAACCTCTGCCCTCCTCTGAATGATGTTAATCTACATATTAATGTTAGAATAACTTTATCTGCTTAATAAAAATTAATGAAATATTAAAATGGCATATTTACCTAGGAGTAAAGTATATGGACAAAATCTGTGTATCACAGATTTGGGTCTAGATCTGCTTCAGATGATATCTAGCTGCAAGAATGCATGAACCCCCATTTTTTAAATGCCTCTGTTTTGTCATATGTTAGATGACAACAGTGATACTAGCTCCTGTTCTCAAACACTTACATTTTTTAGATGGGTTCAATCCTTTCTGATGTGTCCCTGTAGCTGATGCCCCACATCACAATCTCTGGGACTGAACTTTATGAACTAGATCTGTTCTTTTTTGATGGCAGACCCTCATTGATACTGTTTGTGGGTTGTTGTTTTTTTAACATTTATTGTAAAATGAAATTTGGAGCTTGACCCCAAGCTTGTCTGTTCAACCAGCTGTAAGATTCATGAAAATGTGAAGAACTGTCTTGGACAGAAAAAACCACTTTGTCTACATCAGTGTTTGTAGGGGTTTGGAATGGCTTACAACCTTCTTTGACACTGTCCTTGACAGGCTGGACAGATGGGCAGAGTCCAACAGCATGAGATTTAACACATCTGAGTGCCAGGGTCTACACATTGACGACAACACCACCATGCAGTGCTACAGGCTGGGGTCAGAGTGGCTGGAGAACAGGCTCCTGTGAGGAGAGGCTGGGAGAGCTAGGGTTGCTTAGCCTGGAGAAGAGGAGGCTCAGGGGAGACCTTATTGCTGTCTACAACTACCTGAAAGGAGGTTGTAGCCAGGTGGGGGTTGGTCTCTTCTCCCAGGTAACCAGCACCAGAACAAGAGGACGCAGTCTCAAGCTGTGCCAGGGGAGGTTTAGGCTGGATGTTATGAAGAAATTCTTCACAGAAGGAGTGATTGGCCTTTGAAATGTGGTGGAGTCACCATGACTGGAGGTGTTCAGGAAGAGACGGGATGGGTGCCATGGTTTAGTTGATTAGGTGGTGTTGGGTGATAGGTTGGACTTGATGATCTCGAAGGTCTTTTCCAATATCTCTTCTCTTCTCTTCTCTTCTCTTCTCTTCTCTTCTCTTCTCTTCTCTTCTCTTCTCTTCTCTTCTCTTCTCTTCTCTTCTCTTCTCTTCTCTTCTCTTCTCTTCTCTTCTCTTCTCTTCTCTTCTCTTCTCATTCTAAGTGTTACAAGAAGATAATGATGGCAAAGTTACACTCTGACAACATAATTGTTCAGCAAAATGGCCTTTTGGCTGAGGTTTGAGATGTTTATCTTGAAAACAGAAAACAAGCCTTGAGCACCTGCTCCAGTTTCCTCTAAAGACATTAGCAAAGACTGTTCTTTCTGTGGGGTTGTTAAGTGTAATCAGATTAGACAACTGTGATACACTGTTGCTTGGGAATACTTTTAGAGAGCTGTTATGTGACTGAAAAATATTTATTCATCAAAATATTCTGTAAGAAAAGATTGTTTGACAAAGCTAAACTAAGATGGATGAGAAAGTCTTTAGTCTTCAGCCATTTGGAAGATGTGACAGTGAAATTCAGCTCTCTCGCAGTGGGTGGTGCCCTGTGTTACAAACATAATGCCTGTACACATTTATTGGCTGCTTGTCTAGGAGCCTGATTGTATTTGATGAGGACCCTCTTGGCTGTGTAAAGGCTATCCTCCACACTATACTGGCCCCAGGGAGAGGGCTGGGGATGAGGTGGAAAGGGAGCTTGGAATTGGTGCAGCCCATGCTGGTATGCTCGTATTAAGAGTGAAGAGAAGATTTGGGTCTCCAGAGTTACTACTCTCATGTCATTCACTGACATCACATTCACTTAAATAAGAGAAAAAGTCCACAAACTTAAATTATATTTAACCTTCACCACCTTAGTGCAATTTTTTGGACTGCTTTTGTGCATTTTAATATAGTCCTGTTACACTTCCTCTTCCGCTTTTTCATTATAAATAAATTTCAGCAATAATCATACACTTGGGCCTTTTTATCTCTTCCCCCCCACCCCCACCCCCACCCCTTTCAGTAACTAGTGGGCTGGAAAATTGAGCCAGCAGCGATCTCATGAACATAAACTCAGAGTGCAAGGTCCTGCACTTAAGGAGAAACAACCTTGTGCACCACTACACGCTGAGGGCCAACCAGCCTTCCTTCTAGAAAAAAGGTGGAAAGAAGATGCAGGCAGGCGCTCTTAAGTGATAGGATAGGACAAAACAGTGGCAGTTCATCTGGATTCAGATCACACTTTTCAGACTGGGCAATATGACTTGTTTAGGTGTGGGAAGTCCTAGGGTGTGCATACCAAGCTCAAGAAGACTATGTAGATTTTCTGATGCTGAGGCCATCCAAGATTGCAGAACCTGAACTCTGTTGAAAAGGGAAATGCAACTGTTGACAGTAAGAGGCTAGCTTGGATTTTGTGTTTTCCTCATCCTCTTATTAGAGGCACTGATTTTATATATCAGAGAACAAAACTGTACTAAATGACCTCAAAAGTCTCATACCTCTAAGGGCACAGTTGACATTCCTGCAGAAAAATATGTTCTAGGCTAAGACTCCATATTTCCTTCCCTCCAAACCCTCAGCTACTTTAACCATGAGATGATTCAGCCTCTAACCAATTCGTCACTATCTATTTCTGCCTAAACAAGCCCATAGCAAAAGTTTCGTGTTAATCGCTGGCAGCAAGTGCTGAGATCTTAATGCTGACAATGCTTTTAAGGGATGCCCAGCTACACAGGCATATCAAGATGTCTTTGGAGATTTATCTTGAATATGGAAAATAGGATAGGCTGGGAATCTGGGCTGACCCATTTAGGGAATGGAAAATAATTTGTGATTGAGTGCTGCACATACAGGGATATAAAGCATAGTTCTGTATTTTAATGCGAATGAGTAAACAGTCAGCACTATAATAATCTCTAAGGCGTTTGATCCCAGTAAACCATCTTAATCCTTAGGGCTATTCTGGCAGTAAGAGATAACCGCATGGAAGCAGAAATGTTCTTAGCATAAAACT
This sequence comes from Dryobates pubescens, assembly GCF_014839835.1. Taxonomy (NCBI): domain Eukaryota; kingdom Metazoa; phylum Chordata; class Aves; order Piciformes; family Picidae; genus Dryobates; species Dryobates pubescens. The sequence goes on from NC_071616.1 coordinate 34,049,570, forward strand.
CACATATCTGTGTTTACTGTGTGTGCTAGATGGCTTCAGACTTTTCTGCCCTCCTTCCCAGCTGATGATCTCTTCATCTGTACGGCCTGCCAGCTCACTACTTCACTAACAAGATCCTTTTAATTTGGGCTTTTATTGTTGCCAGCAACAGCCAAGACAAAAGGAGAATAAAACCATGGAAAAATGCTTCATACTGATACTTCCCTAGTCGCATGTACTCTTCTCCTCTTCCTTTTCACAAGAGATAAGACTGGGTTGTTGGTTTGTTGGGTTTTTTTGTTGCCAGCAAGGGCCAAGGTAAAAGGAAAATCGAAAAATGGAGAAATGCTTGGAACTGTCTCTTCTCTAGTCACAACAGATGAGTGTGTGTGTTGGTTGTTTTTTCAGCGGCAATACGAGTGGTCCTGTACTTTGTGTGAGGATGCATTTCCACATCTCTGCACTTAAATACCGTCTGAGCCGAATGGTTTTGTCGCTATTGTCTCCTGGTATTGTCTCCTGGCTCTTGTTTTCATTGTTGTCTGCATTGCAGACAAAAGCCTATGGATCAGAAATGCAGAGGTAGTGAATGCCTGGGAAGTGAAGTGCTAAAAGGTTTTTTGTTGTCATGACTGAAGACTGAATGAGGCATATGAATGAGTTCTCAAGAGCCTATTGTACCTCCAAAAATGGGTAGTGCTGCTGCAGGTTGTGTCACCACATCACCTTCACACCTCTCAGCCAAAGACTTCAGTTAAAGCAGAACGTTGCTGAACTGCAGTTTAGCTGCCATTCAAGGCGCAGGGCTTGTTTGTTTGTTTTGTTTCTTGGTGTGTGTGAGTGTGGGTGGGTCGGTTTCTTTGTTTTTATTTTTCAAAGTAATTTCCAAGCCTGCACTTGCTCCTCTACTGTTTAAGTCCCGGCTTTAAGGACACCTTATCTCTGACTGGTATCTCCTGAGGATATGAGCCTTGTTATCAGTGCAACAATGTAGTACTAGCTACAATCTAATGCTATTGCTCTTCTGGCCCAAACTGTGAGGCAGAAGTGAAACTGAGGCTATGCATTATAGCTCAGGAAACTCCTGATTAAAGATGAAAACTGTCTTCTCCCCCATCCCCCCCCCCCCCCCCCCCCCGCCCCTTTTTTTTTTCCTCTTTTCTTTTCTTTTCTTTTTTTTTTTTTTTTTTTTTCCTTCTTTCATTCATGGAAGCAATAAGATTGGAAGAGACCTCAAAGATCATCGAGTCCAACCTGTCACCACAGACCTCATGACTATTAAACCATGGCACCAAGTGCCACATCCAATCCCCTCTTGAACACCTCCTGGGCAGCCCATTCCAATGGCTCACAACTCTCTCTGTGAAGAACTTTCTCCTCACCTCAAGCCTAAACTTCCTCTGGCACAGACTGAAACTGTGTCCTCTTGTTCTGGTGCTGGATGCCTGGGAGAAGAGAACAGCCCCCTTCTGGCTACAACCACCTTTCAGGTAGTTGTAGAGAGCAATGAGGTCACCCCTGAGCCTCCTCTTTTCCAGGCTAAATAATCCCAGCTCCTTCAGCCTCTCCTCGTAGGGCTTGTGCTTGAGGCCTCTCAGCAGCCTTGTTGTCCTTTTCTGGACATGTTCAAGAGTCTCAATAACCTTCTTAAATTGAGGGGCCCAGAACTGGACACAGCTGATCATTTAGTTTGCAAATTCATTTTTGGTCATTTGGGTGAATGGCTGTTATGCGCCAGGGGAGGTTCAGGTTGGATGTTAGGAAAAAGTTCTATACAGAGAGAGTGATTGCCCATTGGAAAGGGCTGCCTGGGGAGGTGGTGGAGTCACCATCATTGGAGGTTTTCAGGAGAAGACTTGATGGGGTGCTTGGTGCCATGGGTTAGTTGTTTAGGTGGTGTTGGATTGGTTGATGGGTTGGACGTGATGATCTTGAAGGTCTCTTCCAACCTGGTTTATTCTATTCTATGTAGGTTTGACTCAGCTCGGGGTTGTTGTTCTGTAAGTTGAAGCTAATTTCCCCCCCAGCCCCACCAAATAACAATACTGTTTGGATTAAGACTCTTCAGCTGAAGTGTTGCCATATAATGACATTTAAATAATATACATGAATTTATATTGTGGAATCCAGTTATGAATTTCTATTTTGATCATTTCCAAGGCCTTGCACCTGGGATTTGAGTTCTCACCATTAGGCAAACAGCAATGCTGAGCAGGACAGCAAAAGCATTAACCTAGGCTGGGAACTGCTCAAAGTGAGACAAGCTAATCATTTTGCATACGTGTTTTACATTTATTCATAGCTTTAAATTGCTTTTTGGAGCAGCCATCTCTGGTTCTTCATATTATTTGACAAGGATTTGTAAGAACTGTAGCTTAGACAAAGCTATGAAACAAGTGGCGCTCTGTCAAATAGCCCTTAGCACACGAGATACACTGTGTCACCCTGTTGGTTGGGAAGTAGTGGAGGAAAGATAGATCCTTTAATTTTTGTGAGGAAATCCAGGCATGGGACTTCAGTTGGCTTCAGAACTGCACATAATTTACACCTTTTGGTGCGTGTTCAGTCATTGCACCGCTGATATTCATTAAAGTGCTGCTGCAAAGCTCTCAGAAATCAGTGGCAAAACATTTCTTTACCTCAATCAAGCTGTAATATATCTTAGTTCTAAACAGTGAAGTATTATATGGCTGGTTTATTCACCCTGTATGTATATGTTAAATGCAACAGTCCAGATGATGGCCTAGGCTTATGTTTACCCAGATACACTGGATATGCAGTTTATCTGTTCCATTGTTCCAAGAAAGTGGATTAATGAAAAAGCAATAGTATGAAGTCAAAGAAGCTATGAAATATAAGAATTTAAAATCTATTTACGAGTCTCTTTCTGTATAAGAAATCTTGCCATTATGGCCACTGAAAATGAGTCCTGGTTTTGAGGACTCAAATCTCAGAACTGAGAAGCCTTGGGTTTTGAGAATTTGCTGCACACAATCCTTGTCTTAACAAGGCTTTGAGGGAGGAGAAACAGCCTTCCAAAAACTTCTCTTGTTGCCAAGTAAGCCTTTACAATGCATACCATCATTATTTTTCTTTATGATCATAATGCAGAGAATATATATATATATTTTAAGAATAGTAATCACTATGATGTAAAAGAAAAAAAATATCCAAACTTGTTTAGAAAAAGAATTTGCAGAGATTAGTGTGGGAGCACTCTGTTTAGTGTAAGGGAAGCTTTTCCATCAGCTTCAAAAGAAGTTGCAGTGGATTCTGAATATTTGCAATAGTTATAACCCAATTTATCCAGATAACAAGATCTTTGTTAGCTAAGATCTTGGCAACACTATGCACCTCAGTACAGACTCTAAAAGATAACAAATCAGCTTCAACTGCCCCTGACCCAGGAGTCCCAGGGCTGTTGTATGGTATTTAGTCTTACTTCCTATAATTAGATGTAATAAAATTGTGGTGGTGGTGTTATCATCATTGGTATAAAAAGTTATTTGTACCAAATATTACAGATGGAGACAGCGATTTTCTGCAGGAGTTCACAGATGACAATGCTGGACTCTGGCAGACTTGAAGTTGCTATGGGTGTTCAAAAGGATGTATGTGCCTTTACCTGTGTGTATAAAAATGGGTCTTTTAAAATAAACAATTGATTATGTCATATTTTCAATTTTAAAGCAGTGCATCCTCTTCCCCCCCTTCCCCCCCCCCCCTTTTTTTTTTCTTAGTTTAAAAGAGGTTTATTATCTTTTTAGAGGCTCAGGAGCTATTTCTACCATTTGCTCATTTATTTATTTATTTATTTATACCTCTGAAAGCCAGCTCTTTACATAGAGAACTAAAGCTAGTGGGAGGACTGGATATATTCTACCCCTGGCAACACCATAGTGTAATTTGGAGGCAAGAGTAAAGAGTGGGAGAGTCTGGAAGCTTTGAAGGGTGTAATCCTGTCACAGCCATGGATTTTTCTATATAAGCACAGGCAGGTAGGTGTCTCTGTCTTAATTTCCATCTTTGCACAGGGGAGATGCTCATATCAACTCACAAGAGAACTATGTTTACTATTTGTGACTCAGGGAACAGCCAGAAAGGAATAGTCATCAAATATATGATGCAGAAGAAGCGGCAGAGGTGAAATACTTGAAGCATTTGAATAGGCCTACTGAAAGAATGCCCTGCTCCTCACAGCTGGGTGAGGCTGGGATTCTGGGGGACAAAACGGTGGTGCATAATTCATGTGAAGAAAAGGGCTTGACTACAGTTAGTTACATAAATACTCAGCCTTGGCTCAGCTCAGCTCCTGCATTCTTTGGTTTGGAAATCAAAATCCTGATTTTCACCTGATGCTTTACTGGGTGTATGGCAGTGCATTGCATGCAGGCTCTTTCTCTCCCTCTTCAATTGCTCTTAGAAATAGTCCTTGGAAACCATTCCTCAGAATGAGGTTCCTCCTCACTGCTCTGTGAATGATCCTTCCATTTACATTTCCTGCCAGTTAACTATAGACTTGCTATTACCACCACTAGGAGGTAGTGACTCTAGTTAACTGGGCCAAGCTATAAGACTGAGACCATGAACAGCCATCTGGACTAAGTAACTCAAATGTCATTACTGATGGGTTTCAGAGCTTTTGGTTTCCCCATTTTCATTTTTGTTTCCATGGTGTGATTCAGGATTATTTTATGATCTAGCATTTTAACATGTTGTGTAGCTAACTCTTGAAATCCAAATGCTCTCTGAATGAATTATCTCTTTTTTTTTGCATAGTGTTCCAAAGACTTTGGCAGCATTATTAAATATATCCATTAAAAAAAAAAATATTTTCCAGTGTGTTTCATTGTCCACATACACCAGCCAGAACTGTGAGGCATAGTGCCTGGCTAACAAGCCATTCCCAGCTGCTTACTCAGGATTTTTTCATCTCTCTTTGGGTATTGCCTTCTGTGAACAGGCAGACAAAGAGAGATGCACAAAGTGGCAGATGAAAACTCTTACTGAGTGGCTTTAAGTTGTGCTTGGGGTCAGGGGAATAGGTTTGTGGTTCTGTTGTGTTTGTACAAGGTGTGGAACCATGCACAAGTGTTCTTTAAATTGGTTTGGGTTTGTTTGTTGGGGTTGGGGTTTTTTTTTGTTTGGTTGGGGTCTTTTTTGTGTTGGTGTTGTGGTTTCTTGTCTGCTTCAGTTGTATTTATAGAAACAACATACTCATGCAGCTCCATCCTAGTGTGCTGAAATGGTCCTCTCTCCAGATAATTTACTGCAGGCTTGAGCTATGTCTCATTTTGATTCCACCCTGAAGGCTAGCAATCTCTGTAAACCTCATGTAAAGAGAAAAAGAGTGGAACCTTGTCCAGCACTTGTCTACACCAAGCAATATAATTATCTTTTTATGAAAACCATGTTGAAATTGACTCAGTTTTGGAAGATATATCTGTAGCTGATTTCCCCTGTTTTCAGTAACAATGGATTACCTTAATACTTTTTAAAAATTAAGCCCCTTTTCAGTTATATGCAGTCCAACATAATCCTCTGTGTGTGTGTGTGTGTGTGCGCGCGCGCGCGCTCTTCTCCTCTCTCATGCAATCCATTCACACAGATCATAAACATTGAATCCCTGCTGGCCAATCATTTACTGAAAATTTACCTTCACTGGCACTATATTTACTGGTCTGTGAAAGACAACTCAAACAGGTTCTTGAGAGAAAGAGGGTTATTAGAAACATTTTTGGGAGAGATAGGAGATATCCCACTGTGCAGTATGTATGGTGTGAAGAGAAAGCAAAACACAATCACTTGCTATAGTGTTTTACCAAATTGAGTAAGAGGTTCTAAATATATTTTTTTTTTTTCTTAAACAAGTCAATGAATGTTTGTACTGTGGGTAAACTTTCTCCAGTAAGGAGTAAGAATCAGTCAAGCCCTTGAACCCCATCCTTCTGCATTTATCGTGATACCGTTGGTTGCAGTACCTCATTACCACCTTGGCAACTGTGCCCACAGAGCCCATCCGGGGACTTGATCAGCAGACAATAGTCTTTCCTTCTCATGCCAGTGCCTGTTCACTCAAGAACAGTCATCCGTGGTGCTGACAGCTGGAAGGCAAGCCTTCTTGTCTTTCCATCCCCTTGTCATCACTTGCATTTGGGGAGGGAAGGCAGTGATTTGCTCTCCTATACAAGAAATATCTTCTAGGGAGCCAGTGCCAACCTTGGTGGCTAGGACAATGTATGATAAAATGGGAATACCTGCCTGTAATGATCTGTGTGTGCTCACAGGGCACATGCCAGGAATTTGTGATCTTGCATGCCCCTTCCAGACTGATAGGTTTAAAAACTCCATAAAAGTAGCATGCTTAGCTTTGGCTTTAAATGTCAAGTCACATCCATTTAATTCATGCATCTTTGTCTTCCTTGGGAGTAATCTCCACTTTATGACTGAAGCTACTTCCACTATGGAATTGAAAGGGAGGGACATTTGTTTTTTTGTAATTATCACAACATTGATCAGTATTTTCTCACTTCTTGGGGAAGAAAAGCAACCAGGCAGGGCACAGTAACTGCAGAAGAGACCACCAGCTCTGCCCTTCCTCCCAGCCCAGAAGCATGGACAGATATATTGTTTATATCGAGGGTGTTCACACTGGAACAGGTTGGTCAGAGAGGATGTGGAGACTTTTAAAACTTGGCTGGACACAGTCCTGGACAATTCACTGCAGCTGACTTTGCACTGGGAAGGTAGTACTTGGGACTAGATGACATTCAGAAGTTCCTTTCAGCCTCAACTATTGCAGGATTCTGTGGTCAAAGACACACAATAATCCCCAGCCTTTTAGACAATGAAATCTCCTTCTTGACACTTTAATTTAGACTAACTAATAAAATTGTCATTAGGTGGCAGAAAAAATGAAGTGATTTTAACCAGAAATTTCTTGCTTCACATATTTCATTATGATATGAAGTATAACAGGATAACAGGTTTTCAGAAAAGCATTGAGAAAAAACAAAACAAAACAAAACCCACCAACTAAAAAAGCCAACCCCTCCTCCTTCCCCATCCCCTAAAAGCAAACGACTTTTCTCAGAACACCAACTGGTTGGTGACAGGGAAATTTTCAGCAATATTGGAAGAGGCAATTAAGTTCAGACCTAGTTCTTCTGCACGTGCTACCTGGCCATTCCAGTATTGGGAATATCAGGTATCAGCCCTCACCCAGGAATTTCATATTTGGGGAGAGAAATGAGAGTGAAATTTAGATCAGAACCTGTGGTTTTGATACTTGTGAGGATCTGTATGTTGCTAGAATATGATTCACAGAAGAACTAAGAACAGTAAAATTAAAAAACCCCTCACATGTACGTACACATACATATTCTTACCCATGCAAACACGTGAGCATAAACAACGGTGACTATCACAGGGAACAGGAGAACATTCACTTTATCCTGAGCCTAACTAACTTGGCTGTAAATGAAACCTGGGGAAAAAGCTTCTCAAAACAAACAAGTAACAACAACAAAACCAACAAACCAACAACAAAAAAAGGTCATCCTTGGTTGAAAAATAAAAGGGCTGTGAATTGCTTGTTTGGCTGGCCTCCAGGTGCCTCTAAAAAGTCAAATCTTGCAGGTAGGTTAGGAAGATCCAATTTGAAAAAAAGAAAACAACAATAAACTAGAGACAGGATATTGTCAATCTTGTGTGATGGCCAGAGTCATAACAGACTATAATGCCCAGTGGGAAAACAAGAGGCAAGCAGCAGCTGTGATCAGTGTTTTAGGAGCCTTAGAGTCTACCTGGAAGGAAGTGGACATTCAGCCCATGCACCTTAGATACCCAAGTCTGAGCCATAACATCCAAAGTAAGTAAACTTTGTTCTTTAGGTAGTGCATGGAAAGCACAGCTAAATTCAGAGGGCTTAAGTTAGACCCTTGTACAAAATGATGTGAAGACTTTTCTGTATTAAACTGGCTAGCCAAATCTCCAAAAGGATTTAGCTGCTGCAGCACATGAAACCTAGACTTCTGGACACAGGAGAGGAATCCAGAATCCCATAAATATCATGCAAAGAGCTGCACACTTCAAAGGGAGACTGAAACCAAGCATCACATTAGAAAGGGCACACTAAGTCAACGACCTAGGTATGCTTTCATCAGAGGGCATTGAAAGTCATATTCCAGAGAACTACTCTACTCCGCTGAGGTCATGGTGGAGTATAGGGGATTGGGAGTGGTGTGAAGCAGGCCCCACCACTCAAGTTGAATTTATGATGGCCCCGAAAAGGTAAGAATTAAAATTAATTTGACTAATGAAAGAATGCAAACATGATCATGATTCTGTAATCTGATGGCTAGATGCTCCATAAGATGTGGGGTACCTGTCACCTTTAAAGGCCTGGAATTCCCCTGAAATGTTTCAGAAATAAAATAAACAAACAAACAAACAAACAAAACAGCAACATCCAGGGCTTTGGGAAGAACATTTTATTGCTAAGCATATCTTTAAACCAAATGCAAATAAGAAAAGAAAATTAATCAAAAAGAAAGAAGAAAAGAAAGGGAAAAAAGCAATAACATCACAGTAACTCAAAAAGTCTTAAAGTTGTCCATAAAGCAACAGGGATATGGTAGAAGCCCACATACAGAAATGCACATGTTCCCAGAAACTGTCCAATAGAAACTTACACAAAGAAAAGGAAAGCTTAACTCTTTTCCCCTTAACTTAAAAAAGGAAAGCAAAAAAGGAAAGGAAGAAAGAAAGCAGGAAATCATTTCACAAGACTCCAAGACTCCAAGAACAGCAATCTTTTACAGACATCAAGATATAATCAACTTGATATAGGTTCGGCCAGTTAAGCCATCTAAAATCGTGCTTTCATACCTTTTGAAAACCTGTCTTTTTTTGTTTTTTAAATTCTTTTTAGTATAAAAAATAAAAAAAGGAAAGGAAAGAAAGCAGCTCAACCTCGCGCACACGCACCGCACGCACACATACACGCACTGAAAAGATTTGTTAACGTGAAAGCGCCTTCTCGAAATGCTTGAGAAGGCTGGGGGTGGGGGTGGGGGGTTGCTTGTTGGTTGGGTTTGTTTTGCTTTGCTTTGTTGTGTTTTTTTCATTGAAGTTCCCCTGTGCGTGTGTGTATCTGATGACACTTCTTCAGAGTCAAATATTCATGCGACTTATAAACACCAGCAAGAGTAGATTTCTAAACCTAAACAGCTGCTTGGTTTTCATCTGTATACAGAAAAACTGTACATGTCTGATATTCCAGAGTTCTCAATCCATCTTTATTGGTTTCCTCTCTGTCTCTCTTTCTCTCTCAATTGCCTTTTATTTTATTATTTTTTTTTCCTTTTTATTTTTTTTTTTTGCACATGATAGGCATGACCATCGAACCACCTGGCTATTGTTCTATACAGTAAGATAATCCTTTTCACAAAAACTGGGAAAAAAAATAAACAAATGTAGAAACCAAACAACCAAAGCAAGTTAAAGAAAACCGAAAGATATTCCCAATTTGACCATAAAACAGTATATATACACCATCAGAGTTTCCATATAGAAATTATACTAGCAAAAAAAAAAAAAAAAAGTAGTAAAATATGTAAACAAAATTTCAGAATTCTTTGTTGGTTTGTTGTTGGTTGCTTTTTTTTTACACAAGTAACTGTGACAAAGCTAAAACACACACGCTCTTCACATTTCAAGGTTGGCTTTTGTTGTCTGTTTTGTTTGACTTTGTTCTTCGAGAACATTCTCATTCCACATTAAGAGCATAACAGAACTTCTGTTCCAGTCGTCCCGTCAAACATACCATGATAAATATATCTGTGTGTATATATATATATATATAATATTATTAAATTCCTTTTTTTCTTTATTATTATTATTTTTTTTTCTGTGTGTCACAGCAGCTTTATTTTTTTTCTTTCATATAAAAGAGAAGGGAAAGGGAGAATAGGGCAAATGGAGAGACAGAGATGATCTGAAATGTCAAGCTACAAAATTAAAGTATTACATATGAAAAAGTTTCATGTCAAAAATCTATGTGTTTTGCATTCTTTTACAAGCGTTTAGCTTTTCGGACATGTATGGGTCTTGTCACAAGTTGAACTCCAGTGGTGTCTTTCTGATCTCTTTATTAAATTGATTTATAGTTATTTTCTTGCATGCATTGCAATCAGTCACAGAACCAGAACCCAGAGGAAGGCTCCTTTATTTTTGCATGGGATATTCAGCCAGAATTGTTCACCATTTTTCAAGCATTGTCTTTTGCATCTTCAAATCCCTTTAACTATAGCTTGGCTGTGCTAATGCATACTAACGGATATTCTCAAATAAAGCCAATGACTGATCAGAACAGACCCAAATCCATCTTTTCTTCAGTTCAGTTTCAAATACCGGAGCCAGATTCAAGGGAACCAGCTTTCCATGATAATTTTACTCAGCACCACCCATCAGACATTTTCACTGTGTGGTTAGCAAACAACTTACTGCAAGACAACGGATTCTAGAGACAACACAACCAGGTATGCAGAGAAAACACTATGGGTAGCTTTTCAGTTCATATATGGCAATAGTCTCTCTTTATTTATTATGGACTTTTTTTCTGAGATTTCTTCTCAACTCACGTCCTGGTTCACCCCCACACCGTTTCTCTCCACCCTTCCCTCCCACCTCCAAAAGCAACAAAAATCAAAGACAAAAATCAAAATGAACAAACAAACAAACAAAAAACCCAAGAAGTAAACCAAAATCGAACAAAAAAACCCAACAATCTCCAAAATAATTTATTCCCCTCCTCCAATCTCAAAAAATTATACGTATGCTGGACATGGCCAGACCAGTTTGTTCAATATTTGCACGGTTTCTTTTTTCTTTTTCCTTCCTTGCTTTTTTTTTTTTTTTTTAAACCTTTTTTTTTTTTTTTTTTTTTTTAAAATAAGTAAACTGAAAAATTATTGATACAGTCAGGGATCACGAACATTGTTAAAGACTCACTTGGAGATATGAAACAAGTAAGCCATGAAGTCTTCTACCTTTGCAGAAAGTTCAGCGGAGGAGGAGATTTGGAGACGTCCATAGTTCACTAACAGGGCAGAGCTGTGCGCACCATCTCCAGAACGCTAAGTGTGCTTTATAATACATTAGGGCAGAGTTTGCTGACTCCAAGCGATGACTGAGACATTAACAGTCACTGCTGAGATTTACTCCTTTTTTCCCAATACTTTTTTCCCACAAATGATATCTCCCAATCTCGTTCGCTGCAATGGTTCTGATATTTCAGTTAAATCTCATTAAGTATTTATATATTTATATATAAATAAGTATTCTTTTTTTTTTTTTTTACACATAATACTCTTTGTCCTTGTTTTTCTGTTTCTTATGGCCGCTCTTTGAGCTCTGCTGTTTCTCCTTCACGAGCGTGCCGTTGCTCTGGGCTGAGTTGCTGATGTAGTTCCGCGTCTCGTCCACCTGATAGGACCCCTCGTCCCTGTTCCTGTACTTGTACATGGCATACAGGAGGATGAGGATGCAGAGGGCAGCAGCAGCCACAATGCCGACGACCATCCCCGTTGTGCTGCTCGACTCACGGACCACCTCTGAGGCCCCCGGAACCCGTCTGATTCCCGGCTCCGTGGGGTTTGCTGTGGGCACATTACGGAACATGGGGGAAGTGATTAGCGGGCTCTTCAGCTTTGTGCTGTCTAGCTCATAGGCAGTGGGCAACGGAAGCAAGACTATGTCAGGCTGGGGTTTGAGCTCACGGTTATTCATTTTGCCGGCTGGCAATTTGGGCACCATCCCAGTCGAGGACGAAGCTGTGGAGCGGATCAGCTCAGGGGACAAAGACGTGGTAGTAGTCCTACCAGTTTCGGAGACTTTGTTAGGTCTAAAGTCCTTGGATTCCCACTTGGGTGCGTGTGCTTTGTAGCCACCTTCGAAGATTGAAGTGGAAAGACTCTTATCTGTTACCAAGGAGAAGGTGGTGTAAAAATCTTCATCATCAGTAGGGGGCAGGTTAGAGTCAAATGTTTCCCCTGAGCCATACCCAGATATCACCAAGCCATCATCATCACAACCATCGCTGCCTTGGTCCGACAAGCAAGGTAACCCCGCCTCAGAGGTCATGGACAGGGAATCTTTGGTGGTCTCAATAATGGTGAGGAGGGGGCGAAAGGTAGGGGGAAGTGTAATGAAAGGTGCACGAGTAGCAATAGGAGGGATATCTAAAGGGTCTTCTACAAGTAGAGGGATAACTAATTCACCTCCTGGGATGGAAAAGAGAAAAAAAACAAGATTAGTACAATTTAATGACACAATTCACCTTTTTCAATTCCCTTAAGGGCAAGAGAGGATTTGGGCATTATGAAAAAAAGTGGCAGGGATCAAGTTTATCACCCTAACTACACTACTTCCTGTGGGGTGCCTTTCATTCTTCCCTCCCACCCTGCTTTGATACCGGTAAATAGCATGGTCCATTTCCTTCCTCTTATAGCCTATGCTAGGTAGATACAGTGAAATACTCTGAATTGTTTGGGACCTGAAGCTTTTGATTTTTGAAGATACTCTCAAGTGACTCTGTGGACATCTGGGTTTTGTAGTGGTTTTTCTTAAGCGTTTGGTTATAAGATTGCTTAATAGACTTCCATAAAGCAACATTCCATGGAACAATGGATCTCACCACTCATCTTGCCATTTTTACCTCCTCTGATTCATTTAAAATAACATTCATTTCAAATAACATTTGCATTTCTTCTCTGCCAGTGAAGTCTGCTCACCTTCCATAGCAGTTTATAAGGCCTTTCCCACTCATTTATTTCTCCTTGGTTGTTTCCTGGTTTTTAAAGTGTGGGAGAGTTCATGAAAGTTAGGGATGGAATAAGAACCAAGTACTTACTGGGGTCCATGAAGGTACAGAGCTCTACTCAATGTTTGTTGATCTCTTTTTAATATTTCTTTACCATTCTGCTGAACACTAGGAATGTCCCTTTCCTTGACTCTTTTGGGCTACTAATGCCATACTATCTTCATCTTCAGTTCTTCTTGATATTCTTTTGCTACAATTTGAGTAAAAATTAAGATAGACTTTATTGTGATTTATTATATAAGTGAATAAGGACTCTGATGACCCCACTTATCACTTGAGCCCAGCAGCATACTGCTGAAGCTGCCTCTTCACACCTACCGTTACTCCTTGACATGCAGATAACTGTGATGAGTGCTTTTTTCTAACAAGATGGCTACCTGTCTATAGAGGACTGAAAATCAGTGGACTTATAGTCTACTCTTGAAGTAGAATAACAAAGCTATAGCTGTAACATTGGTATCTTACCACAGTATAAGCCCCAAACAAGAAAATCAGTGTCTCATTTCTAAGATTTTATTTCTGAGCAGCAATATTGCTGTTTTGAGAATATAGAATATTTTTGTCTATATATTCTACTTCTGAGCCTATGGGTAATTGATCATTTTGATGTGGAGGAATAATGACTTTATTTAATTAATTTGGGTCAGATTACATAGTCGTCTACTGACATACAGGTTGCCAGCACTTTTTTTAGGGTGAGCCATATTGCTGTAGAAAGTTTGTGCATAAATTCTCCCCTGGGTAATTTTCCTTCAGCTGGCCTCTTAAGCTAGCTGCTTTAAATTTAAGCTGAAGAGCTCATCTGAAATCATGAGTAGTCAGCTAGATATGTTGGAAGTAGTGGACCTCAATATGAAGTAGTAAGTCTAATGCATTCAAAGTTTTGATTTATACTCACCACTGCTTAAGGAAAGATGTGCCAAAGGAGTTTTGACTTCTAAATAAATAATTCTGGCATTACTTATGGACGAGTAAATGCTAATCAACAGTTTGGCATTGCCACAATTCTGAACAGCATCAGGGTCAAAATTTTCCTCTCTCTTATCTACACTATATATATTACATGCACTTGTTTCTCACTGAATACTGCCAGTAATGGCTATGGGAGTTCTATACAGATTATAGTCTAAAATCATAATCCCTTCCAAATATATTTGGAGAGCAATATATTTGAACAAATTACATATTGAAGACAGCAATATACTTAACATGTTGATTAAATTTGGCTAGCCGAACTAGCAACGAGGCTTAGTCTTATCCTTAATGAGAAACGAAGTTGTGACACAATTTAAACAAGTGAAAACATCAGATGTAGCTCAGAGGTACCAGGGTGGAATTTAGGCCAAAATAAGAAATGTGGTACTTTGCATACTTTCACACCAAGCTAGTTTTAAGCTATGATGCAAAGGGCCAATTTGAGCTGGTTTAGTTTTTAGCTTCTTCAGCACAGTTGTACCACTTCTGTTACTGGAGAGAAGATGAAGAACTAAGTATCACATGTGCAAAATAATGCCAATCTCTTAAAATTACATGTATTACCAAAAAAAACCTCCAAACAACCACAAAAACCAAAATAAAAAGCAGAAAGGTGTAGCCTGCCAAACAGCTATATGACATGTGCTCACGCATCTGAGCCTTTTCTGTGTGATGTAGAAACTAGAGCATGTAATAGGATTTATGTATGTCCAGAAGCCCTACCCATGCCTAGAACAGGGCCTTTATAATCCATGCAAACAGGTGGTCTCGGCATGCATTTGGAATATGCTTCAGAGGGAAAGATCAGAGAATCATAGAGTTGTTAGGGTTGGGAGGGACCTCAAGGATGTTCCAACCCCCACTGCCATGGGCAGGGACCCCTCACAGGAGATCAGGTTGCTCAGAACCACATCCAGACTGGCTTTAGAAACTTCCAAGGATGGGACCTCCGCCACCTCCCTGGGCAATCTGTGAGTCTGGTATAAAATGAATAATAGCATTTAAGTGCACATAATATCAAATTGCATGAGTGAAGAACTTAAATTCCAGAAAGTCAGGGATAGGTACTGTTCCTCTAAATGATTTCTTAAGATCACTGCTTTGCTGTGAAGATGTAATATTAATCTTTGATTTTCATTCACCACCTGTGACCTAAATTGGGGGGGGTGTGTGTGAAATCAGTTTGTTAACTTTTCATTGCTCACCTAGAGCTTTGAAATGCCTTTGTTCTCAACATCTACTATACTGGCACACAGCCTCAGCATACATTTGATCTGCCACCCCAGAGGGCAATATTTTAGGCAGTTTACTTCTAAAGAGAAATTCTTTCTAAAGATAAATTCTTTTGGTCCTATTATCAGTTATTTTTCTTGAATGAACCAGAAACTTCTTATGTCTAATATGATATAGATTTTGCCTTTAAATCTAGGTCAGGGTTTTACATTTTCTGTTGGTGTTGGAAAGTTGATCAAAACTACGGCAACTGTAAGACCTGCATGGTCTTCCTGAAATATTAAGAAAAGTTGGCAGTGTTGTTATGGTAAGTGGGGTTTCACATAACTGATGAAGAGCAGATCACAGCATTTTGATTCCAGCAAGTCTGTTGGGTGAAAGGCAATAGGACAGAATCGGGAATGAATTCTACATAGTTTTAATGTGACAGTGTATATATATGAGAAGAGAAATAACTTTAATTCCAGAAAGAGTGGACTAATTTTAATTTCTTGTACAATTATTTAATCTCATCTCTAGTTTTATTCCAAATTGTCCAATGATCCATACTATGTGTACCTGTATGCTAGTGAAATAACAAGACTGTTTAAAGGTTCTTTATTAGGAATCACTTCTCCATCAAGAAGTTAATTTGTTACATTTACTTAAGACAATATATGCTGGGGGAAGTACGGGGGAGATGCTTGTAAGGGCAGTAATGACTCTAATGTTTTGGTTTGGTTTTCTGTCTGTAATGGAAGAAACTGTGAGACTGAAAAAAAAAAAAAGCTGCATGCAAGAAGGTAACTCAAAAGCACTCTAAGTATCACATTTGGCTTCTGGTTTATAGGAATGCTAGGAATCTATGCGAAACCCACAGCAGGCTAGGAGTTGTAGGTCTAATAGGATGGAGGCACAATGAACAGTTCTTGGAGGTATGTGATTTATAGAGGAGTTAAGAAATCCTTTAAAATGGCATGATAAAAATGCCACTCAGTCCACAAGAAATGTGTTATTTAAGTATAACAGGGAATGTAAATTCTGAAAAGCTCCCAGGATAGTGTGAGAAACGTGATCACCAATATCTATGAGGGGAGAAAAGTGCAAACTTTCATATCATACCTGCAACATCTCTTGTTACTGGTACTACATTTCAAGTCATAAGAGACACAAGGGGGAGTCTGATGGCAGGCAGATGATCAGAGTGTGTGTAGGGGGAACCATCCTTCACAAAATGACAGCTGAGGCAGCAGGAAGCAGCCTCGAGCCAGTGGTTCTTTGATGGAGAAGTGGTGCCTCTTGCTCAGGGCCCCAAGTTGATTTAAAGGTAAGCACTGAAAGATTTAGAAGACAAAGTGCTCCTCAGCTGCCAAGAATATCTTATGTGGGTATTGGATCCTGAAAGGTTTGCTGTGGAAGGCAAATGCTTTAAATACTTGAATCTCTAGAAAAAGCTAAAGATGAGAAATGTTACATGAACTTTTCATTTTCTCACAGTGTCTATCACTTTTCTCAATCACAAAATAAACACTGTGCCTTGATTGAAGCTTATGGTTCTCATTTCTAAATTATTCCATGCTTAAAAACATGGCAAGACTGCTATGCAGTGGCTCCAAAACAAATGAAACAGATTCTGTTTATGGGTGACATGGGCTGTTTCCTAGTAGCTGCAGGTTTTTTCCCCCTTCCTTCCCTCCACACCCCCCCCCCCCCTTTTGTTTTTTTCTGTTGGCTTTTATGCACCATTGAACAGCATCCACTGGTATGCTGCACGTCCAGGACTCCTTTATCAATCCAAAGATTTCAGAAGGATTTTCCACATTTATTTTTCAGCTGCTTTGTGTTTTTTTCTCCAGGAAATGGCTGTTTCCCATCAGAAATATGATTTTAAATACGTTTCTGTTGACAGTAAAATGTCAAAAGAATTAAACAAAAGGGAAATAGATAAAATGGTTTCCTCTGCAGTGAGATAGATGCAAAATTAGTTTGTCTTTCCATTGTACAGCTGCAAAAAAATTAATTGACAGTAAAATGTAAGCAGTACTGAGAGAACTGAGGTTTGTGAGATGGGGGACCATATGCCTTGCTTGGCCTTCTCATTCCACAAAGGAAACACAGTGTGCACACATTCCTTAAAAGTTGGGCTTTAAATCTAGCACATACAATATTTTCATGGAGTTGTGCTTTTCTTTAAACTACCAAGGTCATTTGGGATATAAAAGGTCTACTTCAGCCTTGGAGCTGCCCTGCTTTTTGCTTTATAAGCGTATTTATAGATATATAATTCATATCTCCAGGGCTGATCTCCAGTAAGACTTCTCTGACACTGGAAAAGACAGAGTGTTAAAAATTTAAGAGAAGCCTTATGAACTGTGAGGATTTTGTGGGTGAGCCATGAATGCAGAGGGCACCACAAAAAACCCCAACTAAACCCTCAAAAACTGTAGCAGCTGCCGGCTTTCATCTTTAGAGCCATAGCTACTTCACTGGAGTCTCAGGTATCAAACCAATACAGGACAAAAGGCACACAAACGTGAAAAAAAATCACCTTCTTGTTCTGATGATAAGGGACACACCCTTATCATCTCTCTTCTTCAGCTGTGGCTGAAGAGCTTTTAAAATTGCCATCCATAAAGGTTGTACAACTCATCCATTTTGTAGGCACTTGAAATTCTGCATCCCAAGTTTGCTATTTTAATTTTATTCTTATGCTGTTCCTCTAAAGTTTGAGTCCATTTCCAGGATTGCAGACTTGCCTGAGAAAATTATTCCTTACCTTTTCCCCCTCTGTATCAACACAATAATTCCTTATTAAATGACTGAGCTAATAAATCTCAGTCTAATGGTGTTTTAGTTAATTCTTCTTTGAATCCTCTGAGGATAAAAAGGAGAAATTATGCAGAACACAGTCCCTGATTCACAGGAAAGATGATGCTAACACAAAACCTAGTAGATGAGTATTCTTGATATTTTCTAGTCTTTGCAGTCTGATTTAATTGCAGCTAACAGTCAGTGGTAGTTACTGATTTTTAAAGAATTTAATCCAAAACTCTTCTGAAGCAAGGAAATCTTAGAGGTTCAGCGTTTGATTTTCAACAGGAAAGTGTCTTTCAAAGGTACCATTTCTGGATGACATTAGGAAGCCTGATACTAGTCATAATTCATTGGGCGTGTTTACCTGGCAAGAGTACACTTGAGAGTATCATTCAGATGATGTCAGGCAAATAATCAGTAATGAAGAAAACTGATAGAAATAAAATACTTGTACTTTAATAAAATAGGAATGACGAAGAGCTGCAGTAAGAAGACTCTCCGAGGTACCAAGTCTCATGGTCTCTTACTTGACATGAGGGCTACACCACCAGGCCACATACAATTTAGCTAGCACGAAAGAAAGTAGCACTGCTGGTGAGTTGTTCTGGGACGGAGAAAGGGGAAAGAAACCTCTAGAGACGGACCAAGAAAAAATAGGAGCAAGCTACCACAGGCTCGTTCACCCCCTCCTAGGCACAGTAATCAACAATATACAAAGAGCACATAACACAAAGGCAAACAAAAACTGATTCAAAAAATAAAGAAATGAACTTGGACATTTTTTCCTAAAACAAAACCATACTCTAGAAAGTAAAAATGCCACGGCAACGAGGGCAGAAAAAGAAAAACATAACCATAACGAGTCATTCACTTTTATCAGCAAAAGAAAGATTAAAACCTATAAGAACTGAAAAAAACCAACAATGGTTAAAAAAAAACCAAAACAAAAAAACATTATTTCCTTTAAAGAAAAAAAAAAAACCAAAACCACCAACCAAAAAAAAGTCATCAAAAATACATAAAAATATTTAGAAAGCATACCACATTGATTTCAGAACAGTCAACTTACATCAACAAATTGCCCGCATGTTTTTTGGCATGAAAGGAAAAATTTACAAAAGAAAGTTGTGTAAGAATGCTCTTGGACAAGTAGCATTGCCACATTCTTGTAACTTGCCTTTTTTTTTTTTCTCTTTTCTTTTTTTTTTTTTTCTTTTTTTCATTGTTGTTTCTTAAAATTTTTTTTCCTGTTTTTTTTTCTTTTTCTTTTTTTAGCAAAATGTTTATTATTTCTTTGTTTCAATATAATCGTTTTACGACAAAGGGCGATACAGGGAGGCAACAACACATACATCCACACCACAGAACATGAAAAGAAAAAAATCTTGCACCTTAACAAATTTGAACATGTTGGGGTTTTTTTTTTTTTTAATTTTTTTTTTCTGCTTTTTTTTTTGTGTGTGTGTTTTTTTCCTTTTTTTTTCTTTTTGCTTCTTTATCTTATGCAAAGTCGTCAGCATATTACTGTTGAAAAATCCTGTACATTTTATAGAATTTACTTTTGCTTGTTTTGCATATCTCTCTATATGATCTTTCATTTTTGTTTTTGAAAAGCAAAGTTTGTTGCTTTTTTTTTTTTTTGCCTTTTTTTGGTCAATTTAATATATATTTTTTAAAACATTTTCTTTCTTGTTTTGTTGGTTTGTTTTTTTCTATAATTTTTGTGTGTGTGTTTTAGAGGAATGGATGACTGCACATAAAGTTTTAACAATGCTAAAGAAAGGGGTGGTGGAGGGAAACTTATGGGAAGAAAAGATGCCTAGGGTGGATGGAGTGGGAGTGTAATAATCTATGAGTGTACTACACAGGAGATGAAGATGATGGGAGTGAATGTGTAAGTCAGTTGCCATGTCCATGTAAGGGCGGTACGGAGTGATCTAGCAGCATTAGAGCTTCTGGCTGTAAGGAAGGGATGGGCAATATACAAAAACAAATGAGCATATTCATGCCCATCAACAAAAAGAAAGAACAGAACTCTAACATTGACAATCTCACAAACCCTAAGCTGCAACTTCTTCAACATGCAAGTTACAAAAAATTCATAATTATAGTATTAATAATTACATTTTCATTAAAGGTTCTCAAATTATAAAAACAGTTAAATCTTTTCCCTACTAAAAGTAGCAGTAAAAATACACAAACTAATAGTAATAATAATAATTAATAATAATAATAATAACAACAACAACCACCACCACCAGAGAGTAAAATGAAAAAAACAAGGAAACTAGTTTTATGCATTGAAATTAGAACAACTTCATCTGTAGCTACCCACAGCTTCCTTTATCTAAGAATCATCTTTTCTGAAGTCCATCAAATTGACACCAGTATTCTCACAAAATTGTGGCAACCATTTTTTGAGCACATCAAATCACTGTTTCGAATGTATTGACTGTGTTGGCATACCCCATCCCCACTCTCAAATTAGATTGCTTTTACATTCAGATTCTCTGGAGAACCTCGAAAATACAGCTGTAGGATTCTTCCAGTGAAGTAGTTCCTTATTTAAAGAGGGAAATAGAGGGGGAAATTGCAGAAAACAATTCATAACTCTTTTGTTTCGATTGTTTGTTTTGCATTATTAGATTGGAACAAACCAAATCTAGATAGAAATTCAACCATCGAAAAGAAACACATCCAAATATAACTGTGTAGAGATATACTAAAAAAAAAAGCAAAAGATGGAAAAAGAGCACTTTGTTCCCAGGAAGAAGGGAGATAAGAACAATTGTGGGGGTTTAAAATTTTATTTTTTAGAGAAAGAATTATTCCACACATTTTCAAAGATGAATGAACCAGATGCACACATTGAAAGGAACAGACAAAGCAGTCTAGGGACACTTCCATCATTTGGATTATTTTTTGTTGTTGTTGAAAATTGAATTCCCTTCCCTTCCCCTCACCCTCCCATCTAAATTTGTTATCAATTGTTGGCCAATCCCCACCCCCCCCCTCCAGAGTTGCTTTTTTTTTTAATAGATCTTTCTTTCTTTTCTTTCTTTTTTTTTTTTAATCACTTCTTTTCAAAAGAAACATGGAAAGGGGAAAAAAAAAAGCAAAAAAACAAAAAAAAGGACGTGCAGTCTGGATGTACGTCATAAATAGACATAGAAAAAGAAGAAATTGGCTGAGATCGACAAATGGGTTATATAATAGCTTAATTTTACTGTAGGATGTTAATAATAATGCATGCTTAAAGTAAGTTGCATTTAGGGAAAGTAGAAAAACAGAACAGCAAGCAAGGACTTGGAGGGGGTGGGTGGGAGGAGTGGGGGTGGGAGGAGTAGGGGGGCAGGGTACCATCCATGCCTCTCCAGAAAGGGCAAAGCACATTCCAGCAGGTTTTCTGCATTTCTAGGGGAGATTAGAAGGGGAAAAGGGTGAGGAGAAATTGGAAGCTATGCTAGGATGCAGTTTTCACCCTAACAATGACCTTGTTTGTATTTGGATCAAACACTCAAAACTCCAGACTGCAGCCCTTATTCTGGCCCTCACTTTCAAACTCATTCCCAAAATAAGGGGCATTTATTTTTTCGCCTAGTCAGACCAGGCTTATTCCTTCAAGTGCTAATCAGCTGCAGTGAAGGGTGAGGAACTGGTTCTTACAAACACACTCTGCTAGGCTGGAAAAGGCTGAAAGCTGGAAATGGCTGAAGCAGTAAGCAGTTACTCAGACGTGCTGTCCATGATTACCGCTGAGGGCCCAACAGCTAGCAGTACTGGCCATATGATTTTGCATAGGCAAATCTGCCACTGTCAGCATTAAGACTAAGACTACTTTCTCCCATGCTACAAAATGACTTAGAGTTCAAGGTATTACTAAAAAGCCCTGCCCAAATCTTTGCTAAAACTCCCAAATACTCTGTGTCCCAGAGGAATCAATCCTGAGCTTCCTCTGAATTCCCTAGGTGACACATATGACGCACATATTTTTCTTGTATGAAGATCATCATCCTGACATCAGAGTTCTAAGAAGGGACTCAGGACCCCAGCAAAACAACCTGTTCTGTCTGATATTTTAGGAGAGGGAAAACATTACATTTAAAATTTGACCTTGGCAATAATGAATCCCTCCAGGAGATGGGAAAAGCAGGCTGTAAACCCCGTATGTACTTTAGCTTTCCATCAGGAATTCCAGCATGATTGTTCCATAACCCATCATAAAGGTCACACTGCCACCAATCAGTGGAAGTGGGTTCCCATTTTGAGCTTAAATTTTTGAGAAGAATGGGGCTATCCATCCTGTAAATACCGTCATAAATACGGTAACAAAGAGGTATGGTGTTTTGATGCTTGTTAACATGAGGAACAGTAACACCTTTAAAGCCACTGAGAGATCAGTATTGGTTCTGGGGAATGTTATGCATAAACCCCAGAAAAATTAAATAGTTCAGATTGGGTTTAGATGCATTACTGAAAAGTGTTGGGTTCTGAGAGGAGGCATATGAGAAGGCTCTTAAATCATGCTTCAGAAGTGATGAGGCTGCACCGACAACCAGCATGGTGCAGCTGTCACTGGAATGTACCATGCCTTTGCTGGAAGACTGCACTGGACCTATAACCTACATCCCTTAGGAAAACATGTTAGGAAGGGAAGAGGTCCAACCAAAGAAAAGAAAACCTGGTCAGGGTGATCTCAGGGCAGAACATGCAGGTTCCAGGAAGCAAAACACAGGTGTACACAGGAATGGTGTACTCAGGGAATTTTGAGGATTCATTTGTGGACCAGAAAAGACTGGCTAGGAACAGGGGGAAAAAAAAAAATGACAGAAGTAAGGTCTTTGCAGACCTCAGCGGAGATTTTTATTTGGCAAAGTCTAGTGTCCCTGGACATCACTCGCTACCAGGATTCTGAGCCTCTGGTTTAATTGTACTTAGGGAGTTCCACAAAGAAGCATTTAAGCTTTGAATTTCAATCAGTATTTGTCATGACTTGCAGCTGGATTTTCAGAGTAGTGAAATAGCCCCCTTGAGCACATTAGAACCGAGTGTCTTCTCTTTGATACAAACAGACTGTAAGGCATGGGTCTGGTTGCCAACTGTGCAGTCTATGTCAGGCCACTCCAGCAAATGCTTATGCCCTGTGTGATGAAAAATGCCTAACTCATTTCAGGAAGGTCTGCAAAAGCATTTTACTGCATGCAAGACTGACAGAACTAAAGAACCACAACTGGAGCCAGAGACACTTCAAAAGATGACAAGATTTTATAAAGGAAATCTTGATAGGCTTAGAAGAGAATTTGAAGAGTACTAAGCAATTTTTTTCTTTCCTTGTCAATACAGAGAAGCTTGAAGTGAAGCAGAGTGCTTTGGAATGTCTGGGTCCAGCAATTTCTGTCATCTTTTAAAAAGTCTAGCTGATAATAGCTAAAATCAGATGTCCTAAGCTGAAAATCAGATCCTAAATGTTTCAGGAGGAAGCTACACAAACACTATTGTATTACTGAGCATTTAGGAAAAAACCACAACGATTAAAAAGCGCAACCATTGCAGCCTTTTTTTTTTCTTGCTGTTTCCCAAAATTTAAAGGAGATCAAAGGTCTGGGAATAGATGCATTTCTACTACCAAGATACACAAAAGCTTCTGTTTGAAGGATTGAGTCAAGACAACCAATTTTTCCAAATGAAAAAAAATCTTCATTTTAAAAGGAGATAATTTTACAAAAAGCCTCTTACTCAGCAGCTTTAATTATAAAGTTGTTTTTTTCCTTTCTTTCTTTCTTTCTCTCTTTTTTTTTTTCCTGTTAAGTTGCATTTTAAAATGTTAGTGGCAAAGGTACTGTTTGTTTCTGCATCTGTTAAAAAACAAGACAACAGACGATAAATTAGGATTAAGGGGTGCATAATTGTCCCCAGATTCATTCTAACCTCTGGAACTTTCCTATCTTCTACCACTCTTGTCCTCAGGCTCCACTAAGCTAACAGTTTATTTCTTCCCTAACACACTGAATCTCATGTTATTTGAGTTCTGTGCACTGCAGCACAACTCTATCAACATATCTCATCACTGACCAACTGCACCAGCTGTTGCTTCTGAACCAGTTGTCGAACTATAGTGTCAATGGACTTCAAATGTCCAGGATTTCCTGCTGGCCTAATAATTATCACTCCTTATTTTAGGATATTTCCATCTGTATATTTATGTGCCATAATTTCAAACAAAGGATGAGGTCAGGTTATTAATTTATTTATTTATTTTATATCCCCCCTCCCCCCCCCCCCCCCCCTTTGACTTAATTAGAATGGGACCCAAACCTTTCAATGCTAAAAGGCAGCACAATTTTCACCACTGGGCTCCCAAACTGCTGCTACCTTTTAAAGTTTGCTTTATATATCAGGCAGCACCCTTTTAGGGTCATTTAAAAATCATATGTGTTGGGCAAGGATACTAATAGCACATACTTCTAAGCACATACTATCAAAATATCAGTGAAAAGAAACAAATTTCCAGTGAACTGGAAAGGGGTCATTTTTCTGTAAAATATTTACCTACAAAATAGAGAAAAAGGTACAGTTAGCTATGCATCAGCTTTTAGCTCCAAGATGTATTGGCAGCATTTTCTCCTCTGGCTGGAATATTTTGGTAGCAGAAATGTATGTTAACTAGATAAGGGAGAAAAAAGGCTCTGCAAAAATCTCCACTTCAGGCATATATCTGTACACCAAGGAAGAGAGTAATCATCCCAATTTTCAGCGATTTCACTGTAAAATAAATACACACACAAACTAAGTGACTTGGCTCTCTTCCCATCAAAACTGGTTAAGTAGACTCTATAGCTATATAAAAGTTAGTGAATTTACCTCTTCCTGAAATAAATACTAGAGATGCTAGATGCAGCAAGAAGCCCTCCTAAGAGCTATAGATGCAGCATGGCTTTTCTGATTGTCCACAGCTGAGTGATTATCTGGTGTATGAGGAAAATGGGAGAAAACAAGCTGAAGGGGGGAGATTATTCTACAGGACAAAGTCCCAAGAGAGAAAACAGGTGGAGGGTTCTGGCAGGAATCTGGGAAACCTGCTATTCCTAGATGGTGCTTTCTGTAGGAGCTCCCAAAACAAGCTATTAATTCTTGCACACTTTCTCAGAGTAGTATTTTTCAGACATACAACTCAATGAATGCTTAGCAGACCATAAATAACAAATAGCTTATAGATTAATAGGAGTACAACACTAATTTTCAAGGCAACTCCTCATCCCTATCCCCAATTCAGAATAAGTCTGTTCATGTGATTGCTACCAATTATCCACATTAGTGTAAGCTGTAAAGAAGAGTATTTGGTTACCTTTAAAACAACACTATAAACCACAGAGAGATTGGAACAGCCTAAGAAAATAAATTAGTTATATCACTTCCCTTGCACCAGCTGTTTGTACTAGCAAATAGCTCTCTCATTCTAAGGCTATAGGCACATCTGAAGAATGAAAATAAAAAAAGAAAAAGCTAACCTATAGTAAGAATGTCTACATGAGCACTACTGACAAAGTCTTGCAATCCATGCTGTTTGTTTTCGCTTGTAGGAGTTAATTAATGGGGCTTTATATCAATGAGCTAGAAACCTATCAAATACAAAAGCACATTTACAGCTATCAGAGCTAGGGACATCATAGGGCTAAACCTCCATGGCTCTCTGAAGGAAAGAATTTTTCAGGTGTTTGCCTTAAGCTTATTATCTTTGCACATTTCTCCAAACCCAGGAGTATTGTGATGCTTTCAGTGCTAAGCAGCCCATCCAATATCACTGGCCTGAAAAGATTTTTCCCATGCATCTCTACTCAACCGTCTCCTTCTTCTGGGAGAAGAAGCTTTTTTTATTTATTTTTTTAAAAGAGACTTAAGATTGACATTTGTTGTCAGCTCAGCTACAGCTTTTTTATGTAAAGCTAAACTTACTTAATCTTTAAAGTCAGTCATGTGGGGAGAACTCTATCTGAATCCTGAGGGATTCTGCAAGCACAAACCGGATCCTCATAGTGACAAACTCAGCAGTAGAACTCCAACAATTTGAGTGGGAGCAGGGATAGTTTACTGGTTTTGGTCTAAACCCATGCAGTCAACATGTCCTGTGTATTTATGGTACACTAAAATGTATCTTAGCATCTCCTCCTCTCTTCAGTGCATACAGCTATGAAGGAATCAGTTACAAACACATGCCATCAGTTTGTCTGAATGCTAGTGAAAATACTCCACAACTGCCAAATTCCTTCTTGGTAGCTGTACACTAAGTAGTCTCCTACTGTCATACAATCATTTAATACATTTTTAAAAATGTGCCCAGGAAATCAAGGCAACTCTCAAGAATGCTAAGGGATCATGAGGCACATTTGTATATGAAATGTGTCTTGGAAAACTTACTGGGGTAATTACATGGGAAAACAGAAGAATTTTGAAAGTGCTTGAACTCAGGACTGAAAGATACTTTAAATGTGTGTCTATGTAAAGGAGGGTATGCCATACTGATATACCTGATGGAAATGGTGATTACTTGGCTGGTACACAAAAACTCTCTTAGATTCAGGTAGGTGTAAGAGCTAAGAACTGAAGGAGCATATTCAAACATATTTAGAAAACCTGTGATAAGACATGGACTCATAAGCACATCTTTCAAATGATGGTGTATCCAGTGGTACACTCCTGCTCATAGTATTACTCTTCTCTGGGTTTTGGAAGTCAAAGGATATTCTTTTTGGTGTGTATTAATATGGAATAATATTATAGCCACATCAAAACTTAAAGAAAACAAGCCAAGAAAAGAGGTAGGTTCCTATAGTGGAAGTTAAATCTTGACAGTGCAAAATAGTACTGGGGAATTAACTAGCCTGGACAAAACCCTCAAGAATGCAGAGAACAATACTTCAGTGCCAGTGGCTGCATGTAAAAAGCATTAGATGTGAGTTAATAGAAGTTTTTGATCTGTGATTTTCCTTACGCTACCAGAAGTCTTTGGGACTCCAGAACTGAAGACAAGACTTTCATTTTTCTCCTCAGCCAAGAACAGAATTAATATAAGGGATGCCTCACAGCTGTACTGAAAAGCTTAGGGCAAGTTCCCCATCAGCAAAATAAGCTGAAATTGGGTACATTAAGACTCAGTTTAATTCCTGGTTGACTGGGGAGGAAAAAAGTTATGTAAGAGAGTGTTACTGATGAGAAGATCACTACCAAGAAGACTGCTGACAGGCTCTACCAAATCACCACTGGGAAGTGGTAGAAAATCATGGGTAGAAAATGGCTAGAAATCCGGATATTGCGTAAACATTAATAAATACGGCCACGACTCTTCCTTTGAAAAGCAAACACCCCCCAAGAAAAATAAAACAAACCCAAACCAAAACAAATAAACAAACAAGCAAACCAACCACACACACAAAAAAGTCAACCTTTTGAGCTTCTGAGCCCTGGGTTAGGTGGTTCTTTGACATCAGTTCAGAGGATGTGAGATGCTCTTTCCTTTTCATTGTACTAATGTTTAAATGCACCAGAATCCCCTTGAGACCTCAAGCAGAGGTGTTTTGAAACAGAATGGCAATGACTATTAAACTGTGCTTTGAAGTCAATTCTCCTAGTAGGCAGCACTTGTAACTGCGTCAGAAATACAATAGCGCCAAGTAATGATGAACTGCCTAGCTCTGAAGCACTGCAGGGGAGCTCTTTGTATAGGAGCTTTCAACATGTGAGCTAGTTCTGTCTATCATTTGGAAAAGACAAGAGGGGATAGTGCTGTGATTCAGGCATTTTGGGATGGATTGTTGGCAGGACTTCTTGTTTGTTTGTTTGTTATTATGGGCAAGTTTAATACTAGCTGGGAAGTGCAGAGGCATGAAGAGAGGGGGACGTTTTTGCAGATTTCCTTTTGAAAGTTCAGGATTACAGTGGTGAAATGCTGCTGCAGGCAAGTTTGAATCCTCTTTTTCAACATAGTGAACTGGAATAAACTCTACTGTGATTCAGAAGCCAAAGCTTTAAGCTGTTTATCAGAGGTTGCATTATAGGGAAAAAAAAATGTAGCTGAGAATGGTATTTGCTCTGTTTTCCTAACAGATTGGATTAGAGGAGAAACGGATCTCATTCCAACAGTTAACCTACTTCAATACCAATGATAATGCTAATACTTGGGGGTGTATTTCAGAAGTACAGGTAAAGAATACATAGAATAAACCAGGTTGGAAGAGACCTTCAAGATCATCGCGTCCAACCCATCAACCAATCCAACCCACCTAAACAGTATGCCCATGAGTAAAACTGAGGAGCTGTACACCACAATTCTTCAAGTCAGTTCAGACTTGAAGGACAAAAACTGAACAAAAACTCAGGATGATTGGCTTCTGCTACTAATTAATTCTGTATACCTCATTGTTAAGTCAGGTAGCCTTGGCATCCTTTCTGCCATGTCTTCACATGAGGATAAGATAGCATATATCCCACAATCACAAAGGTTTGTTTTCTTTGTTAGAAGAGTTGGACCACTAAATTGTAAAAATGTGTTGTCTTTTTGATTAAAAAACCCAACAATGAATTAATATCCATAGGCCAAGGCAGGTCAGATGGCTGCGGAATCATGATTTAAAGAGATATATGGTCATAGACATTAATATGTTTTTCATATCACTGCTTATTTTATTACCTGAAATATTTACATTTAAATTTTTGGGTTATCATTAGAAAATCAACTACGGGGTGACTGTGTGCAGTTATTAACCATCATGCCTGAGCTTCATAGCTTAGCAATTCACAGGAGCATAACAATCATGAATACCTGTGAAATGAAAGTTAACTGCAGATCAAGTCTAATAGGATGGAAAGTTAATTAAAAGAAGCTAAAAAAAATTATCATATTAGCCTTTCCTCTGCTACGAAATAAGACATTATATGGTTAGATTTTAATGGGAAAGTCTATTACTTTCTCATGGAGTCTAATTTCCTTTATCTGTATGAGCCACAAAATTTTCTCATGCAGATTATTTTTCTTCTGATGAATTCATTATTCCTATTCATATTCTTATTCTAATTGATGGTCGTAAGCACAATCAAAACAGAGATACAACTGGAAATATTATATTAAATGAGCAAACACTTTATCTGGGTAATTCTGCTACTGCAAAAACTTGCAGCTTTGAACTCTGGCAACGAGTTAAAAAGGTGTTCAAATTCTAACCTTAGTGCCCTGAGATTTACTAGCTTATTAGGCTACTAATGAACAACACTGTCTTGAAGTTAGAAGAAAAGTTTCACCTTAAAAAAACTCATTACAAACACCTGAGTCTGTCTGGGTCGTTGCCTTTTGCAAAAGGACACTAAACAGGGACAGACACATGGAGCAATGTCACACCTTGGAGAAAATCTGGTGGACTTGCCTGCTATTCTTAGTGCCTAAAGAATGTATGCTAGTCTTTCATGGTAAATGTCAGTGTTTAATGCAAAGTGGCTTCTTCTCACAACCCTTCCATGACACTGAGATTTCCATCTAAATGAAAGCATGCTAGAAGTCAAATTATCAACTACATCTTACACAAGAACATGCAAAGTATGCTTTCCTTTTCATCTTTCCATCACTTGGTGCATCACTCTTGGTATGTGAATGCTCCCTGTTTTCAGCAAGTTTGTCTGCTTGTTCATTGGCTAATGAAGCCACTCAGATAAATAACTTTGATGTAAGTAACCATCACTGCAATATTTTTCCATCACAATTCCTTTTTATTACATTATTTCACTGTGGTACCTTCAGCCGAAAAATACAGAGAAGGGGAAGCAAGTGGCAGTTCAAACATATAACTACAAAGAGAAGCATCCAGCACAGAAACACTAAGCCTTGGAACAGGATGACAGTTGTATGTGCTCTGTCTTCCTAGGCAGGGAGTCACCGCATGGAGTTAACTGTAAAAGCACTTAATTTCTGCTGAGAGCTTCACCTTTCTCATAGAAAAATACATTATACTTTGAAAGCTCCACCATGGGGTTCCATCCTCATTATGCCTCAGTGGATGAATTTCCAACTTGAAAAATATCTGCTCTATAGCCAACTTTAAAGACATTCTTCATACCCAATATCTACAAACCCAAGTTTGGGTTCTGAGAATCAGGTTCAGGTCTCCTTTCATCACCGCTCATAAGGAAAGACTGTAGGTCAATGTATGTTCTCAGTGACCTCATAGCTACCCTGTTTCCCTCAGTGGTTTTACAGGCACAAATGACTGAACTTGCAAATTAGATATGGGTAAATGATTCTAACAAAAAAAGTGAGAAACAGATTGGAACTCAGACCCCAAGCCCAGCATTGAGTGGGCTCCACAAGGACTAACAAGAATCAAACCCACTATGGCCAGCGCACTGGAGTCTAAAAGCAAATACATGCATCAGTGAGAACGAGGAAAGACTATTTGTTTGCTTATCTAAAGCATTCAGACATAGCTATGGATGAAGTTATTCCTTTTGCTTTAACAAATATGGATTTTTATATTGAAAAAAAAATTATTTAGAAGCATTTCCTCCCTTTTATTAGTGAAATTCTTTTAACCTCAGCAGTAATTTCTTCACCTGCTGCCACTGCAGCACTGCCACTGCCTCCATGCAACTCTCTAATCTCCATGTTTTTCTCAACTAAAGCTTAACTTAGCGAGTCATGTAAAGAAGCATCTTTCTAACCTCTTTTGTTTATAAAGTGAAGACAACAGTGTTGACCTCTTACTAAAGGCCTGAAAAGCTTTTATAATATCTGCAAAACACCTTTGAATTCTGAAAGAAACAATACTGCTCAAGTACTAACAAGACCAAGAAGATCCAGAGCAACACGCAGAAATAAAAATGGAATTTGTAATGACTTTGAAGACACAACAATATTTTCTAAGCAAAGGGTGCGTTCATCTCTGCTGTCTCCAAGAATACTCATGTGTGGAGTACTGATATACCAACTGGCCTCAAAAATGTAAGTGGAAATCAGAAGCTGCCTGATCTCAGCAAAGCAAAAGGTTTTTCTCTTGTATTTAAACCACATAGAATAAAGTAGAGCACTGTAATGAAATACAGTAAAAAATGTAGATACTCTATGGCTGAACTTTGACATGCCCCAGCTAGAGTCTCTCCTCTATGTTGAGCCACACAGACTTTTTTTTGCAGACTGTGATTTAAGCTAATTCTATGTAGTGACTTTTTTCACATACAATTAACTATACATACTTAGCCCTAGTCCTAGTCCTAAAAACTCTTCATTTCTACTTTCATTGACCCCAGTGAAAACCAAAGGCACTCAGCATCTCATCAAGCTGCCAGTTTCCCCAGCCTTGTGGTTAACATATTTAATAATTATGCATGCAGTGAATACACACAGGAATCTACACACAATTCTTTGATTTTTTTTGACCATGAAAGTATTTCATTTGCATCCAAATTCCAAACTGCTATGGACATCTAAGTGCTGCTGACTGCCTCCTTTTCTGAAAGAAAAATCAACATCCTGTTCATAAATGCTCCAGACAAAATGTTTGGAAGAGAGTTATAAACAAGTGAGGAGTGCAGTGAAAGAGTTCTGCTGTTGGTATTTCAAGCCTACTATCAAATGTAGGCTCCTAGGAATTCCTTATACATGTATTTTATTTTTTGTCTGCATGAAATGAATTTTCCAGTTACCAGTTTCTGATCTGATGTTCAGTTTAGTTGTACATCTGAAACTCGAAGGTGATTTGCTACTCATCTGCAGCAGTTTTACACTGATAATAACGCTTGCACTCACTCATTAATGCTAACTTACATTAGCACTAAGTGAGAGGCAGAGTATGAATCATTACTTACAGTAGAATCACAGAGACCTGAAATGTGACATTCAGGCCATCTCCCGGGGACCAGCCAGTACAGGATATTACCAGCACTCTCTTTTCATACTTAAGATACTTGCTAGAACTATCTGAAATCTGTCATCATATTATGAAACTGAATAATGCCTATGCTTTTTTTTTTAAGACACACATGCCTATCTATTACATGCATGTAAGTGTATTTATACACACACATATAATATATAATTTTGTCTCTTAATTCTTATTTCCAGCACCTTTTCCAGTGCTCCAGTCAGAAATGCAGAGCTCAAATTTCTTGGTTTTTAATAAAGGAAACTGCATTATCCTTTAATCCTCTGTTGCAGAGAATCTCTTTCCTCCACACCAGCTCCCCATGCTTATTAAGCTTTCCAACTATTTTCAGAACTCAGACTATAAGGGAAAGCTTCACTGTAATGGTGCAGAGAGATAACAGTGCTTCTGTACATGTCTTTGTCACTACTACCCCTGAAATGATGTGTACAATTCTATGCATTTCATTACCACAAACCAAGATAAAACAAAAGACAAAACCGATAAAGAACTGCTGTTCAACAGGGAACAACAATCATTGCTCTAAGCTGATGTCTAAAATCTTTAACTTCACTGTAGATAGCTCAATTGTCTTGTTTTGCATTTGCTGAAATCTCCCCTGAATATGAAAATTAATGTAATATGACACACTGCAGTAAGAGCTGTCATTGCCCTAACATGACTAGATCCCCAGAAAAATGACCTCCTGGAGTGTGTATCTGACAGAATGTTCAACAAATCTGCAGGATCAAAATGCAACCTTTGTTTAAAAATGAAGCAGAAGTTAACCGAGATTTGAAAGTGAAAGAAGAACTAAGACTCCAAGGTCTTATTTCAGCTCCTGCCATATAGACAGTCCTTAAGGGCTTGGTCCACAAAAGGATTCACTATCTCTTGTCAGCATGTAAATCTATAAATTTAGATCTATGAAGCAAGTCCTCAGCTGCACTAATATCCACAAAGCTCCTTTCAGCTGCTGGAAAAATTATGGCAATACAGCTATGAAATGTTGGACATTCACAGATGCAGCTGTTTCCAGGATCCAGCTGCTAAAATAAATTTAAAATAAGCATGTTGGATATGTAGTTAGCAACAGAGATTAAATCACTAGAAAATACAAGAAACAACATTGCTTTTGTAGGAATTTTAAGGCAAAATCATGGATATAAATACC
Source organism: Dryobates pubescens (assembly GCF_014839835.1). Taxonomy (NCBI): domain Eukaryota; kingdom Metazoa; phylum Chordata; class Aves; order Piciformes; family Picidae; genus Dryobates; species Dryobates pubescens. The sequence goes on from NC_071616.1 coordinate 34,082,508, forward strand.
AACCCATATTCCAAATGTTGATTAAGCTGGGCTTTCACAGTATGTCTGATTTTAGAAGTACTCCAAATGGCTCTTACCACATTTGGACCTCAATAGCTTTAATGGAAGCTAAGCAAATCTGGTATGGAAAAAGAAACAAAACTGTTCAAGGTCCTCAGGATACTTTAAACATTTCCATCTGAATATAGTTTTCTTGCATGAGAAGCACCAAGCCTTGAAGCTCTTAAGAGTTTCTTAAACTATCTGAATTGGCAGCTCACATTTGGACACTTGCCACCAACAAGACAGGCCAACAGAAAACTTTCAGTTTGTTATCAGGAAGGAAAGGTCATCTGGGAGGCAAAAAGGGGGAAAAAAAGAGCACCAGAAGAACAAGAAATCTAATAGTTCAATAGCAAATGAAGTATAGATGACCAAGATTATTTTTTCATATGCTATCAGTTCTTCGTGTCTGCTGCAGAAAGCACTACTGGAATGCTCACTATCCAGCAAAGAACTCTGTAAGTATCTTTTTGTTTTTTAAGGAGGTAAATCCAGGTTTCCCATCTCTTCCTGCACAGAGGAAGAACAGCCACTAACAGAATGAGCTAGACACACAGTCGCTTTCATCTTTAAACAATCTTGTTATTAGAATAGAGGTGCTCCAGGCACACCATTTGCACTTTGTTTCACCAGCTGTTTCTAAAAATATTGCCTTAGTAAAGGAGACATTTCCACCCCTCTCTTTGCAAAATAATTTTTTGTTTGCTTTTCCTTTCCAAGGGAAAAGCAATAGATATGAAAACCAGCATATGTGGGAAAGATCACATAGCTTCAGGGATGGACTTTTACCACTGCTATTCAAAATGTAATGAAAATCTATAAATGAAATGACCGAAGACGCTGAAACACACTTTGATAAGTGTAACCAAAGAGTTTATTCTTCCAATGCAATTGGTACAGAACTACTAACAGATGTTTCCTATGGAGAAATGTAAGGTTTAATGTTCTGGAGAACCTAAGCGGGAAAAAGGAAGCTGAAAAAACTGGAAAGGAGTAGTAAAAAGCTCCCAAGATAGTTAAAGGTGAAGGTTACTAGGAATATTTTGAGAAGTCAAACAAGAAAAAGAGAGAAAAATGTAGTGAAATCCCCACACAGGACTTACAACCACAAAAAGGTAAGTTTACTTTGTTTCATAATATGACACTTTGTTAGGATGCAAATTTTAGCTTTTGGCTTTGTTTTCAAACAGCATCAATTACAAAATGAAAAGTCATTTTAAAATGGAAATGGAGATTTGTGTTTTAGGAGTCATAATAACTGTTTCTTGTTTTGGATTTCATGCAGGTGGTTCAGAGGAAGCTACATGGAATCCCCACAGTACTTTGTGAACTCCAAATCCTCGCTTTTTATGAAAAAAAGAACTAGGGCATGAACATTTTCAACTACCTTCCAGTCTGTATTCCCTTTGGCTTTATATGGCATGTTTAGCATGCAAAGAAAAGGGCAAACTTCAAAATCTCTGTTATCAGAAAAAAAAGCTCACAAGACATTCATCCTTTCATCCTCAAAGATAAATTACTCTACTACTATGTAGCGTGTCCAGCCTACTGCACAAAAAGTACTTAGTTGTTTTTGTTTGCTGGTTTTGGATTCATACATACACCTGCTACACTACCAAGTCTCTTGACTTTCTCTTCAGCTCTCAAACCCTCCTTAATTCTCCTCACAACTCTCTGAGAGTCCCCAGTTCCCTGGCAGAGATAAGCAATTGAGAACATCACCAAAGGAATCTCCTTGCTGCGAGTTTGGATGTGTACGAGAGGTCCTCTATTTCAGACTATGTCCATATCTCAAACAAAGAAGTCCCTCTTACCTGCATCCACAAAACACCTCCCCCCAAATGCTGGGGTGTACCAGCTGCTTTCCAAGTTACGTGAAAGCCAAAGACTTCAATTAACAGAACTTAATAGGAGTACGTGAAAGAGGGCAAGGCAAGATTCAGTCTGTTTGTTCCACACTTGCTTGTCACGCTCCTAAACAAGTGTAATCTTTTCCTCTATTTCAGTTCTCCAAAATGCTCCTTTTAGCCAGAACACCATAAACACAGCATTAACAGATGTATAAATATACACACAGGTATACAAACAGAGAGAGAGAAAGTGCTTGCACATGCTTTACAATACATTAATGATCTGTGTTTCACTGCTAAAAGAATTAGCATAGGAGAACCATAGATTTCAGAGAAAATACTGGTCTCCAGGCAGTCCATAGCAGACTAGTTGCTTCATGAAGTCAGAAAGAAATAAAAATGGTATTTTGATACACTAGAAAATAACCTGAACTAATTAAAGAGCTATTTTTGCTCTTTTTGGCTGTCAAGTACACAATTTATGAAACTATCAGGATTTCAGCAGAGAAAATCAGTAGTCACTAAAACTAGAATGTAAAAGTGGTCTTAGTTGTTTGAGTATCAGGGAAAAAGAGGAATTATAGACAACCATAAAATATAAAAAAAGGCTCAAACTTCTTTTGCACTTCTGCTGTCCGGAAAAGACAGAACAACTTTTTCCCCCCTTTATAATGCCTCTGACAGTTCTTGTTCTGATACTAAGATGGAGTGAAAGCAATGAAGAGACAAAAAAAAACCCTGTTGGAATTTTTCTGTTGCTCTAAAAAAAGCAATTTTTAAAGGTTTTGTATATCTGTCTGTAAAATAATTGTAGTTCCTCTTGAATGTCAAAAGAGGACTTTGATGAGCCTTGTAACAGCATTCCATGGGACTAAAAGACTTCAGTTCATTAGACTCAGAAGATGGAAAAATGAGTCCTTGAGTGTGGCTCTTTCATAAGGTTTTAATAATGTATTTATTAATGCAATGAAAATGCAGCCAGTCTAATTTCTTGCTTTGCTTCTATCTCTAATTTCTGGTGTGATATTTTTCTCCTGCTCCTCACGCAGCATTTAAGGTTAGTGCTTCATACCACTCAGGAACCAGGATTCCTAGCTGCTCACTGTTGGGCTAAAGCATTGATTTCTATATCTGGTGATTAAAAATTGGAACTGAAACAGAGTTGTAGAATGATGGCAAGGCAAAAACCCTTGGCATAATTGTAAGCTTTGGTGTCTCATGATCTGCTTGAGCTGAAAATGGAAGTAGAATAGTTTTCCCGCTTTACTGATGTATCATCCCAGATATTAAGTGTTCATGTGAACATCAGTGCCTTTGGGCTTCTAATACATAAGGCACCTTCAAGTCTAGGCATGATGATGAAAATAAATATATAATAAAACCCTTTAGAAGCAAAAGCCCATCTTTCTCTATTATCTGTAAATGCTCAATATGTTTTCTCTCTAATAGATATATATCTTTCTGAAATCAGCTGCTTCTTGTTTAAAGCTAACTAATCAGTTGCTATAGATGTTTATAGGTCTAATATACATACATTTGCTTTTGATGCAAAATCTGTTCCTGAGTCATGTGCTAGCTCTTCTCTTCCAACAAATGTGTCATTGGCTATTTTTTCTTTCGTTCCCATATATTTTATGAAGCTGAAAATCAAAGCTAACAGGGATAAAAAGCAAGTCCCAGCAGGTTGAAAATATCATGTCTTAGTATTTTAGACATGTGTCAGCTTGATAACATAGGCATAGCACCAGAGGGATTGCCAGAATGTGACAGTGCACATGGCTTTGAGTTTAAAGAACATGCTTTAAAAAAAGACTGGAAGGCAGCAAGAGCAGGACAGCCAGACTGTGATACTGTGATCCTGACCTGCTCCTGGTCTTAAAGACAAACCCAAGGAAACTTACAGCAGCCAAGTCAGGTTGGAGAAACTGTGACATTTTTGAAGCAAAATTTTGATCAGGATGCAAGTTCAAGTGATGGAAGTGCGAATATAAAAGATCAATATATTCCAGTCCACTTATTAAATTAATTTATGCAGCCTGAGAATGATTCATCCTATGTGTTAACTGTAGAGGAAAAAGTGATACATAATGAAAATGATGCCACCTCAATGTCCCCTGTCATGAAAATATTTGTCTTTTGTGTCCCTCACTTGTTTCTCTCTGCTGTAACAGGATAGGAATTATATCTGCTTAATAAAAACACACAGTAATGTGACATGTCACAGCTAGTGAAGATAGCTCCTTGCACTCAAACCTCAATGATAACATAGTTTGCTTGTTGGCAGTACAGCACTATTCTGGTGTATTGTACAGCAGTTTACACCCGACTATCAAGGTTTATTAAAATATTAATTAAATCTCATTTTCTCTTTCTCTCCACCTCATTTAGCTAAGCATTTTAGCTATGTATCTTGCCTTACAGGTAGGCAAATGAGAAATACAGATGCACAGTCACAGAACGAATGTACAGCAGAGCTGGGAGCAGTATGCCAAAGTTCAGTCTCAAGTCTCCCCTTTGCTCAGTGACAAATGTCAGCAGCCTTCCCTGAGAGAGAAAACAGAAGTAGGAACTAACTATTTTAAGTGCCAGAAATCCATATACATACTCAGTGGGATAAAATGGAGCACAATGGGACTTTGTGCAGCAGCTCTGGTGCTAGAGTGAGCCTCTCATTCCTTGCAGCAGAGGGCTAGTTAAGTCCATTACAGAGACTACGTAAGGTAGCAGGACACAGGAGCTTAACCACAGCCTGGAGGTTACTGTCTTGATGCCTGGCTACTCGATTTACTCATCACAATGCTCTAGTATGAAGGTTACCTTGAACGTCATGATGCAGGGGGCTAAAACTCTGATCCTTCTGCTCCAATAACCTGCCACTTGAGCTAAAAAAAATGTTTCTTTTGCAGTCACTTGAAAAGACTGTTCTGGTCTCTCTGGCAGAGGGCAGTGTTACACAAGCCCCTGAGCTCATTGATTAGAATGTAATTTTATAAGCAGTTGCTTTATTTAAGCAATTGCCAAGAAAACCCTTTAGATTCAGTAGGGATTAATAGTTGTGAAAAACACACAGAGATCTAAAATCTAAACTCAGCAAGGCTTTAAATAATGATTATTTTTTGCTATAATTAATAGCACTCGGTAATGTTTCTCAGATCACACATCAATTAAGCAAACTGAAATGAGCATAAGAACATTGGCTCTTATTGGGGAAAAAGAGTATCTTCTTTTTGTCCCTTTGCAAGTACAGGAAACATCTTGAATAAATTAAACAAAATAATTAAACAATTCCATATCGCAGACCCCAAAATATCCTATCATTTCCCTCTTCTGGAAACTCTTAACTCAAACAGGTAAGCCTTACATCATGCATCTTGTCCACAGATTTTAATTATCTCATCTTCCCTGCAGAACAGTAATTCCTGTACAACACCTGGCATTTTAGCTAGGTGCAGTGGTTTGGCCCTGGCCGGGGGCCAGATGTCCACTGAAGCCACCCTATCGCTCCCTTTCTTAGATGGACAGGGGAGAGGGAAAATATAACAAAGGCCTGTGAGTCAAGATAGAAACAATTTA